>NC_084737.1:77775547-77955547 GCF_033978785.1 Entelurus aequoreus
CATCTCTAGTTATTAGTCATTAATAATAACATATTTTTTCTTATATTATCAGAATCCGAATCACCTTTAATGGCCAAGTATGTTTAACATACAAGGAATATGACTTGTTATAATGTGCTCTCTTTGTTCAATGCAATTTCAATTGCAGCTGCTTATTGTAAAAGGTAACACAGGCTACATTATAGTTTGCCCTACCTGAATGTTGTGATTTAGTTTGCCAAATATGTAAACAAAATTGGAGATGAAAACATAACTTGAGATGTTTTGTTGATATTCTCCACAATGAATTCACTATAAAACTAACCACACTAAGGAAAATGCATTATATATACCGCTACTGTACAAATGAGGTGCACATACATGTAGGAATCACGTTAAATTAATAATATAGTTTGGCATAAACTGAAAAAAGCAATTCAGTTATGCAGGAAGAAGGTTGAGCTCAAAATGTTAGTTTTCCTTTAATACCTTCATCATGGTCATTGCACCTGTGCCTTTGCTACTTCACAGACAGCAAAATTATACACCATATTCCCCCATGTTCATCCAATTATTTTGACTATCAATAATATAATTATTCTTTACAGCTTCCTAATAATATTAGGACATAATCATTTGAAGGAGGGGTGGGAAACCGACCATTGCCCAATTGCAAAAGAGTCGGCCGGCTGCAGAATCTGAGCCAATGAGAAAACAATCCAAATTTATCTTGCCCACAATGTTGTGAGTTATTGGGTATTTTATTTAAAGAGGGTGTACCCTGCCTTCCGCCCGAGTGAAGCTGGGTTATGCTCCAGACCACAGAAGGGACAAGCGGTAGGAAATGGATGGATGGAAACACACTGTAGTGCTCCACTGGGATAATTTTAACCTCGAATGAGCAGGTTACGGCCCCTTTAAACATAATCTTTCTCAACTTGAAAGTGACTGCATTGTCAATGGAAGCATGAAACTCACTATTAATTATAATGTTCTGATTTGAACAGTGACAGTTTATGCAGAGTCTTTTATAGCCCTGGGATTTTGCTCTAGTTTTCTATGAAGCAAAATGGGTTACATGGCCGTAGGCTTTTTATTTCAAGGCACGCCATTCTTCTCCTCTCATAAACATCTTAGCTCTACTACATTCTCAAAAAGGGACGATTGTCTACATTTTCTTTTCCATGACAATTTTACTTTTAGTCTTGTACAAAAACCTATATTTGTGGATTTGTAGAGATAGCTGTATGGGGTGGTTGTCAGTTTGTCCAAAAACAAGCAGTGTGGTGCAGAGTATGTCTTACTGAGTTAGACTGGATGTATGGGGCTCTTTCAAAATGTCCAGGAGGAATGTCCTTCTGTTTTTTTACTGTATTACCGGCTTCCTGGTTGTAGGATGCTTCTTGACCTGGTTGCATCGAAGCTACATTTGACATGCATGACTTCCCCAAAGCACTTAGACCCTTACTCACCAACAAGGAGGACACATGTGCACAGTGCTCATACCTTTTGTCAAACTGAATGCCATTAATGGTTGCCAGCCCCTGGTTTCACTCCCAAATGACTTCCATTTCCTGTTACTTTACTGGTGTGCTTTGGAAGTAACCATTATGATAAAGCCAACCCTCTTGGCTTTGGTTTATACTTAGCTTCTTGTAATCAGTCATGTTTATTTAACTATGCAGGCCATTGGTCTAATCTACATCAGACTGACCTAATTTAGGTGAAGGCAACGACGTTGTGCTTGTTGCAATCACAGAACCCCCTCCAGTCTAGTCCAACCCTGTGACATGTTTGCATCAGCCTGTCAGGATGCACCCTGTGACCTGGTAATGTCATGCAGTATGCAGTGTGTTGTCTTGTTCTGAAACCCCAGATGGACACAGCCAAGTGTGTTGATAGTAAGACAAACCACTTTGTGTGCATCTGTTTGTGTGTGTGCGCGCGTGCGTCTTCTATCGCCACATCCGCTGAATGTTTTGACAAAGGGAAGAGTGAAGCAAGGGAAACGCCTTTTTTATGAAGGAAACGCCTGTTTAAAGATGCTGTGTGCTCATATCAAGGCTGTGGCACTTTGATTTAGCCCCAGTCATACCCAATGTGCAATACACTTCCAGTTTGATGCACCCCTCAAAACAAGGCTGGCAGCAAGCAATAAGTTGGCACCTACTGTATATAGCTTTGGGGTTGTTTTAGGGCTGGGCGGCTATGGCAAAAATCTCATTCACGATTTACATATTTCAGTTTTGCATGGTTATCCTACTCTCAACTAAGGATGCATGATATTATTGGCAGCAGTAATTATCGACCGATAATAGTGATTCATAAATCTAAATCACATAGGTAAGTGCGATAATGTAAAATCAACCAATATACCTAAAATACAATTTATTTATTTATTTTTAACCCATATTTGTTCCCACTACCGCACCTTCAGTTGGAGTACTTAATCTTGTTATATGCAAATATAATGACAAAGTCCATTCTATTCTATTCTAAAATGGGCCGATCATAATAAAGGTTTATTATCTTTTTGTTCGTCCTTAGTCTCTTTGTTGTGACTTGTGCTGCTGCCTGGCTCCTCAACCCTTCCTTTCCCCTACGGTATGTGATATGTACAGAGAAAAGCATCATGGCGCAGCAGTCACCGGTGTAGGCCGTCTTTAGCATGGAAGAAGAAAGCGTTTCACTCGCAGTTTGCAGACAGACAGGCACCAATGCTGAGGTATCATAAGATTAAACATGCAACCTATTAAATAGCGGACATTTTAATAATTTATCAAATCAAAATTGTACACATTGAGTCAATTGGTGCTAAAACTGCCAATTGTCAATAGACCAGTGTGCAGCTTTTTAAACATTACAAAATTATTTTTTTGGGGGGGGGAGTTATATTTTGTGTTTTGTTTGTTTTCATTGCTGCTATTTTATCTATATTTTTAATACATAGACATGTTTAGTTGTTTTTTTAGCACTTTACCTTTCCTTTCTTTTATTTGGACATTTTATTTTTGTAACGGCTGAATGAGCAGCACAGTCACAGTAAAAATAAATATTTATGAATGACTTAGTCATCTTTGTTGTTAGTAAGCACATGCCTAAAATAACTTAAGCTCCATTTAGAAGTCAATGGAAAAATTACAGCCATTATATTAAGGCTGAGCGATATATCGATATACTCGATATATCGCGGGTTTGTCTCTGTGCGATATAGAAAATGACTATATCGTGATATTCGAGTATACGTTCTCACGCAGCTGCTTTTAGCTGCAGGCATTACACTACAGGCTCTTCTCACTCTTTTTAGTCTCTCCTTCTCACAGAGACTTAAACAAGCGCACCTTCTTACATACAGTACGTCACATACGTATACGCCCTCGTTGAGCAGAGAGGTAGCAGCATGGCTAAAGTTAGCTGTGGTGCGAGTGGTAATACGAGAGAAAGAAGGTGCGAATCTGGTAACAAATGAGGGAAGAATTAATTCCTAAGAAAAAGAGCACGGGTTCCATCGTCTGGCGGTGGTTTGGCTTCAAGTGGGAATATGTCGAACAGACAATCGTAATTTGTCAAGTGCGGGGCGAAAGCATTGCTACTAAAAGTAGCATTACTGCTAATATGTAGCATTATTTGAAAAGTCACCCGCTAGAGAATGAAGAGTGCTTACTCCGCATGTCAACATCTCCGTTCGGTGCCACACCAACAAAATGCCGAGGCAACCTTTTCCACATCAACACCGTATGAAAAAAATAGTCCACGACATAAGGAGATAACGTCCGCCGGAACCTACCGCATAGCGAAGGGCGTACACAATTTGATTTCCTATTATGCAGCTCATTTTTATTTGACAGTTATTGAAATATCTTGTGTGACATCTGCACAGAAGATGTCAGTGTGTTGCTAAATGTTTGTATACTACATTACCTAGAAGGCTTAGCGCCATAGACAGGAACCAGAAGTAGGTCTGAGCTATGCAGAAGGACGGCAATTGTGCGTTTTGAGCAATAGAGTTCATATATTGTCGCACATTGCTGTTAATACTTTGCCTGTACAAGAAACAAGTTTTGATCGGTAGTTGTGCTCCATAGATACATTTTCTATTGGCCAAAATGACGCTGACTGTTCAAAATATACAAGAAGTTGCAGCCATTGGACAACGATCTGAGGCCGCACATATTTCAAAGGGATTGGTTGAATTGGCGTGATCGTGACATCGCACATTTCTAGGGAAATTGCTATACAAGGCCAGGGACGCATCCTCTATCTTTGACTGTTTGTCTTTTCCGCTGCCATGTCTACAACACAAATGACTCCGGCTCCTCAACTCCTTCTCCTCACGTGCACAAGTGTATAATCCTAACTACACACACTCCAAACTGAGTCATGTCACGGTTTGGGTTCCACCTCTATCGGAAAGTGATGGCAAACAATGACTAACAAAAGAAACCACCTGACTGGGGGGGAAACAGCACTTATCGACATTCAGTAGTTATTGAAGTACAATTTTAGCTAAAAGACATTGAGAGTCCAATTTATTTGTATTGTTTGTGTTTAGACAATTAAATATTTGTGACCTTCCATTTAAAACGGTAAAAAATACTAATGAGAAATAAGTTTATTGCCTTGCAAAGGATTACTTGAATTGATAGTATTATATATTAGGATAATATTACTGCTTAATTTGGTGTCAAAAATAATGCTGACAATATCGTTAGTCAGCAATGATTTGTGTATATTGCTGACTAAAATTTGTTATTGACTGATTATCCCACTTGTAGATTCAAGGCTTACCTTGCTGAAATGCAAGTCATTAACTGTCTAGGACTGTGAGGGCTATGCCAAATTGTAAGGCCTAAAAAAAATAAGAAGCTTTGTATATTGTGATGTAGTACATTTTCCTCCTATGTATTATTATCACACAGTTTTTGTATCATAATAGTGTAATTATTTGCAAAATGTTGGCTAATATCATAGTTGTGGTTTCTTTGGTGCTCTTTAATAATGATAACCATACGGACAGTGCATTGAGCTTATTTGTACAGGAATGGCTGATCAAGTCCACGAAAGGCAAATTGCAGTAATTGTCGGCCCCTGCTTCTTTTACCAAGGGGTTCATTTGTGGTTCCAACCTATTTGTCCTCTGCTTGTTCACTCGCATTAGTTTAATCTGGCCCTGTCCTCCAGCTTGAATCTCTCGCCCCGATCCTCTTTTGCATCAGAGCATGTCATTGCCTACTCCTTATGTCATCATCGAGTATTTTGTTGTGAACCCCCAAATGGACTGCTAGCCACACCAACCAATTGAAGATTTCACATTAAGATATGTTCACTCGCACCAGCAGCTCAGATGTCCATGAAATCAGTCACTGTAACAACTTCTCAGAAATCCCCCCCCCCCCCCCCCCCCCCCCCCACTGTACTATATTATTTCTTCTGATTTACAGGGTCCCAGTTCTTGGACCAGAAAGGACATTCTGAATGATTTATGCCTTTTTGAGCCCTCTGCTGAAACAAACTCGGATGTAAAATATTCAGTAGGGGGCTTTTTCTTAGTGTACATACAGAGTGATGGCATGACATGGAATGTTCTGATATATTGTGTTGATGGTGATAGACGTTCTTAGATTTTGTGTTTTTGGTATTTTAGATTGCTTTGATTCGATAAAATAATGAATCTCTAATGCAGTTTTTTAACCACTGTGCCGCGGCACACTAGTGTACCGTGAGATAATGTTTGGTGTGCCGTGGGAGATTATGTAATTTCACCTAATTGGGTTTAAAATATTTTTTGCAAACCAGTAATAATAATCCGCAAATGTGCCGTTAAGTGTCTATGCTGTTTAGAGCTAGACAGAGTAACCGTGTAATACTCCTCCATATCAGTAGGTGGCAGCAGGTAGCTAATTGCTTTGTAGATGTCAGGAACGACGACGATGGTTTGCAGGTAAAAGGTATCTAACGCTTAAACCAAAATTAAACAAAAGGCGAGTGCCGCTAAGAAAAGGCATTGAAGCTTAGGGAATGGCTATGCAAAACAAAGCTAAAACTGAACTTGCTGCAAAGTAAACCAAAACTAATGCTGGACGACAGCAAATCTTACAGCGTGTGTAGCAGACGGCGTCCACGAACTACATCCATACATGACATGGCAATCAACACCAAAATAGGAGCGCAAGACAAGAACTAAAACACTACACACAGGAAAACACTAAAAAAGTCTAAATAAGTCACGGCGTGATGTGACAGGTCGTGACAGTACACCTACTTTGAGACAAGAGCTTTAGTGATGCATGGCTGGTTATGGTTTGAATTCATATCCAACAATTGCGAGAACAAACTTTTTACTGTCAATATCTGCTGCTGAGTTTAATTTGTTTAATGTTTTCTGCTGGTAGTGTGCCTCTGGATTTTTTCAATGACAAAAATGTACCTTTGTATAGAAAAGGTTGAAAAACACTGCTGTAATGTACCAACAGGGTAGATGCCATTGTGTATCATTTGAGAGATTTACTGTGCACTGTTATAGTAAGAGGTGTTTACACGCATATTGACTTTTTAGTAAAGGGAAATACTTTAGTTCTTGGGTGCAAGGACTTCGTAAAGTCAAAGGGCTCTTCCTCCATGCTAGTTACTGTGCAGCACACGAGATGTCGGCACTGATAGGAGTGGCTAGAAAATGTGAAGTCTGCTTCCCTCCCACTCCCTTCCTCTCCCTACCTATCTCTCTTTTTCTCCTCCCCCTCCACCTCTAAAAATAGCTGGCAGAAAGAGAAGGCAAGGAGTCAATGCTCTTTCTATTGGGTGCATACAGTATTGGCCGTAACAAAGCATAAGAGTCACACCTTCATGCTTATCGCAATCACTGGCAAAGGACTGTCCGTATCAACGTTTTGTTTGCAAACAAACTTTATTCAAAGATGCTGTATTGGCCAAGTTATGTTGTATATTTAAGGGTGAAATAGTGTATTAATAATGTTATTTATACATTGTCCGGACAATTTGACTTGATGGTGATTACTTCACAGCAACCTGTCCCTGGGGTTTTTCATTGTGGTTATGTATGGGATATGTTTTCGATTAGGGGTGCTGGAAAAATGGAATTATAGTGGTGATTTTTTTATAAAATTCTGAATCGATCAGAAATTTTCAATAATTGTTTTAAATATATTTTCAAAGCATCTATATTCGTTCCTATATGTTGTACATACTGTTATTCGGGTAATGGCCACCGTAGTGCTTTTCCAAGCAAGTGGTGCCAAAGTTAGTGGGCTGTCGTAAGATGTTACTAATGTTTCGGAATGAAGGAGGAAAAATACAGTCAGCCCCATCTTTGCTGAAAGCAAATTTCGGGGCACAATTCAAATTATACAATTTCTTGGGTAAGGAAGAGTAATAACGATTTCTCAGAGCGATTTGTCTGGACCTGTTGATCACACAGCAATAAAACACAATGGATGTCAGTCGGTCATCCAACCTCACTGACATTTGTCACTTGATTGACATACATGACAACCGAGGGTCTTGTTAGTTTAGGTATAAAGAAAAGACAGAAGGCAAGAACCTAAAATAACCTTTTGTTTGAACAAAGCTATGTCTCTACGATGTAATACAGCGGTTCTCAAGAGCCTAAAGACTAACTTCACTGTTCTGTTCTTCACAGTAAGAGTGCGGCATGCTACATCCTTTCTGCCTGCCCTAACAAAATAAGAGTCTTTAATTAAAAAATTATTACACAATAGGCTTGGGCGATATGACTTAAAAATAAAATATCTTGATTTGTTTCGCATAAAATTAATAGTTGGTTTTTTTTCACTTACTTTTTAAAAAAACTTAACATATAACAGAGATCATTCTAAACAAGTTTTGCTTTCATTTGATCAAAAACTAGTGTAATGCATACACTGCTTCTTACGCTTAGCAAAATGTTAATCTTTACAAAGTTGGTTCTTTTTAGAACAAATATAAGTTAGACTTTGTATAAAACTGTTTTCGAAATACTAAACATATAAAATGGATGAAATGTAGCTGTTTTAGCCAATTCAAGCATATTTACAGTGAGACTTTTGCTCATATGTTGATCAATAAGCATTGTCCTAATTAAATATAGTTATTCAATACAGTGCATCATCCTATGGGAGGCAAAAAGTATGTCTTGAATAAAATACTTCTGTAGATAAAAATTTAACATTGAAAGTTCTCTATAGTGTTACTAAGTGGATAAATGCTGGCTTTTCCACTGTTTAGGTCCCACATCTTTAGCAATTTAAAGTGCAACTGCTTTAGTGATTGTTTTCCACTGTGCTTCTTTCTCATCATACATGATACCTTGTGTAAATAATTTCACCACAGTAAGGTGCTTTTTAGCTGGAGTTTGTTTATGTTCTTGTTAGCCTTGTAAAGAGTTGCATTCCCCCCACTCGACTGGATGCTTTGATTTTAGATGCTGGAATAAGTTTGTTGTGCTGCTGCCAAACTTTGCAGAGTGCAGTCATGTGTTCTACGCCTGTTGCTGCAAAACCAAACCGCTGACAACACTTGTCCTTGGAACAAACGTCTCGCTCTCGTTTGCGTGAGCATTAGCCATGTCGTGCTAAAGTTGTGGAACCTATTAGCAACTGTACATCGCTAGCTGATTCTATTCAGTGCAATATTGACTTGAACATTTAATTAGTAGCTCGCCTGCTGAAAAAGAGTGTGCCCTTATTGTTTAGTTTATAAATTAATAAGGCTGGAATGATTGATTATATCGATTAATTTGATAAGAAAAAACTTCGATTTAGTGTTTTTTTCTTCAATTAATCGTCTGAGTGTTTATGATAAAAATTGAGAAAATCTCCACTGCTTGTAGTCCTTGGAACTTTAAATATGCAGACATAGATTCTACATAGCTGCTGCAATGGAGCGCACATGAGGCACCTACTCTGATATCGGTAGGTTGTGAGTTCAAACCCCGGCCGAGTCATACCAAAGACTATAAAAATGGGACCCTTTACCTCCCTGCTTGGCACTCCGCATCAAGAGTTGGAATTGGGGGTTAAATCACCAAAAATTATTCCCGGGCGCGGCCACTGCTGCTGCTCACTGCTGCTGCTCACTGCTCCCCTCACCTCCCAGGCGGTGAACAAGGGGATGGGTCAAATGCAGAGGACAAATTTCACCACACCTAGTGTATGTGTGTGACAATCATTGGTACTTTAACTTTAACTTAACTTTAATGAGACTGGTGGTGTGTGGGTGTCTTGATCTGTGTGGCGGCGAAAAGCGGATAGTTTGTGTTGTTTTTGTTTTTTAATTTGTATTAATGCACATGTTAAAAGTGTAATTTCGATGTTTGTGTGCATTTATTAAAAAAGAAGAATGAAGGTCTAAAGCAAGCAGAAAAAAATTGTTTATTTCAACTATCCAACCATCCATTTACTGCCGCTTGTTTCATTGAGGCTATAAAGTTGTTTTATCCGATTACTCAATTAATCAAATAAACTATTCAATAGATTACCCCGTTACTAAAATAATCGATAGCTGCAACCTTATAGAGGAATGTAGTTAATCTTGGAATTGTCACCCTTTATTTCTAAGAGTATCGATTGTTATTATAGAATCTATTCTTAATCGAATCGTCACCCCAAGATTCAAAATCAAATTGTAAGTTTTAAGACACATATCTGATTTTGATATTCCAGTTTGACCTAAAACATGTCAGTTTGGATGACAATAGGAAAGTTTATCACTCAGTGCAAGCAAGTCTCCAGCTCAGTGTGACAGATCACAGGTAATATGCAGTGGAAAAATAGCTGAAAAGGTTTGCAATCCTCTTCAGGTAACATCATGGTGTGAAGCTCATTTGCCATCTCTAGTCTTTACCATTAGTCATTAGCAAAAAAATAATAATAATAAGGCAGAGGAATGTCTACAGGTAAAACTCAATTTGTAGACTGGACAAATGCATAACAGTTTGTTATATCTTCCCTAAAACTATTTTTGTCATGAAAAATATGTGTAATATATACATCTTCTGTAACTCTTATTTGTAGACATAAGAATTAGCTTATGACATTATTATTTGCTATTTTATGGCCTAGAGCAGATTGTTAAGGCTCCTTTCTTTGTTGTAGAACCATTTTTCTCACTAACCAATCAGATGACAGTTAGCTCCTGGCGTGTGGATTTCCTGAAGGATAAGGTGTTCCGTTAGAAGGTGTCAACTCAACCCTGGAACAATCACCTGTATCACAGCCCAGAAAAACGGGGAAGTAAGCTGTTTAGTAGCTTTTAATTACCACAGTGGTTGATTATTTAGAATTGGCAAGGCTCCATCTAAATAGGTTTCATATGATGACTAAACTTATCCTGGTGCTGATGGCAAACTTTGCACAACTTGAATGAGCAAAGTACACTTTAAATGTTGTTTTGCTTCAGTCTATGTTGCCATACTTAGTCATTGTCACCATTTTGTTTATTGCAGTTATCCGTACGACTTGTCTTTATGTAAAGAAAGTGAAAGTGTCTGTGTTAAGAGTCTAAACCCATGGATTGGGGTCAGCTGAATAGCCACTGCTTTTAGGATCATCAGCAGGTTTTGTCTTAACCGGATTTGGCTGGAGGAGCTGAATCAACTGTGTCCCAGGATTATAGGAATGACATTGGAGGATAGTTGAGAGTCCAGAGGCCATAGCAGCGACAGTTTTGTCAGCCGACTCCCCATCTACCGTGCACCTGTGTTTCACCTGTAGTGTTCCAACTGGGTCTCGTCGTCTGCTTTCTAAATACCTGGAGCCTTGCCTGGCTTTGGCAATATTTGTGGGGTAAAGTTTTTTCTTTTTTTTTTTCTTTTTTTCCTATCTTTTCTTTTTTACTGGACATTAATGTGGTGTTAATCAGTGCTGTGCTGTTTAGAGTTAAAACACTAACATGTAATTTTCGAATCCAAGCTTGAAGTGTCTGCCAAGGGCTTGTTGCTAGGTTACATATTTTAGCTTGCAAGAGTAAATCTTGAGCTGTCTGGAAATTGGCTTTTGTGACTTCCTGGAACATTGGGATCTGAAGACTGGATGTGAACCTGTTAAAATTGTAGGAACAATATTTTTAGTTCATATTGCTGTGTTGTTAAATGTACAGCATGTAACTACACTACATAATGCTGATGCACTGCTTAGAAATGATTTTGGACCTAATTTGTATTTGTTATATCGTATCTCCCGCAGATCAGAAAGAGTCTAGGCGGCGGAGCAAAGCACACCATTAGCAGAGGAAAATGAGTGAACTGGATCAGCTACGCCAGGAGGCTGAGCAGCTCAAGAACCAGATCAGAGTAAGTCCATCTTCTGTATATTTTTTCCTCTTTGTCTTAGCTTGTTTTTGAAATTTTTGGCGTCAATGCATTGCACACTTTGGATTGAAACTTTTTAAAATGTGTTCAAATAATAACACAATTTCATAAACTTTAGTCATAATGTGTCTGCTTTGTGTTTAAGGATGCCAGGAAAGCGTGTGCTGATGCTACCCTGTCCCAGGTAATGAATATGTTCATACTAATACATACAACAACATAATCATGTTGAGTACATAGAGGCTATTTGTTCTACCATCTTTTGTGAAACATATTTCTTCTTTTGTTTCTGTTTAGATTACAGCTAACATTGACCCTGTTGGCCGAATTCAGATGCGCACTCGTAGGACACTGAGGGGGCATCTGGCTAAAATCTATGCCATGCACTGGGGCACTGATTCAAGGTAATTTATTTTCTGCTCCAGTCAGTCCATTAACTAAATATTTCATGCTAACGACTGACCCCCTTGCCTAAATGCAGGAAACTGGTATAAAAGCATTCTTGGATCTCTTTGTACTGGGTGTTTCTCCTCAGGGCACACATTAAAGTCCTGGAATCACACAATAGCTCTTGCCTGCATTCACAAGCCTGGCTTCTATTTTTAACATCCGCTCAAAGCGATCAATTACATTAACATAAACCCAGTGTTCTAACAAGTCGACTGTAGTCTATTTAGACGGTGTAATCCTACGTTTTTGTTGAATGCTTATTGGGCACACATTAAAGACACATTCTGCAGTGTGTCTGCTGTGTTGTGTGTCCAGTTTGAATGTGTTGGGTATGTGGGTAGGGAAAATAATCAAAATGGAGTCAGCCTTTCAGGTTTCAGGGAATGCAAAGCTATATAAACAGCAGTCCTTGTTCCTCAAAACCTTTTTTTAGTCTTTACACAGCTCACACACCAGCAAACATTGTGCCATGTGGGGAAAACTGCAATGTTGCCTCACCTTCACTTCAGTCAAATTAAAAAAAATGCTAATTTCCTTAACATATGGCTGCGTTACTCTGTTTCATCTGCTACTGTTTTACTTCCCAGAGGCTGTTTGTATTTTTTAGACAACCAGCTGGTCTCCAACAAGGGTCACATGTTTTATCCAGTGTCTAGGTCATGTCTGCTCTTATTAGCCCCATGGACACAAGTGGGCGCAGTCAGATTTCAACGCTATAACACTTTTTACTAGAGATGTCCGATAATATCGGCCGATAAATGCTTTAAAATGTAATATCGGAAATTATCGGTATCGTTTTTTTTATTATCGGTATCGTTTTTTATTTATTTATTTATTAAATCAACATAAAAAACTCAAGATACACTTACAATTAGTGCACCAACCCAAAAAACCTCCCTCCCCCATTTACACTCATTCACACAGAAGGGTTGTTTCTTTCTGTTATTAATATTCTGGTTCCTACATTATATATCAATACAGTCTGCAAGGGACACAGTCTGTAAGCACACATGATTGTGCGTGCTGCTGGTCCACTAATAGTACTAACCTTTAACAGTTAATTTTACTCATTTTCATTAATTACTAGTTTCTATGTAACTGTTTTTATATTGTTTTACTTTCTTTTTTATTCAAAAAAAAGTTTTTAATTTTTATCTTATTTTATTTTATAAATTTTTAAAAAAAAGGACCTTATCTTCACCATACCTGGTTGTCCAAATTAGGCATAATAATGTGTTAATTCCACGACTGTATATATCGGTATCGGTAATTAAGAGTTGGACAATATCGGATATCGGCAAAAAGGCCATTATCTGACATCCCTACTTTTTACACTAACATCTAAAATATGTATTTTTTTATTTTTATCCAACATGTGTCAGATTGGTAATTTATTGCATCTAAGGTGTTAAATTTTCAAATAGGTTGCTCTTGTGTTTATAGTAGTATTACACTTGATTCAAAATTTCAATAGTATAGCAACCTATACCCAAATAGTTTTTATTGCCACTGTGTCCTCTAGAAATGGCTAAGCAGATAGTAATGTTAGTGTGTCATCTAAATTAGGATTGGTACAATCCCTGCTTCTGACATCATATTGTTGAGCATGTCCACGGTAGTTAAGATTTGCAGGCTCCCCATGGGCCTTACTGTGCCTTGCTCACTGCTTTGCCTGCTCCTTTGTCCATTGGGGCCATCGCTGTAGTTACTTGCTGAATTCACCCAGATAGCAAAGCTCAGCCTCAGTCACCCCTGAGTTTTCCGATGTGTAATAAAAAAAACATTTGCTTTAAGATAATTGCTTTTGATTAAGACGTTTCATGTGGTTTTACGAATTAATTTACAAGCCTTGGGTGATGTGTATAGATGTGGTGGTGCATATAGATATTTGGAGGTTTTACTATATTTTCCTTAGAAGAATGTTTGTTTCTTATAAAGCATCTATGTTTAAATGTTTGTTTTTAATTTGAGTGAAATTGAACGCAGACAAAAAATAAATGCTTTAAAAATAAATGCTGCATCGTGTTGAGCCATCTTTTTGTTTCTTTCAGGCTTTTGGTCAGTGCCTCCCAGGATGGCAAGCTCATTATTTGGGATAGCTACACCACAAACAAGGTACAATCACAAATGTAAAATGATATCATTTGATTATTCAGCTTCTCTGCCAAATATTGTTGTATATGTTTTGTATGCATATTTGTCATGACCAACAATTATATTTCTGATGTCTATATGGCTTGTTCAGTAAATGGCACAAAGTACACAAAACTATATATATATATATATATATATATATATATATATATATATATATATATATATATATATATATATATATATATGTATATGTGTATGTGTATATATATATGTGTGTATATATATATATACATATATATATATATATATATATATATATATATATGTATATATATATATGTATGTATGTATATATATATATGTATATATGTATGTATATATATATATGTATGTATATATATATATATATATATATATATATATGTATGTATATATATGTATATATATGTATATGTATATATATATATGTATGTATATATATGTATATATATATGTATATATATGTATGTATATATATATATATATATATATATATATATGTATGTATATATATGTATATATATATATATGTATGTATGTATATATATATATGTATATATATATATATGTATATATATATATATGTATATATATATATATGTATATATATATATATGTATATATATATATATATATGTATATATATATATATATATATATATATATATATATATATATATATATATATATATATATATATATATATATATGTATATATATATATATATATATGTATATATATATATATATATATATGTATATATGTGTGTGTGTGTACACTACTGTTCAAAAGTTTGGGGTCACATTGAAATGTCCTTATTTTTGAAGGAAAAGCACTGTACTTTTCAATGAAGATAACTTTAAACTAGTCTTAACTTTAAAGAAATACACTCTATACATTGCTAATGTGGTAAATGACTATTCTAGCTGAAAATGTCTGGTTTTTGGTGCAATATCTACATAGGTGTATAGAGGCCCATTTCCAGAAACTATCACTCCAGTGTTCTAATGGTACAATGTGTTTGCTCATTGGCTCAGAAGGCTAATTGATGATTAGAAAACCCTTGTGCAATCATGTTCACACATCTGAAAACAGTTTAGCTCGTTACAGAAGCTACAAAATTGACCTTCCTTTGAGCAGATTGAGTTTCTGGAGCATCACATTTGTGGGGTCAATTAAACGCTCAAAATGGCCAGAAAAAGAGAACTTTCAGCTGAAACTCGACAGTCTATTCTTGTTCGTAGAAATGAAGGCTATTCCACAAAATTGTTTGGGTGACCCCAAACTTTTGAACGGTAGTGTATATATGTGTGTGTGTATATATATGTGTGTGTGTGTGTGTATATATGTGTGTGTCTATATATATATATATATATATATATATATATATATATATATATATATATATATATATATATATATATATATATATATATATATATATATATATATATATATATATATATATATATATATATATATATATATATATATATATATATATATATATATATATATATATATATATATATATATATATATATATATATATATATATATATATATATATATATATATATGTGTGTGTGTATCTATATATATGTATCTATATATGTGTGTATCTATATATAGTTTCTTATTCTTCACTAAAAGTGAGTCTTAATGTTTTATCTGTTTTAATGACTGTGTTGATTTGTACTGTAGCAGTTTAAATTATTTTTTGGGGAAATTGCATCTCAAATGAAATATAATAATTTTTTTACATTTCTGCCGGGCGTTGTGGTGGTCAACTCTATTCAGAGGTCCTTGACCGCTCTGTAAAAATACCTCCAAACAATCACTCTCTGTTTAAAATATCTTGGATGCTCAGACAGGAATGTATTTAAGTTTATATTTTGTATATTGTCTATTAATGGGGAAAGAGGTTTATTTCTCTTGTTTTCATGTTAGCATTTAAGGTAGCAAACTGGGGCCAGTCAGCCTGGGAGTTTATCAATGTGCAGTTATTAATCACGTTTTTTTTAACATGTCCTGTCCAGCCATTTAGGCAAATCTTATTGTTGTTGTCGATGCCCATATCTGCTGTACAGATTTGCTTTACAAAAGAGAAGTGTGGGATAATTCTTTTGTTGCCCTATTTGAATTTGACTTTATTAAATCGATTTATTTAGTGTTTGGCGCAGGAGGGGATAGAAAGAAGAAAAAAAAGGAGAAGGGGAATTTGTAGGGGACAAACGTGGGATAAAACAGAGACAACAACAAAAATAAAACAGAACATTGATTATTTTAATTTAAAACAGTATTAATAACTGTGTGGGTACCATTTATCTTTACATCCCTATTGTAATGATTAATTTATTTTGACCGTATATGGTCCTTTACCTTAACAGTGGATTGTTACCTGAATTACGGTGCGGGTTGTTATACTGTCCGTGATCAGGTCGATGCATATGTCAGTGCAATGATGAGCACTACAAAATACACTCTGACTCGACTTGAAAATACTGTTACCAAGTTTTGAGCAAATGAATGAATTCAAGTAAAACATTTGTAAAATGTTCCTGGGCGATAGATGGATCAAATTGCAAAAAATATTTGGGTCTTTATTGAGTTAATTTAAATCATACAATCAAGTAATAACCTGTGATTAATCATGGTTCAGCCCACTTTAAAAGGGTGGTAAATCAGATTAAAAGCTGAATCATTTGTCAGCACAAATATATACAGTCACTATTTTTTCCTTGCTGTTAACTTAATATTGCAGCCTTACTTACCCAAGGTCCAACTGACATTTTTTGCCATGTTTTATATCCTCTCTTCAGGTCCATGCCATTCCGCTGCGCTCCTCTTGGGTGATGACGTGCGCCTATGCCCCTTCTGGAAACTATGTTGCCTGTGGGGGCTTGGACAACATCTGCTCCATCTACAACCTGAAGACCCGTGAGGGAAATGTGCGTGTTAGCCGCGAGCTGGCTGGACACACAGGTAAGCTGATTTGTCTTTTATGACTACACTATGACAATACCTGGCATTCCAGGCTATAGCTCCCAGACTCTGGAACAACTTGCACCAGTCCCTCCGTGAGCTTGACAGTGTTGACACTTTTAAGAAACATTTGAAGACTTCTCTTTTTAGTAAAGCTTTTAGTTAACGCACCTTCTAACTACCGTTTTTTATCCATTTGTTATCCTTTTAATGATGTTGCCCCTGTTGTTTTAATTCACCTGTTTAAAACAGCGCTTTGTGATTTTATCTGTGAAAAGCGCTTTATAAATAAAATTTGCTATTTACTTACTTGTCAGAATTTCCCCTGCGGGTGGGGCAAATAAGGCCCTTAATTTTCCTGAGGGAACTCTCCTGAAGGAATCAATAAAGTACTATCTATCTATCTAATTGGCACTTCATGGAAGTAACCGGACAATGAAGTGATTTCATTCAGAGGATGAATAATCCTTTTTAAATAAATACCAGATTTTTTTTTTCGATGTATTCCCACCCATTGACCATACATTTGGTTCTGTGTTGTTGGTTTCCACCTCAGCCAGTCATGTGTGTGTGAAAGCACAACCTGCTGGATCTATATCCTCGCTCCAACCAATGAAAGTTTTGAGCTTGAAGGGCAGAATTATTCATCTGATCAGTGTCACATGACACAGGAAGTGTGTCAGCATTTTAGTTCCTTCACCATAGGGACGAATATGTGCACACTACTTGCTTTTGGAAGAATTATGGAAGGCAGTTGGGAAGTAGAAGATTTTTGCTTATGAAAACCATCTTCTAAAATGGCCTGTACAAAGTACATAGATGTTAATGAGATGATGGCGGGATAAACCCTTCCTCGTTTTTCGATGGAATGGAACTGGCATCTCTTTTTTTCCTTCTTTCTTCTCTGGGAAGGTTTTTGAGAGAGTAGGCCTTAATAAATGTTTATGTTGAATCCTTACAGGTTACCTGTCCTGCTGTCGCTTCCTGGATGACAATCAGATTGTCACCAGCTCTGGAGACACCACCTGGTGAGTTTCTGTAATGCACCCAATGCAGTCCAGCTACACCATCACTGTGCTGCCTCTCACATTACACAAGCTAGCTCACCATGTTTCTTACTGGACTTGCATAGCATGCCATTAAAAATGAAAAGCTTAAACCACAATACATTTCCTCTAATGTTATGTGTACAATAGATGCATTTTTACTGTTTCTCTTGTTTCCTTCCAGCGCTCTGTGGGACATTGAGACTGGACAGCAGACAACTACGTTTGCTGGTCACACTGGTGATGTCATGAGTCTCTCTCTGGCACCTGACACCAGGCTGTTTGTGTCTGGGGCCTGTGATGCCTCAGCAAAGCTGTGGGACATCAGAGAAGGAATGTGCCGGCAGACCTTCACTGGCCATGAGTCGGATATCAATGCCATTTGCGTAAGGCGACCAACTCTCATACATAAATGTTACATACTTGGAAGTCAGCGTCGTGTGTTTTTTACTTGTTTGATTGTTGAGCATTTCCACTAAGTTAAATTGTGTAGTAAGCGTTGTCTTGATGCAATGGCAGTAATGGATTTCCCTACTTTACATCAACTAACAAAATCAGTTGATGTTAACCTTACTGGTTTGCTGTCATAGAAACTGAAACTGAATTAGAAAGAGTCTTTTGTGACTCGAGGTTCCCCAGGCTCGCACAGCTAGTGTCTGCATCCTAGCAACTTTTTCCCATTAGAGACGATGTTTTCAGACTCTCAAGGCTGCTTTTAAATGTTGACATGTTCACATTTGTCAACAACAATCAGTAGGCTGGACTTAACTTTATTTTGTTACAGTTAAACATTTAAATTGTGATTACATTTAGCTTTTAAACAATGCATCAATTACATACTGTACAAAAATCAACACCGTATATTTGACCTCATCTCTTTTTAAAATGCAATGCAAATTAAAGCACTCTATTTTTCACTCTCCTTGCAGTTCTTCCCTAATGGCAATGCCTTTGCCACGGGCTCAGATGATGCCACATGCCGGCTGTTTGACCTGCGTGCTGACCAGGAGCTAATGGTGTACTCACATGACAACATCATCTGTGGAATCACCTCTGTGGCATTCTCCAAGAGTGGCCGTCTACTGCTGGCTGGCTATGACGATTTTAACTGCAACGTCTGGGACACTTTGAAGGCTGACCGTGCAGGTAAGCTTCGCTCTGTGGCATCAGCCCTAGGTACGTTTTTTTCCCCTTAGCAATAATTGCCCTGTAACTGCCAAAACACAGCTAAAATAGGAATGTGAAGAATGTAATGGGAAACAAGTTCCTTTGCATGCTCTGCTAGGGCCATTCTTTTGGTACTGAGCTTCTTAGGTAGATCTGATGTCATATTATAGTCGTCTTAGCCAAGGTGCTTGAGTTAGCTGTGTCTATGTTGTCCATGTGTTTAGAAGCTTTCGACTTAAAACTTTGAACCAATTTTCCGCTCTGCAGATCAGGGATAGCTTTCCACAGACGTCACACTGGGGACTGTAATATTTTTGCAAATTACTTTTCCCTCTTGAAAATTACTGACAGTGGAGCAGGTAGGGGAAAAAAAGTAATTAGTGAAAGCATTTTTAGCCTTTTTTATATTTATTTATTTTAGCCTCCATTAAACATATAAGTGAGTTTATTGTGGGTGCAGGAAGATACATTGAAGGTCAGTTTTCATTTGCAAAGTTTAAACAGCAGGTTTCACCTACAACAGCTGTGAGGGACACCATGGGAAGGCATGAATACTTTATATTTATTGATCACACAGGGCTCACATCTGAAACACACACAGGTTTTTGGCGGGTAGATTGGCAGTGCTTTGAGTACAGAAGAAACATTAAGTTTGACAACAGTTTGTTCAGAGACACCGTTCTACTGCTTAATTTGTTCCAGAGATTGTTACCAATACAACATTTAACTATTGCGGCAATGATTTACATAACTTTGTAACATTTTTAACATCGTACATTAGGGTAACGTGCATATATATATGTAATGTAACTGAATGTGGCGCACCGCCATACCTTGAAAATAAGTTTTTTTTTTAAACGTGAATATAAATAAAAGTAATATAATGTATTTCAGCTTCCAGAAGAAGTTACACAAAGTCAGACGCTATTTTTAAGTTTCATTGCCAAGCTTATGCTAACAACCGGCCCAATTTCAACAGGTTTTCCCCTCCCGTGCATACACTTTCGTCTCCGTGCTTCCCCAGGCACAACACTTCCTCATTTTCCGGACGGTGTGTTTGTAATCATGGGAAATATGATCATCAAATCAAAAACACACAAACGTAAAACATTACCACCAGCAGATCATTACAGTATGAATGGGTAGATTACAGTGTTGGTGTTAACACACTTTTTGTGTCTTCCTACTTATTGAAATCAGAAAAGACGCGCAAATCCAGAAGCCCACGGGTACCCCGGACGCAGATGTATTTATTTTTTTACTGCCCGGTTTGGTAGTTGTTTTTTTTTAATTGATCAATTATCGCTTTCCGCCGGTGTTTTGTTTAGTTTATATTTGCTGCATCAAATTTCCGCCCCCGTTTATTGTTTTTTATTGGTCGTAAATTTTTATTTGAAACTTCACTTTTATCTCCCGCTGGATTGACATCGTTCGAGGATGGAGACAGGCTAGCTCAGACCTGGGCAAATTAAGGCCCGGGGGCCACATGCAGCCCGTTAAGCTTTTCAATCTGGCCCGCCGGACATTCCCAAATAATTTTTTTAGATCTTTAAGATGGAAAGTGTAGCTGCCATTATGATGTGCAGTGATGTTTTCAAATGACCGTAAGTCTTGAACTATACAAAGTATTTCAATGCTTGTAATCTGCGCTTTTGCATGATATACTAGTTACTATGGTAATTTAATTAGTTACTATGGTCATCTAATTAGTTACTATGGTCGTCTAATTAGTTACTATGGTAATCTACGTCACAGCAGCTCAGACGAGGCGCCAAGCAGTGTTGGGCGGGAAGCGTTTCCACAGACGCAGAAGGAGATTTTCACAACAAAGTTCTAAAACTTAGTGATATATCAGATTGTAGGTGGGTTTATTTTGTACCCTTCGCGTTCATATTTCATTGTTTGTTGCATTTTTGTTGCCTTCCACTTGATTGTAAAATGTGTCGATCGAAAGGGGGTGTGACGTTCATATTTTGTCAATATTCAGTTTTTTATTTTTCATAGAAAAATGTAAAATTCCATTACGTTTTTTAAGGCGGTCTCTCATGATGTTTTTAGCATTCAATCAGACATTATTGAGAGGTTTTGTGATAGTGTTCATAAAAATAGATATACCGGCCCCCAGACACATTTTTTTCTCTAAATGTGGCCCCCGAGTCAAAATAATTGCCCAGGCATGGGCTAGCTGTTAAGTTCAAGCTAACCAGCACCCAACCAGACTCCTCCATCCCAAAAATATACTTTGTAGGTCAACAAATGGGGCGAATATGTGCCTTTTGAAGTATTAATGTGCGAAGAGTGTTCAAAAGGAGTCTCTTGGAGAAGTGGCTGACAAGTTAGCATCGCTGACAGTGACGTCATCACCGTCATTCTTTACTGAAGCAGAGATGCTGACTGTGCGTTACGATAAACGCGCATGCGTTGTCAGGATCTGATTTTCATCGATAGACTTATCAGATTTAATTTTTTATTATCTATAGCAGGGATGTCAAAAGTGTGGTCCGGAGGCCATTTGCGGCCCGCAGCTAATGTTTTAAAGGCTCACGGCACATTCTATAAATACTATTAAAATTAACAAAAACATAACAAAAGGGCAATAAAAAGCTTACAGGCGAAATGTAATTTAGAAAAAGTTGCAATGACGACTAATTAAAGCTCTTTTTCTTTCTTTAAAACTGTCATTGCTCAAAACATAATATTGAATCAAAATCAATGTTTTTATGAAGTATTGTCCTATCCAAGGCTCCCATTACTTCACATCAAATATTCCACTTTGAAAAATATTTTTTGTGGAAGATTTTGCATATTTTGTGTGTTTGCCATATAAAAAAAAAACATAGTTTTCTTTAACAAAAAGGGCAGAAAACAAACAAGTTGATGTAGACTCTACAAATTTAAGCGTTGAATAAATAATGCATGTATGCCCTAGCACACCATTATCATTATTTCATGACCCAAGCAAAAAACTTTTTACGCTTTTATACTGAAATAAATACACTTACAACTTATTAAATACAAATATATAAAAAAAACTACCGGCAGTGGTAAAGTTTAGATCCATGAAGGAAAGAAGAAAGTGAATGAATGTTTATAACTGAATAAATGTACACATGCATAAAAATGTGTTTTCTTTTGTATTATTTTTTTAATGAATTAAGTAACATTTATGACAACCTTTTTCTAAAGCACAACCGAATGTCAGATATAACATGATAATGCATACATTTATCATTTATTTTCGAAACGCTTACAAAAAAGTGAGACCCCAAAAATGTACTGTGGGACCCCATTTTTATGACTTGATGGGGTCCCTGGGGACCCCATTTTTAAAATTCCTAGCGCCAACACTGTGTGTGTATATATATATATATATCCTATTAAGTGTGCAATATTGTCTTGTGATGCACCGAAAATTCCCTTCCAAAAAAAGACTTTGATCACTGAAAACAGCGCTGCCGAAACTGGATGTAAACAAGACGCACACGATTGTGTGGAGCGTAGTCAGCATGTCTGCAATGTGGACGCAATAACAGCCATCTACAAAATGTGCAAATATTAAGAGGTCAGTGGCAGCTTTTAAGGAAAGAAAGTCCAACTGGAGTAGCAGCGCCAAGCAAGTGTGACGGCATGCTTGTGCAGATTGCAATTCGTCAGGGACATCAAGGGACAGAAGAAGGGTGTCTAAACACGAGTACAGTCTATAATAACACCAGACAAAAATACTAAATTTGTTGCTAGTCGTTTTTTAAATGAGTAATTAAAAGTCTCTAAACACTTGAAAAATTCTCAAAGTACATTGTACAATAATCTACAACAAGTGAAAATATGGCAAAATTATATAACAATATATGTTAATAATAATTAATAACAGATTTGTTTTTAAATGTATCTATTTCAATCAATCAATCAATGTTTATTTATATAGCCCTAAATCACAAGTGTCTCAAAGGGCTGTACAAGCCACAACAACATCCTCGGTACAGAGCCCACATACGGGCAAGGAAAACTCACCCCAGTGGGACGTCAATGTGAATGACTATGAGAAACCTTGGAGAGGACCGCATATGTGGGTAACCCCCCCCCCCCCCCCCCCACCCCCCACCCCCTTCCCCTCTAGGGGAGACCGAAAGCAATGGATGTCGAGTGGGTCTGACATAATATTGTGAAAGTCCAACACATCAACGAAAGTCCAGTCCATGGTGGGGCCAGCAGGAACCATCCCGAGCGGAGACGGGTCAGCAGCGTAGAGATGTCCCCATCTGATGAACAGGCTAGCGGTCCACCCCGGAGCAGAGTAGAAAAGAAAAGAAAAGAAACGGCAGATCAACTGGTCTAAAAAGGGAGTCTATTTAAAGGCCAGAGTATACAAATGAGTTTTAAGATGAGACTTAAATGCTTCTACTGAGGTAGCATCTCTAACTTTTACCGGGAAGGCATTCCATAATATTGGAGCCCGAATAGAAAACGCTCTATAGCCCGCAGACTTTTTTTGGGCTCTGGGAATCACTAATAAGCCAGAGTTCTTTGAACGCAGATTTCTTGCCGGGACATATGGTACAATACAATCGGCAAGATAGGCAGGAGCTTGACCGTGTAGTATTTTATACGTAAGTAGTAAAACCTTAAAGTCGCATCTTAGGTGCACAGGAAGCCAGTGCAAGTGAGCCAGTATAGGCGTAATATGATCAAACTTTCTTGTTTTTGTCAAAAGTCTAGCAGCCGCATTTTGTACCATCTGTAATCTTTTAATGCTAGTTTTTGAGCCTTTTTAAAGAAAATCCTATCATGGCAAATTACGCGATGACGTCATGTGACCGCGCCCATAATCCCGCTCTCACCGCCACTGGTATCATTTACCGGTAACCCTGTACTTTTAAGGGTGTAACGATTAACAGTATTGGTGGTAACCGTGTTAAAACTCCTGACAGTTAGTATTACCGTTTTAAATCAAAATGATCAGAAAGCCATGACTGATAACTGAACTTTGATAAACGTACGGAGTGCCTGGCGCCAGCTCGCTAGGTTAAATGCTTACATGAAAACATACATTGAGGATGCATCGCATATTTATACGAAAGAGGCCTGTGTCGAATATGAAAAAATCGTAATTGCAGTGTTCACACTGACATGAAAAAATCAGATAAAGTTCACGTATGGGCAAAAAATCTGAATTGACCTGCAATGTGAGCTAGGCCTAAAAAACTATTAGTGAGGCATAAGAAAAACAAAACATACAAAAGTGTTTGTTTTCTAACAATGTGTATATTTGTTTTAAAAGAAAAAATACTTGGTCGAAATATTTCAATGTGTGTGTTAGTACTTTTTGAGCACATTCAACAATAATTATAACCGTGATCATTTTGGTCATGATTACAGTGATACTAAATGATCATATCGTTAACAACTCTACATGCGTGTGTAATAAGTAGTTGGCCGTCACAGACACGCAAATGGAAAAGATTGGCAGAATTACTGTTTGGGCAGCAAGTCATCTCGCATGAAGACTATTCTCTATTCTTCCATGTGCGTAGGTGGGTGGTGGGAAAAGTTGCATGCATTATGGCTGCATTTATCCCCTTGACATAAGTCTGTTACTACTTGCCTTTGTCCAAGATGCGCCTTTTGGGTGGAGCAACTCTAAAATGTGGGCGTTCCTTGTCAAATCTTGCTTTGCATCAACTTCAGCACTTTTGTGCCTTCATGTTTTTGAGGCTGCGATAAAGCCAACATTGAATTGTACTTGAAGTTTGGATGCAGTGTAACAATACTTGTAACAATGTATATATTTGTGTATATATATATGTATACAGTGTTCCTTCGCTACAAGACGGTTCACTTTGCACGGCCTCGCTGTTGCACTGAATTTTTTTGTGTAATTTTTTACAGTCCGCATGCTTTTTATTTTACTTTTTATTTTTTTATACAGCATATGAATGCGCATTGTGTTCTGCGTCCTGATTCACTAAGGGACTGTAGACCATTGTCAATCAATCTTTTTCATGCCATGTGTCCTGTATAGTACAGATTGCGTTAAGCTTGCCTAATATACAAAATTGTTTGATGCGAGCAGTGTGGCTCTTTATTGCTCTATGTTTGCAAGTTTTCTCCCCGACAATCTCAAAATGGCGACGAAACTCTCTGCACCGACAAAGGCAAATTTAAAGCCATCATTGAGGAAGGGGGATATAATCCTGAACAAGTTTTTAATATGGATGAGACTGGCTTATTTTGGAAACGCCCCTTTATAATGCAGGATGAAGCCGAAAGCTCAGGATTTAAGGCCCAAAAAGATCGCGTGACTCTGGTTATATGTGGAAATGCCGCGGGCTTTATGATAAAACCCGGGCTTAATTATAGGTCAAAAAAATCCTAGAGCCCTAAAAAACTGGTTTTGATCTTTGGTTTCATTCTTTAATACAGTAGTGTACTGTACTTATTTTTTTTACATCCACGAAGGTTTGAACTTTGAGAGTGTTTAAACGAGAGAAATGTGAGAAAATGTTAATGCGTGTCTGAGAAAAGTTTATAAAGTGTGTGGTTAGGGGTTTTACAGCCTTAAAACATATATAAGAAATGAAAAAACATATACTGTACAGTACTGTAAACAAGAAACATATTTGTGTGTGTGTGTTTGCGTATGTATGTATATATATGTGTATGTGTATGTATATGTATGTATCTGTGTGTGTGTGTGTGTGTATATATATATATATATATATATATATATATATATATATATATATATATATATATATATATATATATATATATATATATATATATATATATAAATTTTTAGAGGTAGGAATTTTTGGGCACCAATTAAAATTCAATTATTGATGCATCTTCAATTAATTTATTATTGATGCAGTTTTATATTTCTTTTCATTTCACTAAATAAGCATTTATCACTTGCACCTTTAAAAAAACCTATTCATTTGGAATAACAAACAGTTACATTAATTCCCACATTTATTAAATTAATGAAAATGTGTGTAAAACTGGACCATAAGTGCCCTGTAATAGAAGAGCTGGTCAGATCACTCAGTGAGGTGGCTCGCTGCAATCAGCCACATTTTAGAACTGTCTGCATTACTTTATCTACAATAAATAAATTATAAATTATTGACATTTACTAATCGATTCTACAATCGTCCATGTTTGAATTGCGATGCATCTAAAAATCGATTTCCCCCACCTCTAAGAGATATATATATATGGATATGGATAGATATATATATATATCAATATATGTATATATATATATCCATAGATATACATATATCAAAATATATATATAGATAGATAGATAGATATCTATCTATCTATCTTGGGGTTGCTCGTTGGTCCTACAAATTTGTCACTCGCTGCTGTCTGGTCCACACTCCCACGCAGGCAGCACATGCACACACACTAAAGCAGTCCCAAAGAAGCAACTAACTATTTGCAGTCATGCTGTTACAGTAGGCTTCACTATACATTCTATGAAGTTGGCTAACCTAACAACACACAAAGCTAATGCACACGTTACCTACGGGCGTGAGTATACTTCAATTACGTGTTAAAACTGATTCATAAGAGGGTGCGATATAATATTCAAAACACATTGAAAAGTTAGCACCTTCTCTGCACCTGTGTAAAGGTTGCAAACAGCTTCTTTAATAACACTTTGGAATTTTGATTAATTGCTGTAAATTACGTGCTTGCATAACTTAAATTACCTTTAAAAAAGACCCCAATATTCTGACACAAATGCAATTTTACTGTCACATTGTCCTACACAAAATATTTTTTAAGGTTTTACTTCAATGCAGGTCATTTATTTGCTCAAAACATTGTAACAATTTTATTTAAAATCCCATCAGGGTGTATTTTGACTAATTAAATCGCAATGTGATAAATGTATTTTACTCACCGCAAAGGCTGCAGTTTATCTGGTCATGTGGTAAATGAGCAGACAGAGAGAGAAGTCAAAGCTCCAATGTTTAGTGTGGTTAAATACCCAAGTCTGAGAAACGGTGAAAAGAAGAAATACAGTATCAATGTGTTATAGGGGAACTGCACTTTTTTATTTATTTATATGTTGCATATCATACACAATCAATGTGAGATAAGACCGCGTCTTTCCCTTTTCTTTGCGTTGTAAATAATAATTAAAACAACTGCCAGCAAGAGGTGGATAACAATATAGGTAATTTACCTATTTTGCCTAAGAAGGGGATGGATGTTTTTAGAGGGCTTTATAGGCAGAATAGATGATTGACCATTACCTGTATTGTTAGCTGCCTCTTGCTAGCAGTTTTCCCTGATCACTTTCTCATCTGTTGCATTTTTCTATCGTTGTTATACATTGTTAGTAAACATCTCTCGCTTATTTCATACTTATTCAGGCTTTCATGCACATGTCTAAACTACTGTATTTTTCGGACTATAAGGCGCACCTAAAATCCTTTCATTTCCACAAAAATCGACAGTGTGCCTAATAACTAGTTGTGCCTAATGTACAGATTATTCTTTTTGTTCTTACCAACCACGAAGCAGTTTTATTTGGTACATGGTGTAATAAGTGTGACCGGTAGATGGCAGTCACACATAAGTTCTGTGTGGACTGCAGGTTTACGCTAGCAAACAGCCCAAAACTTTGATGTTTTATTGAGAATGTAGAATGCTACAAAC
Source organism: Entelurus aequoreus (assembly GCF_033978785.1). Taxonomy (NCBI): domain Eukaryota; kingdom Metazoa; phylum Chordata; class Actinopteri; order Syngnathiformes; family Syngnathidae; genus Entelurus; species Entelurus aequoreus. The sequence goes on from NC_084737.1 coordinate 77,803,311, forward strand.
ACCGCTCAAAAATGTGTCTAAATGTTTTAGTACGTAGCCACACCGCTTTATGGATTGTCGGAGCATTACGACTACCGTAGTTAGATGTACTATGCTTCAACATACAGGTATTGTATGTAATGGCACCTATTAGGAGACATTATCTGGCGTTTTGTTTCGCAATATTATGTAAAACAAACTTTTCTTACCTATTGGTTTCTGCTGATTTGTATTTAGGATCTGTGTAAGTCCCGAAAATTGGTGCACGTCCGCCATTGTATTCCACGCCGACACCGTAGTCCATAAGCTGCTTCTTTTTGTCCATCCTCTTATGTTTTAGTATGACTTTAGTAAGCTATGACGCCGCACCGCTTAATGCGCTTCAACATATGAGTATCATTACGGTGTGTGTATAAGATAAGACATATTTGGTGTTTTGTTTTGCAATATTACACAAAAGCAACTTTTCTTACCTTCTGGTACCTGCTGATCTGTATTTGGGATCTGCATAAATCCTGAAAAATTGCGCGCGTCCGCCTTTGTAGTCCGTACCGACGCCGCAGTCAATAAGCTCTTTCTTTTTCTCTATCCTCTTGTTATGGGACATTCATCCTCCGCTGTTGCCATTTCTAATATAAAGCAGCGTACATTTCTAACTTATATCTGTCAGTCGACTAGCTATGGAAGTGCTAAAAACTACCGGTACAAAATAGATGACAGGGAGAAGACACTGTCAAAATGGAACCACGTAAATAAGACCCGCCCACAAAACTGTGCATCCTGAAGAAGCGATCAGAAAGCGGCTTGAAGATGATCTGTAAAACATAATCTATGCAACATTTTGACCAAAGAACCACCATTACATGTTATGTAGACCAGTGGTCCCCAACCTTTTTGTAGCTGGGGACTGGTCAACGCTTGAAAATGTCGGCCCGGTGGTTGGGGACCACTGATGTAGACCACAAGGAAGTGTTTGAAATGTAGAAAAACAAAATCATTGCCGCATTGCCGGCAGTAAGTCGGACCCGTTTCCAGTGAGGGTTGGACTCCGCCAAGGCTGCCCTTTGTCACCGATTCTGTTCATAACTTTTATGGACAGAATTTGTAGGCGCAGTCAGGGCGTTGAGGGGATCTGGTTTGGTGGCTGCAGGATTAGGTCTCTGCTTTTTGCAGATGATGTGGTCCTAATGGCTTCAACTGGCCAGGATTCTCAGCACTCACTGGATCGGTTCGCAGCAGAGTGTGAAGTGACTGGGATGGGAATCGGCACCTCCAAGTCCGAGTCCATGGTTCTCGCCCGGAAAAGGGTTGAATGCCATCTCCGGGTTGGGGAGGAGATTTTTCCCCAAGTGGAGGAGTTCAAGTACCTCGGAGTCTTGTTCACGAGTGAGGGAAGAGTGGATCGTGAGATCGACAGGCGGATCGGTGCGGCGTCTTCAGTAAAGCGGACGCTGTATCGATCCGTTGTGGTGAAGAAGGAACTGAGCCGGAAGGCAAAGCTCTCAATTTACCGGTCAATCTACGTTCCCATCCTCACCTATGGTCATGAGCTTTGGGTTATGATCGAAAGGACAAGATGACGCGTACAAGCGGTCGAAATGAGTTTCCTCCGCCGGGTGGCGGGGCTCTCCCTTAGAGATAGGGTGAGAAGCTCTGTCATCCGGGAGGAGTTCAAAGTAAAGCCACTGCTCCTCCACATCGAGAGGAGCCAGATGAGGTGGTTCGGGCATCTGGTCAGGATGCCACCCGAACGCCTCCCTAGGGAGGTGTTTCGAGCACGTCCGACCGGTAAGAGGCCACGGGAGGGACCCAGGACACGTTGGGAAGACTATGTCTCCCGGCTGGCCTGGGAACGTCTCGGGATCCCCCGGCAGGAGCTGGACCAAGTGGCTGGGGAGAGGGAAGTCTGGGCTTCCCTGCTTAGGCTGCTGCCTCCGCGACCCGACCTCTGATAAGCGGAAGAAGATGGATGGTATATACCACTGCACTTTGCTTTAGTCTCAGTCCTTTCACTGTGTCCACAGGTGTTCTGGCTGGTCATGACAACCGGGTGAGCTGCTTGGGTGTGACTGATGACGGCATGGCAGTGGCAACAGGGTCCTGGGATAGCTTCCTCAAGATCTGGAACTAGAGTCTGGAGGTAAGTTTAAGATGCTTTTGAATGGCCAAATGAAGAGAGTACGTAATTGTGTGAATAGTAGCAGTATCTCATCACAATGTAGGTATGTCAGCTTCCATGTTCTGTTTAATCAACAGGACCAATGTTGAGTAATTCTTTCAACTGACTCTCATTTGCTCGTTCTGCAGATGGCAGCCGGACTCCAAAGTTGCGTGGAAGACCATTCCAACATCACAATGTTCAATTGTATTGCATATCCAATCTTTTCAAAACACGATACTGACTCCAAACACCCAAACAACTATTAAGGGCAAAAATCTCTCTCTCTCTCTCTCTCTCTCTCGCCTCCTTCTCCTCCTTATAAAAGAGCACAATTGTCTGTCACTCATTCAGCTAACTACTATACAGATAAAAAAAAAGCTCAAGGAATTTGGTCGTCTCAAAATGGACGAATGGAAAAATTGTGCATTCCTCCCACGACCGCAGGTCTAAGTGAAGATTATTTACATGACAGCGATCTAACTCTTAATAGCTTCTTGGCCTTTTTATTTTTGCTTTTTTTTTCTTTTTTTTTTCTTCCTCTTCCTTTCTGTCCGAGTAGACCCGTAGGTCGTCTGTTAATGTTAAAATGAGGATCAAAGCTTTGTTTTATTTGCTCATCTTTACATGTTTTAAATAATGTTTTAAGTTGATAAGTAAAATAAAACCTCCAGAACATCTTTGTGAATTCAGCTTTATCCCACTGGAGAACAAAGCGAGAGAATTTTGCTTCGACGGGGAGTCTTGGAGCCACCTCTGGCCCTGCTGTACATTTAGTCTCAAAATACTTTTCTTCTTTGTTTTTTCCAGTGTAGTTCACAAATCTTTGTTTGCACAAAATTTTAATTTTGCATCTATAGAATAAGAAAAAGTTAACTAACCAAGCACATGCTGTGATAATGAATGCTCGTTTTTAAAATGCAAAAACCACAAAAAAAAAAATTATAAAAAAATAAAAATCATACAACCACTCTTACACCTTTTTGTCTGGCTCCAGTCTAGACATATGAAATGAAGATTAACCTATTGGATTATAATCCACCCTGCCCTTTCATTTGATACGATTGTTTTGCTCTACTGTAGTTTTCTTGCCCCCGGTTTATGTTGTTGTGGTTGGGACCGGGAGGATGTGACTGGTCGGTCGGGGGAGTCGCTCCAGACCTTTCTCTCACAGGGGTGCCCATTCTGTGCTTGGAAATGCAGTTACTACTCTGTGAATGACATGTTGTATAAATCAATGTTTGAAAATAATGATATTAAAACTTTTTAAGTTAAAAACTAAAAAAAAGATTTTGGTTGTCTGCCATGGATGGGTTATCTCTTAGAATCGCATGCTGTAGAATTGCTTTAAAAGGTGCATATGGAATTAAGTCTTTTGATGTTTTCTTTAAGGAAATAACCTGTTGACTATATCAATACGATGGTATTTATTTTAGTTCCCCCCCCCCCCCTCGTTTTTTTGCTACTCCGTGCATACATGATTCCACAAAAATATCAAAGCTATGCACATGAGAAGCAAGTTACATGGTCTGTACTTGGGACCGGTTCCACAAATTAAGTCGTCACCTAAATGTAAATTGTACACACTTGCATAAATACATCCAATCACCTAAACATACCGATGGGACTAATTTCATTCCTTCTGTAGCAAACAAAATTCCACTTAAAGAAAAACGTTTTATAACAGGTTTTTTTCTGTCCTTTAATAAAAAATAAAAAAAACACATCTTGCAGCAACTGAATGGCAGACTTTTCTGTTCCTTGTAAACAAGACGCTCTTCCTTTTTAGCAGTAGTGACTTTTTTTTTTTTCCAGTTTTCTCTCTGCGACATTCTGTAAAAAAAAAAGTGCTGTAATTGTGCGTTAGGCCTGGAGTTGGCAGAAAAATTTAAAATAAAATATGTTAATTAAATTCCCTTCCTTTTCTGTCTTCATCAAATAACTGTAGAGCTCTGCACCCCCCTCTATTCCCTTTTCACCTTTTGGATTTAATTCTAAAGTCAGTCAGTGTACAACCGAAAGCTGGATGCAAGATAGAAACTATATTAAAATGTACTGTTATTTAAGATGTAATAAAAAGCAGTTTGAGATGACCTACTGTGTTGAGTGTGATTCACTTAGAGCGGTTCTCACTGAGGCTAGAATGTTACGGACTGTTTTGCTTTTTCCTTGTAATTATGTTCCAAGTTAAATAAACAATTTCTTATCCACTGTTGAAAACCTGCCTGGGCTTTTTGTCCACTCATTTTATGGGTCGTCAGAATATACATGTGGCATATAAACACTAAGTCAAATTGAAATGGAATAAACAGTTTGCAGTCTTTTATCACCTTAGATGCCTGACACCTGCCCCTCTTAAACCGGCTGACCTCAGCTTTGTCGCCATCTGTTGGACAAACATGTCAATTGCGTGCACTTAAAGCATTAATATTAATATACTTAACTACATCAACCAGCTGCAATATAACCGCTTTGAACAATTACATTAAATCTAATTAAAGCGCTGTATCAATATGCACGGTATGTCTTTACACTGTGTAGTAGGCTACTGAGTTTTGAGAGTATTAAATTTTAAAAAATATGTACCGTTTTTTTCGGAGTATAAGTCGCACCTGCCGAAAATGCATAATAAAGAAGGAAAAAAACATAAGTCGCACTGGAGTATAAGTCGCATTTTTTGGGGAAATTTATTTGATAAAACCCAACACCAAGAATAGACATTTGAAAGGCAATTTAAAATAAATAAAGAATAGTGAACAACAGGCTGAATAAGTGTACGTTATATGAGGCATAAATAACCAACTGAGAACATGCCTGGTATGTTAACGTAACATATTATGGTAAGAGTCATTCAAATAACTATAACATATAGAACATGCTATACGTTTACCAAACAATCTGTCACTCCTAATCGCTAAATCCCATGAAATCTTATACGTCTAGTCTCTTACGTGAATGAGCTAAATAATATTATTTGATATTTTACGGCAATGTGTTAATAATTTCACACATAAGTCGCTCCTGAGTATAAGTCGCACCGCCGGCCAAACTATGAAAAAAACTGTGACTTATAGTCCGAAAAATACGGTAGTCAAAATTTTTAATATTTTTTAACATAGTTCTAACATTTATACTATAATTAAAAAGTTCAAACTCAGGTCTAAAGCTGTAAAAAAAAATGGTCAGGGTTTCCAACATGACGTTGTTTAGAAACGGCCCCTGATTAGATTAGATTACATTGATTGATTGATTGATTGAAACTTTTATTAGTAGATGGCACAGTTCAGTACATATTCCGTACAATTGACCACTAAATGGTAACACCCGAATACGTTTTTCAACTTGTTTAAGTCGGGGTCCACGTAAATCAAGTCATAGATTACATTAGTTTATTTCAAAGGGGACATTGCAATTTCATAAAACATGGTTAAAAAAGCCAGAATCATCTGTAGTCCCCTGGCCATGATGTAAAAAAGGCAGTAAAATTACAATTTAAAAAAAAACACAATATACAATTGTGATTAAATAAAAAATACAACATAACATTTATATTAGCATCATAACAGGCTATTTTTTAGTGCTGGCAGCTGTAGGCGTTGATAAGCCACATTTTAATTGTTTTTGTGAAGACCTTGTAAATTGTGAAGTGAATTATATTTATATAGCGCTTTTCTCTAGTGACTCAAAGCGCTTTTACATAGTGAAACCCAATATTTAAGTTACATTTAAACCAATGTGGGTGGCACCGGGAGAAGGTGGGTAGCCCAAGGACACAACGGCAGTGACTAGGATGGGTGGAAGCGGGGATCGAACCTGGAACCCTCAAGTTGCTGGCACGGCCACTCTACCAACCGAGCTATACCGCCCCTTGTGACCATTCCTACTAGGGCTGTGAATCTTTGGGTGTCCCACGATTCGATTCAATATCGATTCTTGGGGTCACGATTCGATACAAAATTGATTTTTTTTCCCAATTCAACACTATTCTCGATTCAAAAACGATTTTCAATACATAGGATTTCAGCAGGATCTACCCCAGTCTGCTGACATGCAAGCAGAGTAGTAGATTTTTGTAAAAAGCTTTTATAATTGTAAAGGACAATGTTTTATCAACATTGCAATAATGTAAATTTGTTTTAACTATTAAATGAACCAAAAATATGACTTATTTTATCTTTGTGGAAAATATTGGACACAGTGTGTTGTCAAGCTTATGAGATGCGATAAGCCACTGTGACACTATTGTTCATTTATTTGTATTTTTATAAATGTCTAATGATAATGTCAATGTGGGATTTTTAATCACTGCTATGTTGAAATTGTAACTAATTATGATACTGTTGTTGATAATATTCATTTTTGTTTCACTACTTTTGGTTTGTTCTGTGTCGTGTTTGTGTCTCCTCTCAATTGCTCTGTTTATTGCAGTTCTGAGTGTTGCTGGGTCGGGTTTGGTTTTGGAATTGGATTGCATTGTTGTGGTATTGCTGTGTATTGTTTTGTTGGATTGATTAATTAAAAAAAAAAAAAATTCATTAAAAAAAATAATTAAAAAATTTGATTAAAAAAAAAAGGAGAATCGGTTCTGAATCGCACAACGTGAGAATCACGATTCGAATTCGAATCGATTTTTCCCCCACACCCGTAATTCCTACTATAATTCGAAAGTTTTAAATTCAGGTCTACAGCTATAAAAAAAAAACGGTCAGGGTTTCCAACATGACGTCATTTAGACACGGCCGCTGATTGGTCAGGCCCTTACCCGGAAGTGATGGTTATTGACACTTGGCAAAGATGTTAAGACCCATTGAATAAGGGCGAGCGCTTTAAAGTCTACGACTTTTTATCACGCTCTCCGTTCGTGTCGCCCCTCGCAGCATTACCGGCGGACACAGGTAATTTGACGTAAACACATTGAATGATATTGTGGTTGTGTGCTGTTCTAATGACTCCATATACAAAGCAGCCTGACGTTAGCCATGCTAGCTAAGTGCGTGTCGCGGCTGCATCGCCGTCACCATTCAACTTGTTGCTCGGCCGTCAAAGTCTTTTTGCTTTAGTTGCATTATAATATTGTAGTGTGTTATCCAAATGGTGTGGACACGTATAAACAGGCTTGCGAAATCCAACGTATGCTAGTTACATAATTAAGTAGAACAGTGAGCAGTTTTAGCTGCAGCGTTAATCTAACTGGGACGTGACGATTACATGTCAGTGGTTCTTAACCTTGTTGGGCGGTATAGCTCGGTTGGTAGAGCGGCCGTGCCAGCAACTTGAGGGTTGCAGGTTCGATCCCCGCTTCCGCCATCCTAGTCACTGCCGTTGTGTCCTTGGGCAAGACACTTTACCCACCTGCTCCCAGTGCCACCCACACTGGTTTGAATGTAACTTAGATATTGGGTTTCACTATGTAAAGCGCTTTGAGTCACTTGAGAAAAAGCGCTATATAAATGTAATTCACTTCACTTCACTTCACTTGGAGGTACTGAACCCCACCAATTTCACCGAACCCTTCTTTAGTGAAAAATAAAATGTTTTTTTTTTTTCAAATTCAAGACAAAGTTATATGTTTTTGGTAACACTTTAGTATGGGGAACATATTCTAAGTACCAAAGACATAATTTAGAGTTTTTTTGGTTAGGGCCAGGGTTACAGGGTTAGGGTTATAATAAGGCCATTCCGAATAAGGCATTAATAAGCAGTGTTGGGTTAGTTACTGAAAACCAGTAACTAGTTACCGTTACTAGTTATTTTATTTCAAAAGTAACCCAGTTACTAACTTAGTTACTTACACCAAAAAGTAATGCGTTACTGTGAAAAGTAACTATTTAGTTACTTCTCCCCCCCAACCCCCTTTTTTTTTAAAGGCCTACTGAAACCCAATACTACCGACCACGCAGTCTGATAGTTTATATATCAATGATGAAATCTTAACATTGCAACACATGCCAATACTTATAAAGTGCAATTTTAAATTTCCCGCTAAACTTCCGGTTGAAAACGTCTACGTATGATGACGTATGCGCGTGACGTCAATGGTTGAAACGGAAGTATTCGGACACATTGTATCCAATACAAAAAGCTCTGTTTTCATCGCAAAATTCCACAGTATTCTGGACATCTGTGTTGGTGAATCTTTTGCAATTTGTTTAATGAACAATGAAGACTGCAAAGAAGAAAGTTGTAGGTGGGATCGGTGTATTAGCGGGCGGCTGCAGCAACACAACCAGGAGGACTTTGACTTGGATAGCAGACGCGCTATCCGACGCTAGCCGCCGACCGCATTGATGATCGGGTGAAGGACGGGTGAAGTCCTTCGTCGCTCCGTCGATCGCTGGAACGCAGATGAGCACGGGTGTTGATGAGCAGATAAGGGCTGGCTGGCGTAGGTGGATAGCTAATGTTTTTAGCATAGCTCTGTGAGGTCCCGTTGCTAAGTTAGCTTCAATGGCGTCGTTAGCAACAGCATTGTTAAGCTTCACCAGGCTGGAAAGCATTAACCATGTAGTTACAGGTCCATGGTTTAATAGTATTGTTGATTTTCTGTCTATCCTTCCAGTCAGGGGTTTATTTCTTTTGTTTCTATCTGCAGTTAAGCCCGATGCTATCACGTTAGCTCAGTAGCTAAAGTGCTTCGCCGACGTATTGTCGTGGAGATAAAAGTCACTGTGAATGTCCATTTCACGTTCTCGACTCTCATTTTCAAGAGGATATAGTATCCGAGGTGGTTTAAAATACAAATCCGTGATCCACAATAGAAAAAGGAGAGAGTGTGGAATCCAATGAGCCAGCTTGTACCTAAGTTACGGTCAGAGCGAAAAAAGATGCGTCCTGCACTGCACTCTAGTCCTTCACTCTCACGTTCCTCATCCAGGAATCTTTCATCCTGGCTCAAATTAATGGGGTAATCGTCGCTTTCTCGGTCCGAATCGCTCTGGCTGCTGGTGTAAACAATGGGGAAATGTGAGCCTACTGAAATCTCATTTCAGTAGGCCTTAAAACATGCCAATACGGCCGGGTTAAAGGCCTACTGAAATGAATTTTTTTTATTTAAACGGGGATAGCAGATCCATTCTATGTGTCATACTTGATAATTTCGCGATATTGCCATATTTTTGCTGAAAGGATTTAGTAGAGAACATCGACGATAAAGTTCGCAACTTTTGGTCGCTGATAAAAAAGCCTTGCCTGTACCGGAAGTAGCGTGCCGTCACAGGTTGAGGAGCGCCTCACATCTGCACATTGTTTACAATCATGGCCACCAGCAGCGAGAGTGATTCGGACCGAGAAAGCGACGATTACCCCATTAATTTGAGCGAGGATGAAATATTCATGGATGAGGAAAGTGAGAGTGAAGGATTAGAGGGCAGTGGAAGCGATTCAGATAGGGAAGATGCTGTGAGAGGCGGGTGGGACCTGATATTCAGCTGGGAATGACTAAAACAGTAAATAAACACAAGACATATATATACTCTATTAGCCACAACACAACCAGGCTTATATTTAATATGCCACAAATTAATCCCGCATAACAAACACCTCCCCCCCCCGTCCATATAACCCACCAATACAACTCAAACACCCGCACAACACACTCAATCCCACAGCCCAAAGTACCGTTCACTTCCGCAAAGTTCATACAGCACATATATTTCCCCAAAGTTACGTACGTGACATGCACATAGCGGCACGGACGGGCAAGCGATCAAATGTTTGTAAGAAAGCTGCATACTCACGGTAGCGCGTCTGCTATCCATCTCAAAGTCCTCCTGGTTGTGTTGCTGTAGCCAGCCGCTAATACACCGATCCCACCTACAGCTTTCTTCTTTGCTGTCTTCATTGTCCATTAAACAAATTGCAAAAGATTCACCAACACAGATGTCCAGAATACTGTGGAATTTTGTGATGAAAACAGAGCTGTTTGTATTGGGACACAATGGTGTCCCAATACTTCCGCAAACTCCGTGACGTCACACGCAAACGGCATCATACCGAGACATTTTCAGTCGGATATTTCCCGGGAAATTTAAAATTGCACTTTATAAGTTAACCCGGCCGTATTGGCATGTGTTGCAATGTTAAGATTTCATCATTGATATATAAACTATCAGACTGCGTGGTCGGTAGTAGTGGGTTTCAGTTGACCTTAGCCTTCATTTCAGTACTGTTATTGCACTGGAGAATAATACAATCTGTTGATCAACTTGACATGCATTTGCATCTCTGAACTCAGAAAGCAATGTGGTCTACATACAACACACAAAGACAAAGATATGTTTCAAAGGGCCAATTTATTTCAGGCCAGAACAAATTGACAAAACTATTTTAAATAGCTGCAACATAATGGCACTTTAACTTTAAGTAGATAGGATCTTTGATCCAAGACACAACTTACATTTAACTAAAATGTTCTTTTCTTTGTGCTCGACAAAAGAAAAGTATTGAGAATGTCTCCATGTTAAGAAACTCGACTTCTGGCTTCACCATGATGTCTTGTTAGTTGTTATGAGAGTAGCGTATGTGTGTGTGTGTGTGGCCCTTTAAACTATGACAGCATGTGAGGTGAGTGACGTCAGTGAGTGAGTGAGTGGGCGAGAGAGGTGAGGGAGCGGCGACAGTGACTGCGTGCAGGTAATCTAGCTTGGTGGATGGCTGCGTCCAATAAAGTGACAAAGTTACAACAAACCGCCGGCCTCGTCATTCACCCTCAGCTGTAAAGACCCACTTCCGGGTAAAGTGAAGGTTGTTAGCCCCGAAGTACATAGTCCCTGGAGGAACGTCTCCCATGCGCCCCTCAACTAAGGTCTGGGAGCCCCCCCCCGCCCCCCACACAAAGCACGCCTTTTCTTTTCCACCGCAGCGCTCCAATAAAACACACTCAGATCTTCTGTTTCTAGCCGATACTGCGTTATTTTACGTTATTTTTAATGTAGTAACGCATCATGTAGTAACGCATCATGTAGTAACGGTAACTGAGTTACTGAATATAAAAAATTACGCGTTAGATTACTAGTTACCGCCGTTTGTAACACGTTAATCCCAACACTGTTAATAAGTACTTGACTAGTTAAAAGCCAATATGTTAGTAATTGGCATGTTAATAAGCAACTAATTAATGGTGAATATGTTCCCCATACTAAAGTGTTACCATGTTTTTTTACTGGTGCACAAAATGAACCGTGCATGAACATCACCTTGTTCAAAGAACAAAACCAACACAGTGCATAAACTCACAACAAGAAGAAGAAGAAGCGCTTCTTCTTCTACGGGGGAAAATTAAGTCGGCGGCTGCTACGAGGGAAAATGAAGTCCCATAGTTGCGAGACCTAAACTTTATGTAAAGACCCAAAAATGGCTCCTATTAAGAGACACGCTTACGACGCAGAGTTTAAACTCAAGGCGATCAGTCACGCTGTAGAACACGGGAATAGAGCAGCAGCGAGAGAATTTAACATGAATGAATCAATGGTGCGGAAGTGGAGGAAGCAACATGATGACCTGCGCCAAGTAAAGAAGACTAAACAGAGTTTCCGAGGGAACAAAGCGAGATGGCTACAATTGGAGGACAAACTTGAACAGTGGGTTGTTGAACAGAGAGCAGCAAGTAGAATCTCAATTGTTGTGTTGAAATCTGGGGTAATAATTATAAATCGAACATTAACTTAATTTGCTTACTTGAAAATGAATCCATTCAAATTTTAAATTAAATCAGCACGAAGTAACATTACAACCTTCATAAAATATTTTCATAACTTTTGGGATGATACATTAAAGGCCTACTGAAATGATTTTTTTTAATTTAAACGGGGATAACAGATCCATTCTATGTGTCATACTTGATCATTTCGCGATATTGCCATATTTTTGCTGAAAGGATTTAGTATAGAACAACGACGATAAAGTTCGCAACTTTTGGTCTCTGATTAAAAAAAAGCCTTGCCCCTACCGGAAGTAGCGTGACGACACCGGAGGAAGGGCTGCTCACATTTTCCTATTGTTTACACCAGCAGCGAGAGAGATTCGGACCGAGAAAGCGACAATTACCCCATTAATTTGAGCGAGGATGAAAGATTCGTGGATGAGGAAAGTGAAGGACTAGCGTGCAGTGCGGAACGTATCTTTTGTCGCTCTGACCGTAACTTCGGTACAAGCTGGCTCATTGGATTCCACACTCTCTCCTTTTTCTATTGTGGATCACAGATTTGTATTTTAAACCACCTTGGATACTATATCCTCTTGAAAATGAGAGTCGAGAACGCGAAATGGACATTCACAGTAACTTTTATCTCCACGACAATACATCGGTGAAGCACTTAAGCTACTGAGCTAACGTGATAGCATCAGGTTAACTGCATATAGAAACAAAACAAATAAGTCCCTGACTGGAAGGACAGACAGAATATCAACAATACTACCAAACTCTGGACATGTAACTACACGGTTAATGCTTTCCAGCTTGGCGAAGCTTAGCAATGCTGTTGCTAACGACGCCATTGGAGCTAACTTAGCTACGGAACCTCGACAGAGCTATGCTAAAAACATTAGCTATGCACCTACACCAGCTCTCATCTGCTCATCACGACCCGTGCTCACCTGCGTTCCAGTGATCGACGGTACGACGAAGGACTTCACCCGATCACCGATGCGGTCGGCGGCCCGGAGACGGAGGAAGTCAAGGTGAGGTCGCCGGCTAGCGCATCTGCTATCCATCTCAAAGTCGTCCTGTTTGTGTTGCTGTAGTCCGCCGCTAATACACCGATCCCACTTACAACATTATTCTTTGCAGTCTCCATTGTTCATTAAACAAATTGCAAAAGGTTCACCAACACAGATGTCCAGAATACTGTGGAATTTTGAGATGAAAACAGAGCTTTTTGTATTGGATTCAATGGGCTCCGAATACTTCCGCTTCAACCGTTGACGTCACGCGCAAACGTCATCATATCGAAACGTTTTCAGCCGGAAGTTTGCCGGGAAATGTAAAATTGCACTTTATAAGTTAACCCGGCCGTATTGGCATGTGTTGCAATGTTAAGATTTCATCATTGATATATAAACTATCAGACTGCGTGGTCGGTAGTAGTGGGTTTCAGTAGGCCTTTAACTTACAACTAGTTGAATGACACCTCTGTCATGGCCTGAGGGGCAATAAGCAACTTTGAGAAGGGTGGCAGAAAACCTGCCCCACAAAAAACTACAAATGGGCTAACTTGCTTTACGGCATACGTCACTCCCCCATTCGTTGCAAGGACAGAAGTCGATGCGAACGCCTACGTGCCGCCAGAAAACTAAAAAAAGAATAATGTCTACGTGCCATTACTGCTATCATGGCAGAAGCTGTAAATCAAAAAAGAAACAACATTTTGTCTGAGGAGACAACACTGCCCCAGCTTTCTCCTTTCTGGCGTGAGCTCAAAAGATGAGGAGGGGTTTCCTATTGATGCGGCTTTGGCTCTGTTCCTGCTGGACCTGTAAGTAACTTTCGATGCTCAAATGGGAAATTTGCGTGGGAGCAATAAATAGCCACTAGTTTGGTAGTTCGCAGTTCCACACTGACACTACCAGCCACGCAACAAACTCAGAAGTACTGTATAAAGAAAAAAGAACAATACAATGACTGCAAACTGCAAATATAAAGCTTTGGGTGAAATATTGTGGTATTATCGTGTCAGTTTGACGCTATATGCGCAAGTCCTCATGGGAAATGAGGTCTTCCTTCAGGCAAATCACTACAGCTTTGCTTCCCCCAGCGCCGCCAAAATCAACCACAACTGAAAGTTCCTAAAAGGGAACTGCATTTTTTAAAAATTTTGCCTATCATTCACAATCATTATGAAAAACAGGACAAGCTGTAGAAAATGGATGGATGGATGGAAGAACACAGGTATTTAATTTAATAGAAGCTGTAAACTCACTGCTAACGTTATCACCATAGACATCTTATAAGTAGACGCAGCATCGAGCGCTACTGCCTACTGGCGCTGACGAGACACGGGGCCGCCATCTTGGAGTGGTGATCCGCTCCACTCAGTGCAATTCATTTGGCAGGAGCAATGAACTGTCAGCGCATTTAATTCATCTTACCTCACTGAATACCACTGATTTTCACACCTTTTTTTGTCATACATGTAGCTATGATAAAGGACACATGCTTTGGCGTATTTTATTATTCATAGTTTGCTTAACAGTAATAGAATATTCTTATATGCTATAAGTGACCAGACGTCCGAGATCAAAACTGGGAATATAATCCCAGAGAAGGGGGAAAATAACGGTCAGCTACTTTTAAATTCAAGAAACAATGTGATTAGGTTATATATACATGCATATATTCTACATAAACAATGTATGAATACATTAGATATCTATATATCTTACGGACCTATACACTGTATCTCTGTTGCTGCAGCAGTAGAGTTTATTCTGTCTTGACACTTTGTATTGATATTTTGTATTACATTCTTCCCTTAAATGATCATGTTTACAGTGATTGTTTTATATGTATTTTTTATGTATGTCGCTTTGGATAAAAGCGTCTGCCAAATACTTAAATATAAACATATATAAACACCTGAAAGTCTTTATATCAGCTAAAACCACCAATCTGTTTCACTGGATTCAGAATAAAACCAAATTCTGTCTTACCTAACAATGTTAGTATTTGAATATTGTTACTTGAAGACTTATTCCTGGTTACAATTATACTGTTAAGAAAGTATTGTCTTATACTTTGCCTAAAATGAGAATGCATCATAATCAGTGGCAGCTGACAAGCAATTCTATTATGGTCATACTCTTGTTTGCTAGCGGCTACGATTTCAGTACTATTGAAGATCTTTGCTCCTTCTCAACTCTGTGGTAATATTCTTTTCACAAAATCAGAATCAGAATAGTTTTATTGCCATTGTTTGAGAACGGGTTCACAAACTACCCCGATTCCTATTTTAAACAGTCCGCTCATTTGAGCAGGAAAACGCTGAACACCTTTGTTTTCTACCTGTCAACTGTCAGTTTAGGCTGCTCGCCAGCTCCTCATCACCACTTCAAGATGACGGTCGAATTTCTCGCGTCACAGCAGCAAATGCTGCGTCTACTTATAAGATGTCTATGAATACAGCAGTCCTTCTCAAATAGTGGGACAGTGTGCAATGTCGGGGGGGTGGGGGGAATATGATAAAGCGTATGTAGCACTTGGCTTCACTGTAACCACGTTGGGAGACTAGAAAAGGCTGGTGTGTTGATTTATTTGTTAATAACCCTACAATGTCACGCAGAGGTATAGTTATAAAAAATTTTACGAACAAATTATACTATTTATAGTCACGGAGAGTAGAGGGTGGCGCGAAAAATGTTCTTCTTGCAAGAGTGGCTGTTAAAAAAATAATTGAGAAGCACTGCTGTACAGTGAGGAGAATAAGTAATTAATTGATACACTGCTAATTTTGCAAGTTTTCCCACTTAAAAAGCATGGAGAATTCTTTATCATAGGTACTCTTCAACGGTTAGTGACAGAATGTAAAATAAAAAATCTAGAAAATCCCATTGTATGACTTTTTAGATATTTTTTATTTACATTTTATTGCATGACACAAGTATTTGATCACCAACTAACAGTAAGAATTCCTGCTCTCACAGAGCTTTTAGTGTTTCTTTAGGACATCCTTCTGCTCTCTTCTCATTACCTTTATTAACTGCACCTGTTTGAAATTGTTAACTGTATAAAGACACCTGTCCACACACGCAATCAAACAGACTGTAACCTCTCCACAATGGCCAAGACCAGACAGCTGTGTAACGACATCACAGATAAAAGTGTAGACCTGCACAATTGTTAGAAAATGGAAGAAGTTCAAGACAGTCTATCTCCCTCGGCCTGGGGCTCCATGCAAGATCTCACCTCGTGGAGCGTCAAATGATCATGAGGACGGTGAGGGATCTGCCCAGAACTACACGGCAGGACCTGGTCAACAACCTGAAGAGAGCTGGGACCACAGTCTCAAAGAAAACGATCAGTAACACACTACGCCGTCATGGATTGAAATCCTGCAGCGCACACAAGATCCCCTTGCTCAAGCCAGCACATGTCCCGTTTGAAGTATGCCAATGACCATCGGGATGATCCAGAGGAGGAATAAGAGAAGGTCATGTGGTCGGGTGAGTCATAAATAGAGCTTTTTGGTTGAAACTTCACCCACCGTCTTTAGAGGAAGAAGGATGAGTCCAATCCCAAGAACACCATCCCAACCGTGAAGCACGGTGGTGTCAACATCATTTTTTGGAGATGCTTTTCCATAACGAGGACAGGACGATTGCATCGTATTGAGGGGAGGATGGATGGGGCCATGTATTGCGAGATCTAGGCCAACAATCTCTTTCCGTCAGTAAGAGCATTGGATATGGGTCTTGGCTGGGTCTTCCAGCATGGCAATTACATGAAACACACAGTCAGGGTAACTAAGTGGCTCCGTAAGAAGCATTTCAAGGTCTTGGAGTGGTCTGGCCAGTGTTCGAACTTAACCAACCAATTAAAAATCTTTGGAGAGAGCTGAAGGTCCGTATTGCCCCCCGACAGCCTACAATCTGAAGGATCTAGAGAAGATCTGTATGGAGGAGTGTTCCAAAATCTGTGCAAAGCTGGTCAAGAATTACAGAAAACGTCTAATCTCTGTAATTACAAACAAAGGTTTCTGTACCAAATATTAAGTTCTGTTTTCCTTACAAATCAAATACTTATGTCACGCGATAAAATGCTGATTAATGACTTAAAAATTATCCAATGTAATTTTATGGATTTTTGTTTAAAATTCTGTCAATCACTGTTGAGTACCTACAGATAAAGATTACACTAGTGGGAAAACTTGCAAAATTAGCAGTGTATCAAATACCTGTTCTCCTCACTGTATCTGTGCTTTTGGGCTTGCGCTGCATTTTAAAAGGCTACTGTCATTAGTGTCTCAACAAACAGCATATGTAGTGCTGTTGGACAAAAGCCTAAACCTCCATTTGTCCACCAATTGGATTTATACTTGAAACCGGGGAATAGAGCAGATGTAAAGACTAAATATGCTGGAACTGAAATAGAAAGAAAATGTAAAGAAGTGTGCCTGTCTGGTGTTTTTCTGTTTTAGAGAGGGACCATATTTTGCAGGTGTAAACCTAATGAATGTTACTTGGCTAAAGTTAGTTTTTGCTGGCCCCATTGAGATAAAATATTTAGTTTTGGTCATGGAAATTCCATAAAAAGTCATGAAAATTATTGATAAACAAGTGTAAGAACCCTGGTCTATTTTTCCCCGGTCTTAAGATTTTGTTCAGAAGTGTATATTTTCTATTTAAGTTGGTTGTGTCATTCGCTGAAATAACACATGGTCAGACATTGCATCCCCAGATCGGTCGCATGTTTTTTTTATCTACCGTTTGGTTTGTAAATGATCCTCCGGGCAAAAGCGACCGCATGTGTAATCAAGACAGACAGCTGTTGACAAGTAGATGCGAGCCTCATGAATATTTGACATGTCATGGCAGATAACTTGAGATGGACGGCGGAGAAGATATGCGAGTGAATGCTACCCCCTACTGCTGGTCAGCCCGCGAAGGAGGCAACATCGCTGGCGGCCGCCTGGCTCGACGCAGCAAGAAATCCCGCAGTCTGAGCACTTCATCGGCCGGCAGCTCGTCTGATTACAGGTAGTTGACAAGCTTGAATCTTCGCCTAGTAGCGAGGGGTGTTTATTTACTCAATTGCAGAGAATAACAGTCTATTAGGGCTAGTGATGTAAAGATATAAAACATGTCCTATCATGGTTATTGTTATCGTCAAATTGTTAATTGTGCTCAAAAAGTACAATTAACACACTGAAATATTTTAACCATTTTATTTTTTTTAAATAAATAAAAGTAAAAACACCTGTCTCGTATTCTGAGTTTAGAACGATCACTCTGTGGTAGGAGAGCACAGCTTGTAGGTTCAATGTACAAAGTTAAATCTTAGTTGCTCAGACAGCAATGTGTTTATATGAGTTTAGATTGGGGTTTGTTGATTGGGAAATACTTTAATGTATTTTGTTTTCTTGTTAGCATTTAAACTAGCGAGCTGGCACCAGTCAGTCATTTCCCCTATCAACTATGGGGAAGATTAATAATCCCTTAACTGATCATTTTTTGGAATATGTTTTTGATTTGAGTTGCTATAGAACAGTGAACGAGATGAGATCAACAGCACCTCTGATGGCTGCAGTCTAATACTGCACTTAATTTTCCAAATAATTACCATTTCAGGGCATTCAGTTGATCGCAACTTGACTGCTTGGTTTGTCTTCAAACTTAAAGTGTTTACAAAGTACAAAGAAGAAGAACCATGACAAACATTCTCAATTTATTCATCCATCCATTCATTAATTCTTAAAGTAATCTTACTTATCTCATCATATGAAATATGACTTACTTCACCAATTATTATTATTAAATTCTTACTATTATTTATTTATTTATTTTTATTGTGATTACTTATGGAGTTTATTGTGAAAAAATTGTGAACAGGAAGTGAACAAAAAGTTTTGCAACTGTTATGTAAAGAAAAGGGGTAGGATTAAATAAGCTCTGCTTCTTCCTACTCCTTTTCGAACATGTTGAAAAGAGAAACTGGAAATTGTGATGTATCATGTTGTATGCTTGCATGTTCGAAATAAACTCAAACTCAAACTCAGATGTTTCGCCGCTCATCCGGGTAAGCTTCATCAGTGTGTGCTGATTAGATTGGTCAGATCTGGTCCAGCGGCCGGTGCCAAAACCCCAAATATTTATACTCCAAAAACCAGGAGGGTGAGCCTGGGCAAGGATGGTTTCGCCCAATCGTAGTGAGAAAAACAACTGTTTTAATGCAAACGAGCAATCCTAACTGCCAAAGCCAACAACAGTCGAAGTGGAAATTCCCCTCGTTAGTATTGAGGTATTGTGTGGCAGAACAATCGCTGTGGATCGACTACGATGCAGTCATAGATAAATAATTACTGTCATTTTCGGTCTATAACACGCTCATTTTTCCTCTGACTTTGAAACATATTGTTTATACAATGATGCGCCTAGTTTAAGGATATTTCTGGGTTCACTAGCCTTACTTGACGGCAATAAATTCAGCCTTGTCACATCAGACCAATGAAATTGCTGAACGGGTAACTGTGACCCAATGAAATTGTTTACATTAAATCGAAAGCACTGTGTGCACTCACCCTAATCTTGGAGAAGACGCGATGAAATGCTCACAAGTCACGGACCACGATCAAAAAAGTAAACGGCCACCGTACAGAACGGAAATCCACCACCAATACCGGGGCCTGAAAGTTTGGACTGCCGTGTGTAAAAGATGGCGGCACAAGCCGAGAGGCGGTCTGCCTTGAGACAAAACTCTCACCGCCAGACGAAGCAATCCCGAGTCCCCTCACCTCCGATAATATATGTACAAAATAACATTTATCCAAAAATGAGATGGATGCGGCTTAAAAACATGTGCGCTCTGTAGCTCGGAAATTACCATACTTAATTATTGTGCCCAACCCAAGCTTGTATGATAGTTTTTTTTATCATATTGCATACATATGTTTTTTTCCATGAAAAAAATACAGATAATTAAAGTTATTTAAGCATTATATACCGCCCTCTACACCTCATGTAACACCCATGTACACACATTAGCTTGGTTAGTTATCAGCTAATGATAAGGATGTAGCAAAGTTTAGTTACTAACGTTAGCTATCATTAAATGTAGTCTATTGTAACAACACGACTGCAGTTGGTTACAGTAGTTACTTCTCTGGGACTGATTTTTGTGTACGAGACAGTGGTGAGTGACAGCCTAAAAGCCAGACTTTTTCCTCGGGCCGACAACCAATTTTTATTTACTGTAATTAGTAAATGTAAAAATGATAGGCATTTAAAAAAACAATACATGTTCTGTTAAACCACTAATGGTAAAATAAGCTAGCTGATGGTGTTGATTATTATGTTTTTGCTTTGAAATATGTAACTTTGAGCTAGTTGAAAACAGACCCTTCAATAAGACTACCGTATTTTTCGGACTATAAGTCACAGTTTTTTTCATAGTTTGGCCGGGAGTGCGACTTATACTCAGGAGCGACTTATGTGTGAAATTATTAACACATTACCGTAAAATATCAAATAATATTATTTAGCTCATTCACGTAAGAGACTAGACGTATAAGAATTCATGGGATTTAGTGATTAGGAGTGACAGATTGTTTGGTAAACGTATAGCATGTTCTATATATTATAGTTATTTGAATGACTCTTACCATAATATGTTACGTTAACATACCAGGCACGTTCTCAGTTGGTTATTTATGCCTCATATAACGTACACTTATTCAGCCTGTTGTTCACTATTCTTTATTTATTTTGAATTGCCTTTTAAATGTCTATTCTTAGTGTTGGGTTTTATCAAATAAATTTCCCCAAAAAATGCGACTTATACTCCAGTGCGACTTATATATGTTTTTTTCCTTCTTTATTATGCATTTTCGGCTGGTGCGACTTATACTCTGGAGCGACTCATAGTCCGAAAAATACGGTAATATGTATTACAATAAATATATGGTGATATACAGTACTTAGTCCACTGGTCATAAAGATAAAAAAGACAATTTCAGAAAAAAAAACAATTTCTTGAAGAGTTGTATTTTCCAACAGTCTGAGAGTCCGTAAATGGTGATTGGATGAGCATGGGAAAGACCAGGAAAAAAGTCAAGTCATTGTGTCTGTGCAGTTAAGAGAGACTGCTGTAGATGTTGCTTGTTAAGTGATTATGAACTCCCTCCTCGTCATCCTTTCAACATCCAAACCAAAGCTACTGTATTTTATGTGTACAAAAACATCAGAATCCTGAAGATTTGTAACTTCAGTCCGGAGTCTTCCGCAGAATCCGGAAGAGTTGGCAAGTCTGAGGAGAATGCATTTCCCAGCATGCTTTAGTGTAGTTCCATTGATCACTTTTGAATGTGTTAACATACATCTTTTATGTATTATTTTGTGCAGACAAGCGTTTATAGTTAAAGTGCTCTATTTTTTAGTTATGTAAAGTTAAAATATTGCGACTCTTTGGTGGTAATCTAAAAACCCTTTAGAAAGAATGGTTAGTGCAATGCATCTTAGTAATACCACTATCATCAATTGTTAACCAAAGTTACATTTATAAATGATGAATGTGGGTAATGTCACTCCCTCACCTTATTTGACACCTTTGTTGTAGTTCATGCTTTCCTTCAGGGTTTCCCGCTGTTTCCGTTTTTGGGTGTGGCACTAGTGTTTTCATATATTTTCCCACTCATGTGTTGTGCTTTATTTGGGTTAGGTTAAACATATTTGTAAAGTTGTTAATAAGTCAGCCCTTTGTCAGCTTGACTTTGGGTTTTCTTGGATTTTACCGTCACTTGTGTTTGATCAAACCCTCCATGACAGACTATTCAGAAACATAATAATTTGAAATTGAGAGCAGTGTGTGTTTGTGTTGCACCTGGGTGTGTCCAAGTGTTAAATGCCTTATTTGGACTTGACTTAAAAGCATCGGCCCGAGCGACTGCACTGTGATATTTCCAAAACCTCCAGAGTGGCCTTGTGACATATGAGCTAAGTTGCATCACCCACGCACGTTGCATAAATGTCCGTCTTCAAGGAAGCATTTAGTTTGAAAATGTGTGTTCATTGTCAACGTTGCAAAACCTCCGCGGGTATGCTTTAGCAAGCCTGGTGGGGATTTTTCTCTGAGAGGGAAGTGAAACATTAAGGGCTTGTTTTCCCTTGTCCTCAACACACCATTCTTGTTATAATGGGTGTAGGGATACAAAGACACATAATCACATTGTGTTGCTCAACAAACCTGGCAACATTTTTGTCATTTTTTTTCATAAATGAAAGGAATTTAGTGTTGTATCTACCTTTTATTATTGAGTTGAGTTCAGTTTATTTCGAACATGCATACAATACAATTCAAATCAAACTTTATTTAATAAAGCGATTTTCATACATAAAAGAAATGCAATGCAAAGTGCTTTACAAACTTAAAAACAATACCCCGATGACCCAGATCCCCCATTATCTCAGACACACACACAAACACAAATACCAAACAAAAAACACACATATACAGCAATATGAACAATTGAATGCATGGCTGAGTACAGAGGAGACAGGTGAGTAAACACTATCACAGCAGCCATCTGCACCAAGAGGTCATCAGACCATGGCCACCAGGACGCTGACACAAAGCGCCCCCACAGCTTGGCTGATAACCCCTGATGCAGATGGCTCCCTCTTGAGGAACGCTGGAAAGTAAAAATAATAAATCCTGTAAAATAGTAAGAACCAAGAGTAGAGATAAAGGATAAAATACAAGCAAGACAAATTAAGATAATAAAAAATAAACAATAAATACATATATTATATAGACCTAAAGATAATCTTGCATTACTAATAAGATCAAAAGTAAAGTAAGAATGACTTCAATAAAATTAATAAATATTAGAAAATTAATAAATATAAGGTAAAAGCCTAATCAAAAAGGTGGGTCTTAAGCCTACACTTAAAAACAATGCATTACAATGTAATGCATCACATGCAGCTGAGATAGGTTCCCGCACCCCCGTGACCCCGAAAGGGATAAGCGGTAGAAAATAGATGGATGGACATATTTCCAGTTGTTTCAATACAGCATGTCCGAAAAGGAGTAGGAAGAAGCAGAGTTTATTTAATCCCACCCGTTTTCATATCATAGAGGTTTTATCCCATTTGTTTTTGTTCTCTTTCTCACAGAACAGTGAATAAATAAATAAATCATAAGTAAGTAAACAAATATTAAATACATAATCTATCTTTTTTTTTTTTTTAAAGGTTCAAGATATTTATTATAATTGTTCTTCTTTGTACTTTGTGACCACTTGTTTGAACAGTCTCTTAATCTCAATCATTATAGTGTAAGATTTATTTGCTTAATCCATAACATAATTTAATTCCACATACTTATATGCTAAAGTTCTTAAGTGTTGTTCGTGCATACAAATGATTTAAATTTTAGATTTTTCTCTAAGGTTGTATTTCTCCTCTTTTGTTGAGAATAATTTTTGTACATTATTGGGGAGCAGGTTATAGTTTGTTTGTTAGTTTAATAATAGTTTTGTTTACCATATTTGGCCCACATTAATAGCTAAAAAATGTAAGCAGTTTAAGCCTTTCTAAGCCTTAAGGGTTAGAAATGTATGTGTCAACATATTGATATTTACCAGTGCAGGCAGGTTTAAAATGTTTTTGCTCTTAATTTTTCCTACACTGTTGCACCTCTGGAGTCTTCTGGTGTTCACCTCAATCTCTCTCTACAATGGCTGTAATAGATGATCAGTGGAAAGAAGTGTCTTTGTGTTAACATTGTCATGCAATCTTGTGTAATGAAATTTAATCGAAGTTCATGCAAATAAGTGGTGCACCTGATTGATTGATTGAGACTTTAATTAGTAGGTTGCACAGTGAAGTACATATTCCGTACAATTGACCACTAAATGGTAACACCCGAATAAGTTTTTCAACTTGTTTAAGTCGGGGTCCACTTAAATTGATTCATGATACAGATATATACTATCATATATACTATCATCATAATACAGTCATCACACAAGATAATCACAATGAATTATTTACATTATTTACAATCGACCTGCCCAAATATAATAATTTCATTAGAATGTATTTTATCTGCAGTATCTCATCGTCAGCCAAATCTGTCTAAAAATGTGTATCGTTAAAAAAATAATAATAATAATAATTTTTAAATGGAAAAAATAAAGAAGTGTGAATACCGCCTCATATTTTTCATTGTAAGCAACCTTCAATGTGAAGCAACAAAAACGGGCATGAAGCTGTTTGTAGTATTTCACTGTCATGTTCTTTCACCTCCGGTAAACCTGATTGGACTATTATTGAGGGCTTGAAAATACTTCTAGCCAATAATGCTCTTTGTTTGCTTTCAGGAGGACCCAGTCGCTACACGGGCCGATCCCTGTGACTACATTTGGCCCAAAGGCATGCATGCTCCAGAACCCACATGCAGTAATGTAAGTACAGAAGGACGTAATTTAATTAGAGCTTTTGCTCCTACAGTAAAATGAGACACAGTGCGGTTGCCTCTGTTCAATACTGGTGATTACAATTTAGAGGAAATCATGGATGGAAAATTATGTTACTGTTTTACCTAGAGAATTAAAACAAAATATTACTTACAATAAATGGTTTAATTTTAAGATTGTTAAATGGGACCTGCACTTCTTTAGGAATTTCATTCACAATCATTATGAAAGCAATGAGGACGGATGGATTTAAAAAAAAAAAAAGCATTCTAAATGTTAAATAAATTCGATCAAAAGGCCGCTTACAATGGAGTCTATCGGAGCCGTTCAATTCTGCCTATAGAGCCCCTAAAAAAACATCCAAAAACCTCAGTTAGGGTTTTATATACATGATGTAATGTACAGGCATGTGATTTTTCCGTCTAAAGTCGGAATTCCGTCTTTTTTAATCTCGGGAAAAAAATTAAAAAAATATCTCCCGTTTTTCCGTTTTTTTTCCGACCCTAAATCAAGATTCGAGACGTAGTTTATATTACGCCTTAGTTTATATTACGCCGTAGTTGATTGGTCGATATGTTCCTTGTGACCAATCAGGACATCTGTTATGAATGATGACGTTAATAACGTCATCATTCATAATGGTTATTAGCGCCATTTTCCATTTGTAAACGATGTCGGTTCTCGAGAGAAAGGACGCTTTACGAGTAAAAGAAATTGATAAACATGTCAAAAATAAGTTTCGATGGGACTGGATGGAAAGGGAAATCACTGATACTGTTGGGAAGAAGGAAGTTACGACTTTGTTCGGTGATTTTATTCGGAAAATCGATCGTCCCGGAAAGGTTTTGTGCATGCGGTGTCATGATAATATTGACTATGGATCACGAGGTCTCAAGGCTTTGGAAGTACATGTGAAACGCCAAAAACATATGAAACAACTTGAAGCAAGGAAAACGGACTTTTCACTAGCTGGTACTTTTGGATGTCAACCGAAAGTGAGCAAACCTTACGGACTTCATCTTGTTTACATCGACAACTGCCGTAGACATCGAGAGGAAAGATCCACCCACTTCAGTTGCAGACAGTGTTGTTAATAATGAGGTAAGCTAAAAAATATTGGCTTGCGAAATACGCATGTTTGTTTTAAATATTAACCAATTATTGCTTTGCGAAATATAAATGGGTTTTTCTAAAAATAAAAAGCCACGTGAAAATATATTATGAAATTACAGAAATTCAAAGAGTCGCATTATTGATTCTAGTTAACAATTTATTTGAAATAAATTTGCATATAATACTATTTTGTAATATTAAGTTCTTATGTAGTCTGTTGAAACTATTGTCAGTGGTGTAACAATCTTGAAGGTAAATATTTTCACACTTGTTTCATGCAATATGTCAGTGTCCTCACATTATTATTATTTCCTATTTTCAAATATGAGTAAACAATACTAAACATGTTTAATTATTTTCATAAATGTATATCCTATTTTGGCGAAAAGAATGAAATGTTTACATTACATTACATGAACTGAAGTAATGTGGTAATACTGTAAATAAACTGTAGATAACACTGATCAATGTGACACCTGTGGATGTGAAATGAACACAAGATGTAAATATTAGTGACTAAATACTGTTGGGACTGAACCATATACAGTGATTCATTAGGATAATTGGGTTATGTATGTTCTATTAATGATGTTTTCATGTCTTTAAACACTAAAATATTTTCTTCAAATGGTGCTGTCTTTGTTAATTTTAGCATGTTAAATTGGTGAAAAACCAGGAGCTTCGGGGGGCGTTGCCCCCCTTGTCCCCCCACCAGGGCACTGGTGCCCTGGACCTGGCCTTCGTCCCCCAGACCCCCGGAAATTTTTTCAGTCTTTTTCATTGTGGTCAAATCACATGCCTGATACTCTGATGATTAACTTGTGTGATGACTGTATTATGCTGATAGTATATATTTGTACCATGAATTGATTAACATATAGAATACGTATATAGTACAGTACATATTCCGTACAATTGACCATTAAATAGTAACACCTGGCTTTCGTCCCCCAGACCCCCGGAAATGTTTTCAGTCTTTTTCATTGTGGTCAAATCACATGCCTGAATGTAGTAAGAAGCACTTTTATATTCGTATTTAATATTCACGTATTTTGATCATTTTAAGCATACGCGGCACATTATTTAAAAAACGTATCACAACGTTTGCCTTTTTTTTTTTTTTCTTAATCACTTATTTCTGCTTACTACAGACTTCATGAGAGCCGGCAAACATAATAAAACAGCACTTAATGTACAATGTCTGCAGTCATTAGGATGCTGACTGCTTGGATGTTCATATATTGTCATTTAGATGAAAAATGGCTCATAATCCTCGTGAGGAAACGGGGTGAGGAGTGGGGGAGACAAACACCTTTTGTGTCGTTCTTGCCAGTTCCAAGTGTCCCAACTTGTCAGATTATATTCTCAGCCATCTACTTTCCAGGTGGGATGCATGATTTATGATCTACAAAAAACAAACGGAGAGCAAGGAAGCGAGGAAACCGTAGACCAGTGGTCCCCAACCTTTTTGTAGCGGGGGACCGGTCAACGCTTGAAAATTTGTCCCACGGACCAGCGGTGGGTGGGGTATTTTTTTTTTCTTTTTCCATAAATAAATACAATCATGTGTGCTTACGGACTGTATCCCTGCAGACTGTATTGATCTATATTGATATATAATGTATATATTGTGTTTTTTATGTTGATTTAATTTTTAAAAAAAAATATATATATATATATATATATTTTTTTTTTTAATTACATTTCTTGCGCGGCCCGGTACCAACCGGTATCGGGTGGCGGCCCGGTGGTTGGGGACCACTGCCGTAGACCATTCGATGATGTAAACATAGAGACAAACTGAAGTGATCACGTCGCTGCTATAAATAGTTATTATGCGTTAGTGCATATAATAACAATCACCAATACTTGGTTAATTTTCAAGTCACGAAATGTAAGTTCAGTAATGTTAGTGTTTTTTGAAGGGTTATTTATCAGATTTTATGGGCGGAATTGTAGAGCTCCCATTGGCGGATTTTTATTTATGTTTATTTAATATTGAAAATGTTTTTCTTTTATAATCCATCCTTTCTCATGTCTTTCATAATGATTGTGAACGATAGGCAATGTTAAGATGAGGACAGTTGAAGATATTGTGAAGTTACACTAAAAGCATACGTTTGACAAACAAATCAATATTTTTTAGCAGTTTTTTTGTAATTGTGCCAACATTCTGAGAAATAACTACTCATTGAAAACACCTCTTTTCTGGATGTTGTCCTATCATCTAACCAGAAGTGTTTTTTTTAACCAAATATTTAGTGATAGTACTTTAAATTGTTAGGCACCGACTGTTGCCTTCAGCTTTGTGTGGGAATTTTGATAGTCATTTTATTAAAAAAACAAACTCAAAAACTGTTCTTTCTATTCATAGAAAGTAAGTCAAGTTTTTTGTTATTTCCTGTTTCCCACTAAGTGGCAGTGGGATTGTAGGGGTGCTCAAAAAATCTAATCACATCAAAATTTTAATTTTTGATGATTTTCAATCGATTCATAATTTTCAAAAATCTATTTTGAGAAAAAAATAATTTAGTGCAACATTTTTCAATTTTTTAAGAATACATTTTTGATTAAAAATAAAATATTAATTGTATTATTATATGTATTCATACTGTTGCTTTTATTCATATTTGGCTTTCATTTTTTTAGTAATAGTATTTGTATGCCAATTCAATTGCTTTTTAAATGTCTATCCTAAGTATTGTAAAGCTGGTGTTGGAATGGAGATGCTCTTGTTTGTTTCATTAGATTGATTAATGCCAAGCAGGGAGGTAATGGGTCCCATTTTTATAGTCTTTGGTATGACTCGGCCGGGATTTGAACTCACAATTTACCGATCTCAGGGCGGGCAGTCTAACCACCTCAGCATCAAGGGTTGGAATTGGGGGTTAAATCACCAAAAATGATTCCCGGGCACGGCCACCGTTGCTGCCCACTGCTCCCCTCACCTCCCAGGGGGTGATCAAGGGTGATGGGTCAAATGCAGAGAATAATTTCGCCACACCTAGTGTGTGTGTGACAATCATTGGTACTTTAACTTTAACATTGTGGGCTTTTTAGAAATAAAGTAAAACATTTTAAAAGATGTCTTTTAGGCCAACACTGCCCCTGAAAGTCGTACATTGAAAAAACACATTTATTTGGGTATAAATGTCACAGGTTATATCACCAACAACATCTTTTTACAATCAAGGCATGAGAGTAACAATCCATCCATCCATTTTTTTCCGCCGCATACCCGAGTCCGGGTCGCAGGGGCAGCAATTTAAGCAGAGATGCCCAGACTTCCCTGTCCACCTCCTCTAGTTCCACAGGGGGGACACTGAGGTTTTCCCAGGTCAGCTGTGAGACATAGTCCCTCCCACGTGTCCAAGGTCTTCCCCGAGGCCTCGTCCCGGCTGGACATGCCCAAAACAACTCACCAGGGAGGGGTCCAGGAGGTATTTGTAGTAGATGCCCGAGCCATCTCAGCTGGCTCCTCTTGACATGAAGGAGCAGCACCGAGCTCCTCACCCTATCTCAGCGTGTGATCCCAGAAATCCTGCGGAGGAAACTCATTTCTGCAGCTTGTATTCACTACCTTGTCCTTTTGGTCATTACCCAAAGCTTGTGACCATAGGTGAGGGTAGGAACGTAGACTGGCCGTTAAATCTAGAGCACCAGTAAATCAAGAGCTTTGCCTTTTGGCTCAGTTCCTTCTTCACCACAACAGACCGGTACAGCGACTGCATCCCTGCCGATGCTGCGCTAATCAGTCTGTCAATCTCACGTTACATTCTTCCTTCACTCTTGAACAAGACCTCGAGATACTTGAACTCCTCCACTTAAGGCAGAATTTCATTCCTGAATAGGGGGATGCATTCCACCCGTTTCCAACTGAGAACCATGGCCTCGGATTTGGAGGGGCTGATCCTCATCCCAGCAGCTTCACACTCTGCTGCAAACCGCCTTAGTGATTGCTGAAGGTCCCAGCCTGACAAAGCCAACAGGACCACATCATCTGCAAAAAGCAGAGATGCTGTCCTCTCGCCACCAAACTGGAAACCCTCCACACCCTGCCAGTGAATTGATTTACGTGGACCCCGACTTAAACAAGTTGAAAAACTTATTCGGGTGTTACCATTTAGTGGTCAATTGTACGGAATATGTACTGAACTGTGCAACCTACTAATAAAAGTTTCAATCAATCAATCAATCAAAAGTGTGGTCCCCCTTCTTGAAAAGTGGGACCACCACCCCGGTCTTCCAATCCAGAGGTACCGCCCCAGACTTCCACGCTATGTTGAAGAGACGTGTCAGCCACGACAGTCCCACAACATCCAGAGCCTTGAGGTATTCGGGTCAAACCTCGTCCTCTCCTGGGGCCTTGCCGCTTGGCAGATTTTTGATTACCTTAGCAACCTCGGCTCCAGTAATGGACATGTCTGCGTTTGTGACCTCAGACTCTGCCTCTTCTACAGAGAGTGTATCTGTAGGATTAAGGAGATCCTCAAAGTATTCCTGCCACCGCCCAACTATATCCTCAGTAGTGGTCAGCAGGTTTCTTTCCCCCACTATACACAGTGTGGACAGGGCACTGCTTCCCCCTCCTGAGGCGATTTTTTGTATCCGCCACTGCCAAGGCCGCGACTCGCTTGGCCTGTCGGTACCTGTCAGCTGCTTCGGGAGTCCCACAAGCGAGCCATGCTTACTAGGACTCCTTTTCCAGCTTGACGGCCCCCTTTATCTCTGGTGTCCACCATCGGGTTCAGGGGTTTCCGCCATGACAGGCTCTCTCTTCACACGAGTGTCCAAGACATGCGGTTGCATATCTGATGAAACGACTACAAAATCGACCTGCGACCGAGTGTGTCACATGCACTTGTAGGCACACTTATGTTTGAACATGGTGTTTGTTATGGACAAACTATGGCTAGCACAGAAGTCCAAAACCAGAACACCACTCTGATTCAGATGGGGGACACCATTCCTCCCAATCACGCCCCTCCAGGCCAATTTGGGCGTTGAAGTCACCTAGTTGAACGACGGAGTACTTGGGGTGCCCTGCAGCACTCCCTCCAGGGTCCCCAAAAAGGCCGGGTAGTCCGAATTGCCATTTGGTGCATACGCGCAAACCACAGTCAGAGCCTGTCCCCTGACCCGAAGGCTCAGGGAAATAACCCTCTCGTTCACCGGGGATGACTCCAACGAAAAAGCACCAAGCCGGTGAACCTATAATAAGCCAACACCTGCTCGTCGCTTATTCCCCACGGCAACTCCAGAAAAGTCCAACCCCTCTTAAAGCGTTTGCTTCCAGAGCCTATGCTGTGCGTTGAGGTGAGCCCGACTATATCTGGACGGTATATTTCGACCTCATGCACATGCTCAGGCTCCTTCCCCGCCAGAGAGGTGACGTTCCGTGTCCCGACAACCGTTTTTTGCAACCAACGACCGGATCACAGAGACAATCGCCTTCGATTGCTACCCAGTCCACATAGCACCTGACTCTCATGGATCCCCCTACAGATGGTGGATCAGTTCCACATTTCTCTTTCCAAGGAGGAAATCCCGGGCACCAGGCGCTCGCTGACGAGCCCCTGCTCCATATTGGGGCCCCGGTATCGAGGTGCAGTTCCTGGGTCTTCTTTTCTTAATAAGACTCTTTTGAACCGCTCTTAGTCTGACCCAGGGGCATGTAGCCCCCGACAACATCGCTCCTTGCTTGGTTCATTTGGGTACTCAAAACTCCTCCACTATGTTAAGGTGGCAATTCATGGAGTAGCCTTGTAACAATCCACATTTTGTATAACTACTATCACTAACAAACAGCATAAGTAGTGTCCAAACACGGTGTTGCCTCTATCTCAACACGGCACATGGTTCCGCCCTCTCTGAAGACGCCAACTAGTGGTGAATATAGGGAAAGGCAAAGTGACGTTACAGACAACTCTTTACAACTTTGGATTGCTGAACGGACAGACCACTCTTAGATGGCAGAAGTGTCGCAAAAGGCACGTGTAAAAAGATTAGGGTTCCTGCTTCGCACAAATCTGATTACAGACACATTTTTTTACGCACACACAACTTTTAGACACGGATTGCTTTACACATACACAAACCTGAAAACCTATGATTACGTACACACAACTCTTTTACGGAATAATCATAGCATAAAGTCACATGTAAGTCACATCTCTCTATTTTATGCTGTGCTGTCACAAATTTTATTTTATGCTGCTGCTGTCACATATACTGTAATATTGTACATGGTAATTGTTATATATTGTATATATGTTATAGACATAATATATCTGTACATATAATATACTGTACACATATGTATATATTCATATTTATGTTATAATTTATATCGCTATATTTAGTCTATTTATACCTGCATTGTCCTTTCCATCCTTACACTTTCCATCATTGTAACTGAGCTACTGTGTTGAACAATTTCCCTTGTGGATACTTAAAGTTTGTCTAAGTCTAAGTAAAAAGACAGCCAATTAAAAAAATGCGGACAGACATATATTTTTTATAATCACAGGCAAATCATAATACGGACAGACAACTTAAAACACGTATACGCAGTTCAGATTTTACACACACACATTAAGATACAGACACACACATTAGTACACAGACACGTAAATAGAAATCACAGACACACAGATTGAGATACGCATTTGCAAATAAATTTGCCCAAACTAAGCATCCTGTCGTAAGCGGCTTGAAGATTGTCTGTAAAACATAATCTATATTAACATTTTGACAGAAGAACCACCATTAAATGTTATGTAGACCACAAGAAAGTGTTTTACAAGTGGAAAAAAATCTAAACCCCTTTAAATGCTCAGCAATTTGTTAGTGTCCATCTTTTTGGTACCTATGATGTTGGTTTGGGCTCAATTGGTCAAAGTCTCTGGGTGGAGGGGTTCGGCAAAACATCACTCTTGATTTAATGGCCAGTTCAAACCAAAATGGCTGACTTCCTGTTTGGTTTAATGTGCGTTTTTGTCTCTTTGTCTCCTCCAAATTGTGTGACGATTGTTAAAACTGGTGGCAGGGTTACATTTTTTAAAACAAATTATAGGACTGCTGAATCCAATTTTACCTCAGATTTAATGCATGTTGGGGCCCCCTAAAATGCATGCAAACATACAGATTTGTAATAACAACATAATCTTTCCAATTGGGCCCTTGCATTGCTATGGCTCTGGGCTCAGACCCTAATAATAAACACATTGTCACATGAATACCTCTCTGGCAGTGTCAACCAAAAGTGAGCTGTGTTATGATATTATGCTACAGCTGTTGTATTGGATAGTGTGATTATACTGTTGCAGGTGTACTTCATGTTTCTAATGTTTCATGATGAAAATGTCAGCCAGCAAACTCTAAATGACTTCTTGCTTTGAATTTGAACAAAGCAGGGTTGGTTGTATCCACCTGGGACTGCGCTACAGAGAAACTTGTTCCACCTTTTTCAACAATGTTGTGCCACTGTGACTTTCTTTTCAAGCTCTCATTCTTTCTATGGAAGGGGTGTGGTTGCGATACTTTTATTTTACCTTGGGAGCCCGCAACTTGAAATCAGTAATGATAATTAGCGGACTATATTTTACCCATATATGCGTCTCAAAAGTGAGTGTGTCTATATATGGTATAAGTGTCTGTCATCTCAGCTGTTTGTCACGCAAGTCAGATGCAGGGGTGTGGTTGTGATACTTGTTTTACCTTAGATAATGACCAGCTTCTATTTTACCCTTTATAAGGCACTCCTTGCATCTCATAAAAAATAGTGTGCTTGTACACTGCATCCGGAAAGTATTCACTTTTTCCACGTTATTACAGCCTTATTCCAAAATGGAATAATTACATTTTTGTCCTAAAAATTGTACACACAATACCCCATAATGATAGTGTGACCATGTGAAAAAAGTTTTTTTTACAGATTTTTTGCAAATGTATAAATACAAATTCACAGCCTTTGCTCAGTACTTTGTTGATGCACCTGTATTTGCTGCCAACGGTGCATCAACAAAGTATTGCGCAAAGGCTTTGAATATGTATGTACTTAGTTTTTTTTATTCTTAATAAATTTGCAGAGATCTCTAAAAAAAAATGTTTTTTTAAAAACGTTTTCATTTTGTTATTATGGAGTATTGTGTGCAGAATTTTGAGGACAAAAAGGAATTTATTCAATTTTGGAATAAGGCTTTAACATAACAAAATGTGGAAAAAGTGAATCGCTGTGAATACTGTCCGAATGCACTGTATATAGTATGAGTGTCTGTCATCTCAGCTGTTTGGTAGCTCGGTTGGTAGAGTGGCCGTGCCAGCAACTTGAGGGTTGCAGGTTGGATCCCCGCTTCCGCCATCCTAGTCACTGCCGTTGTGTCCTTGGGCAAGACACTTTACCCACCTGCTCCCAGTGCCACCCACACTGGATTAAATGTAACTTAGATATTGGGTTTCACTATGTAAAGCGCTTTGAGTCACTAGAGAAAAAGCGCTATATAAATATAATTCACTTCACTTCACAAGTCATGCATGTCTAGCAGTTTAATTTGTTTAATCTTCTGTCCTATTTTATAAAGAGGTGACACGCTTCCCTTACAGACTGGCAAACACAAACCGATGATAGATACCTTGCCTTGAGCAACTTCCGTGTTGGTGCTCATTGTGAATGCAAAAACACTCTCTCACACACACACACACACACACACACACACACACACACACACACACACACACACACACACACACACACACACACACACACACACACACACACTATATATATATACTGGATACACCATGCTTGGATGCTGATTATTACGATCCCAGCAACTAATTATTACAACATGCAAGATAGACAACAATCATATCCTCATACAAGAAGCCCGTTAGCTGGTCATGTAGATACAAGTCTGCAAATATTTAGTAACGCCTCTTATCTGCTCTGCAAAGACTCCTTTATAAAAACATGTCTGCGACATAACCAAAAAACCCAGAAGATTCATCGTCTTTCAGGAGCAACAGCAATACGTAAGAGGTATTGATGCCGCGCAATGCCTTTTCTTGTGATTTCAGAGTAGGGAGTGGACCTTTGTAACTGTCTGTTTCAACATTTTAAACCAAAATACATTATACATTTTTTCCATTGACATTTGTGTGACAAACTGCTTGTAGTTCCACTTTATGGCATGTTGTATAATCCAAAGATGTACTTACATCATTTACCCTTTTAACAGAATTCACTTCCCCTTGCTTAACTTTTTTCTATACAAACATGAGTTTTGGATTTTATTTTTAACATATCTAGTAGCGTCCCTGGTTTGTTTAGGCATGTGTTTTGAAGCTCACCCGCACACATTTGAAGTTATTTTTTCCTCTACTTGTATTTCCTGTTTGAACAAAGCCTTTCATTACAGTGCATAAACTGCTTCTGGGTAAAGCAAATCAGCGCTGTCAACTGTGAAACACACCTGTTGAAAAAAATGGATAAAAAAAAAAGGACAGGCCTTCCTTGAAATGGGCACACAGAGGAGAGTGGGCGGGGCCTTGAGGAAGCTTAAAAGCTGCGAGAGTTTTGATTCAGCAGCAGAATGCACTGGGAGGCTTTAGTCTTAAGTCCTCACTGGGACAAATATAGAAGCCGTGCGTATAGATAGTAAGGTTGTTTGTTGGAGCTTCACCACAGCGGACACAGCCTCAGCCCGGGTATCGACTCGACCACCGGAACCGGCTCGTCGACTCATGCGTCTCGTATTCAAAGATGGCTTTGGGGCTAGGATGATTTTTGGAGGGTACTCCAGCTGAAAGCCTGAAACAGCGGCACCCTTTCCAATTACATGTGTACAGCCATGAAGGTGTTATTGCAGGACGTGCCGGGCAGCGACAACACCGACAACAAAATGTGGAAATGGTGAGAGGACTTTTTTCACAAAAACAATCTTCCTTTTTGTCAGCTGAGGGGACTTGTTTTCTGGGTGAAATATTAACGTTGTGTGGAAATATTCAATCCAATCACTTGTTCAAACAGTGTGGAAGAAAAAGGGAGCTGAGCGTCTGCTTTAGACTGAGACCACCTGCTGAATGAAAGAGGAGCTGGTTCGAGTGGTTATGAATGGATCAAAGATTGCCCATGTTTAAAATGCTGATTGTATGTGATATCATTGTGAACACTGGTTTGGTGTAGTGGTTTGTTGTGTCTGGTTTAACTGGGTTGAATTGACTATTTAGACTACTCTCCATTCTGTGGAATTGATTGTACATTTTGAAGCAAATGAGGCAAAATTGAGTGCACTACTTTGCTGCAACAAGCATAAGTGCTGTTAATACAGTTTCAACTAGGTTCCTATCTCATTGTGTGAGTGCCCACAGACTCGTTAGCTTGTTGTTCTACAACTGAAGTGATCTATTTATTATTATTATTCTTCTGTAGCGTTCTTCGTCCGCGTATTCATCCGATTGATCCCGTTCAAACGACAAAAAGTTCATTGCTTTAAGGACACGCAGGCTCATTCAACAAACATTTTTCAAAATGAATGGTTTTACAGTAATTCCTAATTGTCCTGTATTTCACCTTTTTTTTCTTTAGACTACTCCTCCCATGTCTTTCCACTAATGTCAACCATTCCATCATTAAGGCATTTGTCTTGATTAGGATAATATAACTTGCTATTTTTTTAACCAAACATTCTCGTTTTTTACAGTATTCATGATTTTCCAAAATATTGGACAATATAATTGGTACTCCTTCCATCATTCTCACTTGCGGTTCCACACTATCAAGAAATACATTTACTGTAGTAAAAAAAACATTTATTCTGAAATTACCTAAAAAGCAACACTTTCGCAGAAATGCATTCTGGGTAATGTCATTTTGACCTATTGCGTTAGGATACGGGCAGCACAGTGGGCCTGGGGTTAGTGGATGTGCCTCGCAATACAAAAGTCCTGGGTTCGATCACGGGGCTCGGGGTCTTTCTGTCTGGAGTTTGCATGTTCCCCCAGTGACTGCGTGGGTTCCCTCCGGGTACTCCGGCTTTTTCCCACCTCCAAAGACATGCACCTGGGGATAGGTTGATTGGCAACACTAAATTGACCCTAGTGTGTGAATGTTGTCTGTCTATCTGTGTTGGCCCTGCGATGAGCTGGCGACTTGTCCAGAGTGTACCCCGCTTTCCGCCCGAATGCAGCTGAGATAGGCTCCAGCACCCCCGTGACCCTGAAAGGGACAAGTGGTAGGAAATGGATGGATGGATGGGCTTTAGGGTACGTTGGCCATTTTTGTATTTCAATAAATACACCCTTTTGCAGCTCATATGCATTATCTTAGTGATAATTTAATTGTCCATATCTTAGGTATTTATTTAATTGTGCTTGTGTAACATTCTTCACGTGAAGCTTAACAATGGAGTATTCTTGTAATGACAAACAGCAGGAATCCAGCAGCAACAAGTGTAGGGATGTAGTCATCTCATGTTGGCTGACTTACAGATTCTAGCATAAGGTGGTAGCATTTAGACTGGGAGCTCTTTATTACCCCTATCAATATAAGCTACGGTTTTAACGTTTTCTCTCTCTAAATGTTAGCTTGTTTGCTAGTAAATGTTTCATATAATGAAGTAACATAATCAGGTAACATATTTAATTGTAAAAAAAATTTGATTTTACCCCAAAATTAGATGAAAACGTACTGTTGCAGCAAATAATTTTGGGATGTCATTTTCAACTGTTAAATCACTCCCGTTAACAACCAAAGTTGGACACCTGCTGGGGAGCTCGGTCTTTCAGTTAAATGGAATTGACGGCCACCTTTCACCCCAGTGACTTAGGTTCATATCCCGGCGCACCCAAAAGCATTAATCCTATTTACGGTAGATCATTTTGCAGCCATCGATGAGTCATTTAGTTAAATTCCACCTATTACAACATGCATTTATAATTTCTTTATTCATAGTATGTTTTAGTACAGTTTCCGATCTTCCATCCATCCATTTTCTACCGCTTATTCCCTTCGGGGTCGCGGGGGGCGCTGGAGCCTATCTCAGCTACAATCGGGCGGAAGGCGGGGTACACCCTGGACAAGTCGCCACCTCATCACAGGGCCAACACAGATAGACAGACGTTCACACTCATGATTTAACATTTAAATAATTTCTACAATCAAAATATTTCTATATTCAAACCATTTCACTGTCAAACTGTTTCCACCCTTCCTTCTACATCCCACTAGCATTTCAACTAGCATTTATCAATATTCAAACCATTCCTACTGTACATTCAAACATATTCTTAAAATCATTCCTTCAATACTTTCTTTCAGCATTTCTATTCAGCTGCAGCATTGAGGCATTCATTTTCTAGTTATTATTATTCAAATGAAAATTTCTCTTTCTTGAGTATCATCTCTAAACTAATGACATTTATAATTCAAAAAATATTAATTATATAATATAAAATTAACACATTATTGATTATTAGTAGGGATGTCCGATAATGGCTTTTTGCCGATATCCGATATGCCGATATTGTCCAACTCTTTAATTACCGATACCAACCGATATATACAGTCGTGGAATTAACACATTATGCCTAATTTGGACAACCAGGTATGGTGAAGATAAGGTACTTTTTAAAAAAATGAATCAAATAAAATAAGATAAATAAATTAAAAACATTTTCTTGAATAAAAAAGAAAGTAAAACAATATAAAAACAGTTACATAGAAACTAGTAATTAATGAAAATGTGTAAAATTAACTGTTAAAGGTTAGTATTATTAGTGGACGAGCAGCACGCACAATCATGTGTGCTTACGGACTGTATCCCTTGCAGACTGTATTGATATATATTGATATATAATGTAGGAACCAGAATATTAATAACAGAAAGAAACAACCCTTTTGTGTGAATGAGTGTGAATGGGGGAGGGAGGTTTTTTGGGTTGGTGCACTAATTGTAAGTGTATCTTGTGTTTTTTATGTGGATTTAATTAAAAAAAACAAAAAACAAAAAAAACGATACTGATAATAAAAAAAACCGATACAGATAATTTCCGATATTACATTTTAACGCATTTATCGGCCGATAATATCGGCAGACCGATATTATCGGGCATCTCTAATTATTAGTTAACAACTTCTTGCATAGAGCATGAGCCAATACTGCAAAACTGAAACATAAGATCAAAAATCCTTTTTTTATTTGGCACTTTATATATCAGACCAATATTTATAATCAAATGTACTTGTCAGCCAGCAAGGAAAAATTAATAATTTGACATCTCAGTATGGCCAGTACTGTTTGTATATGCAAATCAAGTTCCCAGAAAGAGTTATTTTGAATTGTATTGTTGCTATAGTTGAACTTCTGCCTGCTCAAAAATCTTGGGGATGTTCGGCAGAATCAGTTCTTGTTTTTTTACAAAAGGAAAAGGGGAAAAAAATATATACAGCAAATAATTAAATCTGGGGTTTAACCTCATGCACATTGTGTTATGCTGACTTAGTTTTGGATCTTTATTTTTCTCTTTAAACATAAACCCTCCTTACTTTTTCATAACATGGTCACTACTGCCTAGTTTCTCTTGTTATATTCTTATTTTACTGTTATATTTTTATTCTCATCGTTGCTTTTTATTTTTATTCTATTGTAATATTTTTCTATTTTGTCTCCATTTATACCCCCATTATTTACTTTTTACTTTTTACAATTTTGTACACTGCTGCTGGAATTAAAATTTTCCTGAGGGAACTCTCTTGAAGGAATCAATAAAGTACTATCTATCTATCTATCTATCTATCTATCTATCTATCTATCTATCTATCTATCTATCTATCTATCTATCTATTTATCTATCTATCTATCTACTATCACAGTTTTGTGCCGTACTGTCGCTCCTTTCACACGGACCGCATTGTTTTCCTCTTTCTTTTGTGTATTTTATTGATGCCCACGGTGTCATTATCTTTCCATTTTGGTCAAAAGTGAGGAGCTCTTTACATTCTGGTCCAATTTGAGAAATATGTGCTTGTAAATACTGTGTAATTTGTAAAATGTAAAAGCTCTCTAAACCCACCAGGCTCCGCATGTGACCGGTCTAAATGTCACACTGGGATACTGTAGCTAATATGCAGTAACTCAAATAGCCTTTAGGGTGAAAAATTATAAACACAGTTTTGGTTTTTAAGACTTGTCTGTAACTTCATTGTCAAATGCTGTAAAATGTTCGTCACACAAACCCAAGGAGCTTGTTGACGTAAGAAGTTTAGGGAATGAGTTTAAAATACGTTTGTTTGTTTTGCTTGCTATATTTTCTCCCAGAATCTGCTCTTATTTTGATTTAGGATTTTCTACTGATTTATTTTTCCACTTTCTACCTGTCAGTTGTTTTAGTCCAAACACCCGCCAGACTTTGCTGAACCCTAGCGGACCTTAAGCCACTGCCTTTATAATAGGATAGCACCCACACACTGCTTATTGCATTCCCGTTAGCTTCTTAAGAGGCTTAGGAGATGTGTGTGTCTCTGCCCCTGAGGTGAAAGTTGTTGTTTACCTGTCCAAAGGCACATTCAGGACCCTGCCACCCAGAGACTGACGTGGAACACGCCCCCCAAGAGCGTCCTGGTCATCAAGAAAATCAGAGATGCCAGCCTGTTTCAGCCTTTCAAGGAACTCTGCACATTCCTCACTGAGGTAATGCAGAAATTAGATGCTGAATTGTATAGTCTTGAGAGGTGGGTGATAAAACTTTGAATGTCTCTCAGGTCAAAAAGATGATTGTTTATGTGGAAAAGAAAGTTCTGGATGACCCAACCATTTCTGGTGATGAAAACTTTGGGACTATGAAGAAGAAATTCTGCACTTTCAGGGAAGGTATGAAAAACCTCTTGGTGTTACACTGAACAAAAATATAAACGTAACACCTCTTGTTTTTTCTCCCATTTTTCATTAGTTGAACTCCGAGATCTTAATCTTACACAATATACACAAAAAACCTATTCCTCTCAAATATTGTTCACAAATCTGTCTAAATTTGTGCTAGTGAGCATTTCTTCTTTGTCAGGATAATCCATATCAAGATGCTGATAAAACAGACTGATTTTTGCACAGATGTGCCTTAGGCTGCCCACAATAAAAGGCCACTCTGAAATGTGCAGTTTTATCACACCGCACAATGCCACAGATGTTGCAAGTTTTGAGGGAGCGTGCAGTTGGCATGCTGACTGCAGGAATGTTCACCAGAGCTGTTGCCTGTGAATTTCATTTCATTTCTCCACCATAAGCCGTCTCCAAAGGTGTTTCAGAGAATTTGGCAGTACATCCAACCGGCCTCACAACCGCAGACAACGTGTAACCACACCAGCCCAGGACCTCCACATCCAGCAGGTGCATCTCCATTATCGTCTGAGACAAGCCACCCGGAGAGCTGCTGCAACAATTGGTTTGCATAAACAAAGAATTGCTGCACACATTGTGAGAAACCGTCTCAAGGAGGCTCATCTGCATGCTCGTCGTCCTCATCGCGGTCTGGACCTGACTGCAGTTCGTTGACGTAACTGACTTGAGTTGGCAAATGCTCACATTAGACGGCGTCTGGCACATTGGAGAGGTGTTCTCTTCACGGATGGTTTCCGGTTATCACTGTTCAGGGTAAATGGCAGACAGCGTCTGTGAGGTTTTGATATTGGTTTGCTGATGTCAACGCTATGAATCCATTGGCCCATGGTGGGGGTGGGGTTATGGTATGGGCAGGCGTATGTTATGGACATCGAATGCCAGTGCATTTTATCGATGGCATTTTGAATGCACACAGATACCGTGACGCGAGCCTGAGGCCACTGTTGTGCCATTCACCCGAGACCATCACCTCATGTTGCAGCATGACAATGCACGGACCCATGTTGCAAGGATCTGTACACAATTCCTGGAAGCTGAAAACATCCCAGTTCTTGCATGGCCAGCATCCTTACCGGACATGTCACCCATCGAGCATGTTTGGGATGCTGTGGATCGGCGTATACGACAGCGTGTTCCAGTTCCTGCCAATATCCAGCAACTTGGCACAGCCATTGAAGAGGAGTGGACCAACATTCCACAGGCCACAATCAACAACCTGATCAACTCTATGCGAAGAAGATGTGTTGCACTGCGTGAGGGAAATGGTGGTCACACCAGATACTGACTGCTTTTCTGACCCCCCCAGATCCCCAATAAAGGAACACTGTACATTTCACAGCGGCCTTTTAACGTGGGCAGCCTAAGGCACACCTGTGCAATAATCATGCCGTTTAATCAGCATCTTGATATGTGGGATCTTGGCAAAAAAGAAGTGTCCACTAACACAGATTTAGACAGTTGTGAACAATATTTGAGAGGAATAGGTCTTTTGTGTATATAGTAAAAGTTGTACATCTTTGAGTTCAACTCATGAAAAATGGGAGCAAAAACAAAAGTGTTGCATTTATATTTTTGTTCAGTATATATGGTAAAGGCATATGTGGGAAAACAACACCTTTTAGTGTAATGAATATGTGAGGTGCAGACAGACTTAGATGTGCTAGTAGTGCTGTCAACAACAAAAAGTATGCAAGTTACAACCTCGCCTTAGAAAAATCCAGTCAGTCCTGTGTCATGCAAGTTAAACCACAGAATGTAAAAAGCTTGAACTAAACATAAATTGGTTGCAGATTATTTCCTTTCTTTACAATCAGCTAATGAGCAGGACGGCATGGTTTTGTTTGTGTTTCAGACATACTTACAATGTTTCCCACACATTCATTTATTTGTGGCGGCCCGACACGAAAGAATTACGTCCGCCACAAATAAAAAATAAAAAAATGTTTTATTTATTTTTTATTTATTTATTTATTTTTATTTGTTTTGTCCTCTTCAGCTTCTCAGGCAAATCATATAGTTGAAGTAGATGCCCATATCGGCTGTTCAGATTTACTTTACAAAAGAGAAGTGTAGGATACTTCTCTTGTTGCCTTATTTGTATTTGACTTTATTAAATGTATTTATATTAGAAACACAACATGTGTATATAACAAAGGGTGCAAAGTCTGCAGGCAGTAGGAAACACATAGTTAAGTGTAGGGAGTAAAACTGATGGCAGTCTAAAGTTCAAGATTTTTGGAGCTCTTTGTTCAGTGGATCAGATGTTTGATGAAGCTCTGTGTCTATCTACCACCACTACTGTTTTCTGTTTATTTGTTACTGACTGTGGCAGGACACCTCTGCCTCTGTTTCACTTTATGTTGCTGGTAAATAATATGGTTGTAGTAGTAGGCTAAAGTTAAATGATTTAGTATGCACTAATTAAAGTGGCAGAGCTTTATGAGACATTTTAGCTTTTATATTTTATAAGATATATTTTTTGTAAGAACCACAATTAATAAATATATTTCAGTGAATAACTTATTGTTCACATCTGTATATAAATATGTACATAAAGTGTTGTAATTATATTGTAAAATGGATGGATGGATGGACGTTTGAAACAAAACTGTTATTATTAATTAGTAAGTATACATTTTTTGAGCCTTTTTAGAGAAAATCATATCATTGTAGTAAATTATGCAAATTACTCAATGATGTCATGGTGACCACGCCCATAGCCACGCCCCCACCGCCACAGGTATCTTGGCAGTTTATGGGAAACACTGGCTTATATTAATAAGTTACATTAAGGAACATCGCATGTTTGCCCAATATTACATGTCTGAAAAGGAGTAGAAAAAAGCGGAGTTTATTTCAATCTTGGCCCTTCTCCATATCTGTAACTCACAATTAATTCTGACCATATCTTTTACTTGTAGACTTGCACGATATTTTGTTTATTTAATGTTGTTATTTCAATTTTGTTCAAGACAAGAAGGGAAAGTGTTGAACAAAATGAAATATAAAAAATGTCAGCTTGTGCAGTGTAAAGTAAAGGATAAAATAAGGATTAAAGTAAACATTTAATAAGAGTAAGAGTTTATCACATTCTTTATCAAAGTGTTGTCAATTGCAAATTTCTGTGGTCTCGTGGTGGCTTATTCTGCAGCTGTGCTCATTTGAAAAAAAAAGCACAGAGACTCAGGTGTGTGACTTTTTGTTTTGGAGCTCGATTTCACAGATTGACACACATCCAAACAGACTGGCTTGTTAGGTGTCATGTTTGACGACTGAGATGACAAATATTTGCCAAGAATGGAATGATGCGGAAAGTGTGTAAGAAAACCAAGGTAGCCGCATACTAAAATTCAAGTAAAGACTTGACACAAAATTTAACTTGCACATTGGAAAATCAATAAACTGATGACTGAATAATACCCATCTCAGCATGTATTAAACCAGGGGTGTCCAAAGTGCGGCCCGGGGGCCATTTGCAGCCCGCAGCTAATTGTTTACCGGCCCGCCACACATTCTGGAAATGCTATTGCAAAAATGAAAAAAAAAAACATTAAAAAAAGTGGAATGAGGTGAAATCTAATTAGAAAAAGTTGCAACGTTGACACAAAGCTGCCATGCAGGCTGTTTTTTTTTCTTTTGTCTATCTTTATTTTAATTTTTTTGCCATTGCTCCAAAAAAAAAAAAAAAAAATCAATGTTATAATGAATTATTGACCTATTCAAAGCTCCAATTATTTCAAATATTTCACTTTAAAATGTTTTATGTGGAAAATATTGCATATATTGTGTGGTTACTGAACTATCTATTAAACAAGACAAGAAGCAAGGAATCAAACAGAGACAGGATTCAATTTAGCTCATGAGGAGAGTGCGTCGACCTGCACCCTCGCGCAGTGTCACCCTGCCGCTCTGAGGAACAAGCTCCACACGCCTCCTCATTTATTTGGGCCTTTCCTGATTACATGGCTGCAGCTGCTTCTAAGGGGAGGGGTCATAAACAGCTGCTGCACTGGGTCATAAACAGTTCAAACAAAAAGGTGCTTGGAACAGTGTCAGGTTTGCCCCCTTTCTGCTCGTAGATTTTGGGTCCTGATAAGGTCCTTCCTGTGGCTGTCCAAGATCTGAGAAACTGACACCTCTATGGCGCATTCCGTCGCACACAGTGGAGGTTTACACGCTGTCTGCCTTTTGCTCGATAAGATCAAAGACAGCTTTTGTCTTCACGCAGGGCAACCTGAACTCATAGCAAACAAGTTTCGTGATAACTTCTATACAATTATTCTGACAAAAACATTGTTTTCTTTGACAAAAGGGCATAAAACAAACAAAATAATAGTTTCAAAGTAAAATCGACCGATGTATCTGAAGTTGATCTCGTAACTTAAGTGTTGAAAGTAAAAGAAAAAACCAATAAATATGTATCACTTTATGAGTGAGGCACCTTTTGGATCCCAAATATATTTAATGGGATTATATTTATCTTATCACTGTGATTACT
Source organism: Entelurus aequoreus (assembly GCF_033978785.1). Taxonomy (NCBI): domain Eukaryota; kingdom Metazoa; phylum Chordata; class Actinopteri; order Syngnathiformes; family Syngnathidae; genus Entelurus; species Entelurus aequoreus. The sequence continues at coordinate 77,848,077 of NC_084737.1, forward strand.
CAGTAATAATAATGAATTGAAATCAATGGTGTCCTGCATTATTGATCTTTTTAGGGCTCCAATTACTTTCTGAATGTTTTGGGCGGTGGGGGTATTACTGCAAAATTCAGTTTTACTATAAAAAACTAATTTGAAACTAAGTTTTTTTTAAACTTTATATCAACCTGAAGTAAAAAATGAAAATAATAATTTGACTTATTTTTATCAAGTTAATGATAAAAATAAAAAAAAATCCATATATTTTGTTATGGTTTGAAAATGAAAAATATCCAAATGGCCCCCCGCATGCTTTCATTTATCCGCGTGCGGCCCTCAGTGGGAAAAGTTTGAACACCCCTGTATTAAACTATTGTTTGATATTCTCAATACCACCAACAGATCTGGATGACATCTCCAACCGTGTGGACTTCATCATCTGTCTCGGTGGTGATGGAACTCTGCTGTACGCTTCTTCACTCTTCCAGGTATGGACATGTGACCACACATTGTGCTTCTGCAACACTCGTTCTAATGCTTTGCTGTCTGAGCAGGAGAGCGTTCCACCAGTGATGGCCTTCCATTTGGGCTCCTTGGGCTTCTTGACCCCTTTAAAATTTGACACTTATCAGTCTCTGGTCACCCAAATTATTGACGGTATAATTATGTTTCTCCAGCATTACACCGCGTGTAAAACACATTTTAATTGCTCTTTTTATTTCCAGGAAATGCTGCTATTGTGCTGCGCAGTCGCTTGAAAGTACGAGTACACCGAGAAAGGGAGAAGGCCGTCATTGTGACCAACGGAGATGTGGACAGCAGCCACAAAACTGCCAACTATCAGGTAACGCCTCACGTGCACACAAGTGACTTTAGGTTGCCCAAACATTGACACCACAGATGACGACATCATGACTCAGCTGTGGCCTTTGAGCTGAGGCCAGAATGTTGCTTTACATGTCAATGATACACAGGACCTGAAAATTAATCCATTCATCCAAGTGAATTAAACTTAACAGGGCTGTACGGTGCGACAAATTTACTCTCAAATGCGACTAAAAATAGACTGTGCGACTTAAAAAAACAAAAAACAAAAAAACCTGTCTCACATGTGCAAATGCGACTAAAAATAGACTGTGCGACTTAAAAAAAACAAAAAAACCTATCTCACATGTGCAAATAGGGATTTCAAACCCATCACATTGTGCTCCTAAAAGAAATCCATCCAAATTTGATCAAACTAGAGTAAAATGTTTGCCCACCTGTGTTACGTGTTTGAAATAAACTCATAACCATTAACAAATGGACTAAGGATTGACGTGGAAGTGATCACTCAGCGCGCGCTGAAACTGTATGTGACTGTATGTATTCCTCCTGCGCCACGCCCAGAGGGGAGCCCCGCTCCTCTGAGATCACACACTCAGGCCCCGTTCACGCTAAGCCGACTGTTATCCAGGGCAAATCCCACCTAACCTTATCCTTGTCCACACACAACAATGCCACCGTTTAAGACCCCCGCCCCTTTCCGTCCGCCGGCGCAACGCGACCTAATACGCATGCGCGGAAAATGCGTACATCATAGTCACATCCAGTGTTGCTTTGAGTGCAAGTTCTTAAATTTAAGTTATCTGAACAATATCCAGTTTTGTGGTAATTCAATTAACTGGAATCCAGTGTGCTCTGGGACCCTGTTGTAGTGAATCACACCTGAGACATCATAAATTAGTAAAATCTTTATTAGACACGTAAACAATGTGATAAAGAACATTTTACATCAATCAAACTAGGGATCTAAACACTCCTCACTCTTTTGCCTTCACCTTCATTGTCCATTCGTTTTTGGTGACTTTATATACTCTGGACCTAAATGTTGAGTCCGCGACATACATGGTGGACAATAACTGATACAGTCTGCTTTGCCAGTCCAAAAGCATTCGCCGTTTTCTGTAGTTTTCCCTCGTTGGCCAGGTAATACAAAGCACATGCTACCTTTTTTATCACACCCATGGAAGCCCGCATTCTTGTTGACTCTTCTTCGACAAATGGACGAAGTTTTTCGCTAAGTAGAATCGCAGCTGACCTGGACATTGGAAAGTTCTCTTTCCGCCTGAGAAGTGTTGTATCCTAAATAGCTGCAATCACTTTCTTTTAAGGTATTCATGTGTGATTTCCACAAGCGTCTGTACAGACGGAAGAAGAAACTCGGGCATGTCTGGATGACTCTCCTTCATATTTCTAGTGGTTACCTCTGAGTTACGAAACCGCTTTATAATGAAGCTGGCTGTGGCGCGTTCTTTCTGACGTCACTTCCTGTGTGGGGAGCGTTTTTTCTGGCGTCACTTCCTGTGTGGGCGCGGTCTTTCTGGCGTCACTTCCTCTATGAACTCAGTTTGTAAACGATCAATGAGTGCCGAAGATTCAAGAAATACACGCCACACTTACCCGTGTAAAAATTTGCCCGAGGAACGGGACCTTAAACGCTGGTTTAGTGTGGCTGAAACGAGGCTTAGGCTAAATAATTATTCGTTTAAAGGGGTTAAACGACTTAGTGTAGACATGGCCTCAGGCTGACTAAGCCTTCCCAACAGGGACGAAAGAAATCTTAACCCGTCAATAAAAAATGTTTTTTTCACCACCTTAAAGGCCTACTGAAATGAATTTTTTTTATTTAAACGGGGATAGCAGATCCATTCTATGTGTCATACTTGATCATTTTGCGATATTGCCATATTTTTGCTGAAAGGATTTAGTATAGAACGACGACGATAAAGTTCGCAACTTTTGGTCTCTGATAAAAAAAAAAGCCTTGCCCCTACCGGAAGTAGTGTGACGTAGTCAGTTGTTCGCCTCCTCATATTTTCCTATTGTTTTCAACGCAGCTAGAGCGATTCGGACCGAGAAAGCGACGATTACCCCATTAATTTGAGCGAGGATGAAATATTTGTGGATGAGGAACATGAGAGTGACGGACTAGAATGCAGTGCAAGACATATCTTTTTTCGCTCTGACTGTAACTTAGGTACAAGCTGGCTCATTGGATTCCACACTCTCTCCTTTTTCTATTGTGGATCACGGATTTGTATTTTAAACCACCTTGGATACTATATCCTCTTGAAAATGAGAGTCGAGAACGCGAAATGGACATTCACAGTGACTTTTATCTCCACGACAATACATCGGCGAAGCTCTTTAGCTACGGAGCTAACGTGATAGCATCTGGCTCAAATGCAGATAGAAACAAAATAAATAAATCCCTGACTGGAAGGATAGACAGAAGATCAACAATACTATTAAACCATGGACATGTAAATACACGGTTAATAATTCTCAGCCTGGCAAAGCTTAACAACGCTGTTGCTAACGACGCTGAAGCTAACTTAGCAACCGGACCTCACAGAGCTATGATAAAAACATTAGCGCTCCACCTACGCCAGCCAGCCCTCATCTGCTCATCAACACCCATGCTCACCTGCGTTCCAGCGATCGACGGCGCGACGAAGGACTTCACCCAATCACAGATGCGGTTGGCGACTAGCGTCGGCTAGCGCGTCTGCTATCCAAGTAAGTCCTCCTTGTTGTGTTGCTACAGCCAGCCGCTAATACACCAATCCCACCTACAACTTTCTTCTTTGCAGTCTCCATTGTTCATTAAACAAATTACAAAAGATTCACCAACACAGATGTCCAGAATACTGTGGAATTATGAAATGAAAACAGAGCTATTTTGTATTGGCTTCAATGGGCTACTGATACTCCTGTTTCACTGGCTACGTCACGCGCATACGTCATCATCCAAAGGCGTTTTCAACCGGAAGTTTAGCGGGAAATTTAAAATTGCACTTTATAAGTTAACCCGGCCGTATTGGCATGTGTTGCAATGTTAAGATTTCATCATTGATGTATAAACTATCAGACTGTGTGGTCGGTAGCAGTGGGTTTCAGTAGGCCTTTAAAACTTGACACAAATTGCACTGCGTGCTAGTAAGATTGTAGGGAATATTGAACAACAAATCAATGATAGAAGTGACACTCTTGCCATCTAAACAATACACTGTTTGTTGACAATAACATACAGCCATGGAAGCACATTCAATGTATTTATTGATCAGAGAACACAAACCAGTGAAAGGTTTAAAAAAGCTGCTAGCCTGCAAAGCTAACAAAACAGCTCAAACTCAGACTCGCTGACGTCACATGTCGCTAGGCAACAGGCACCGCCTTTTAAAGGGTTTGACGTGGTTTGTGGAGCTCCACAAACCACGTCAAACCCAGATTCCGATCTAACAATGGTCTTAACTCATTCTCCTTCTATGCCACATCAATATGGAATGCACTCCCAACAGGTGTAAAAGAAAGGGCATCTCTATCCTTCAAAACCTCACTAAAAGAACACCTCCAGGCAACTACAACCCTAGACTAACACCCTCCCCCCACCACATCCCACCTCCCCGGATTGTAAATAATCAAATGTATATACTTGTTCTTATGCTTTCTGAGCTCACTATGTTCATTGCTCGCTGTACATATCCTACCAAGTCAGACCTACACTGTTTCATTGTCCATTTCTCAGATGATATTATTGTTGATGACTGAAGTGCTGACATCAACCAAACTTAACCCCCCCCCCTCCACATACCACCTCCCGGATTGTAAATAATGTAAATAATTCAATGTATATACTCTGATGATAAACTTGTGTGATGACTGCATTATGCTCATAGTATATATTTGTACCATGAATTGATTAACGTGGACCACGACTTAAACAAGTTGAAAAACTTATTCGGGTGTTATCATTTAGTGGTCAATTGTACGGAATATGTACTGTACTGTGCAATCTACTAATACAAGTTTCAATCAAACACACAATGCTCTCTCAAGACACTTACCTCAACTGCACTATGCCAAATATTTAAAGGTTTTTTTCAAGCAACACATTAAATAATTTTCTTAGTAATTAATTACATTTATTAAAGAGTAATTCTGTAATTTAATCACTTTTTTGGTAAAGTAACTATAATTAATGACTTTTTAAAGTAAATTTCAGAACACAGCATGTCACACAACATCATGACGCAGTTGGCAGGTTGGTGTTCCTGGCTAACATCTTTGTGTGTATGTCCTATGATAATGTTTATTGTTACAAGTCTATTATTTTAATGTTGCTGCTGGCGTTTAAACAAGTCCTCCTAAACCAGGGCACTTTATTTACATTTTGTTTTCTTATATTTGTGTTGGCTGAAAAAATTAGCATAGCTAAATGTTTTTTAAAACAAAGATTGGAGATTATATTTTATTTTTCTTATATTATTTTCAAGGCGTTTCCTTTTTTACTATCTCAAAACACCTCTTAAGTTTAGATACTATTAGACAAAATCTACTTTTCTTACTTGTTTGCACAGGTTTTTGTGTATTTGGGATCCCCATCATTCCCAAAAATTGAAAATCAAGGCGTGGTAAAAAATATTTCGTCACGTCAACGGATATTTCCATTAATGGGTTAGTTCAGTGGTCCCCAACCACCGGGCCACGGCCCGGTACCGGTCCGTGGATCGATTCGTACCGGGCCGCACAAAAATTTAAAAAAAATAAAAATAAATGTTTTTTTTATTTTTTATTAAATCAACATAAAAAACACAAGATACACTTACAATTAGTGCACCAACCCAGAAAACCTCCCTCCCCCATTTACACTCACTCACACTCATTCGCACAAAAGGGTTGTTTCTTTCTGTTATTAATATTCTGGTTCCTACATTATATATCAATACAGTCTGCAGGGATACAGTTCGTAAGCACACATGATTGTATTTTTTTATGACCAAAAAAAATAAAAATACCATAACGTGCCTTGAGGAACGCCTCAGTTATGTAAATCACAAGTTTGAACCCCAGTGTTCAATGTGTGCTAACAAGGTTAAAATAATCTGTGTTCCACACTGCAAAAAGTGAAATCTAAGTAAGATTAAATATCTCAAATAAGGGTGATATTTGCTTATTTTCTGTCTGATAAGATCATTCTTCTCACTAAGCAGATTTTATGTTAGTGTTTTACTTGTTTTAAGTGTTTTGGTCCTAAATGATCTCAGTGAGATATTACAGCTTGAAAAAAATCATGACTTTGACACAATTGTGTCTCATATTAAAACAGATGACAGCCATATGGACTTTGCAGTTTTACTTTCAATGAAACAATAGACAACACGTACATATAGTAGTACAGTTGTTATTAGTGAGAATATACTTATTTTAAGGTATTTTGGGTTTCATTGAGGTTAGCTAATTTTACCTGGTTTGGAAAGTCTTGACAAGCCAAATTTTCTTGTTCTATTGGCAGATAATTTTGCTTACCGTAGTTCAAATAAAATACCCCTACAGGGTTTCCCACACATTCATTTATTTGTGGAGGCCCGCCACGAAAGAATTACGTCCGCCACAAATAAAAAAATAAAAATTAAATAAATAAAAAAATTTAAAAAATAAAAATAAATATTTGTTTTATTTGTTTTGTCCTCTCCAGCTTCTCAGGCAAATCATATAGTTGATGTAGATGCCCATATCGGCTGTTCAGATTTACTTTACAAAAGAGAAGTGTAGGATACTTCTCTTGTTGCCTTATTTGTATTTGACTTTATTAAATGTATTTATATCAGAAACACAACATGTGTATATAACAAAGGGTGCAAAGTCTGCAGGCAGTAGGAAACACATGGTTAAGTGTAGGGAGTAAAACTGATGGCAGTCTAAAGTTCAAGATTTTTGGAGCTCTTTGTTCAGTGGATCAGATGTTTGATGAAGCTCTGTGTCTATCTACCACCACTACTGTTTTCTGTTTATTTGTTACTGACTGTGGCAAGACACCTCTGCCTCTGTTTCACTTTATGTTGCTGGTAAATAATATGGTTGTAGTAGTAGGCTAAAGTTAAATTATTTAGTATGCACTAATTAAAGGGGCAGAGCTTTGAGACATTTTAGCTTTTATATTTTATAAGATATATTTTTTGTAAGAACCACAATTAATAAATATATTTCAGTGAATAACTTATTGTTCAAATCTGTATATAAATATGTACATAGTGTTGTAATTATATTGTAAAATGGATGGATGGATGGATGGACGTTTAAAACAAAACTGTTATTATTAATTAGTAAGTATACATTTTTTGAGCCTTTTTAGAGAAAATCAAATCATTGTAGTAAATTATGCAAATTACTCAATGATGTCATGGTGACCACGCCCATAGCCACGCCCCCACCGCCACAGGTATCTTGGCAGTTTAAGGGAAACACTGCCCTAATTTGTTTTCTTGTTTTTGAACACTGACTTTTTGCAGTGCAGGTTCCTCTAAACAGGAGCACTCTTGTGTTTTTAGGAATTTGCTGCAAAAATGTTTCTCTCAAGTTTGGAACTGAACTCGGTATGGTGTACTACATATTGCTACTACGGTACATTTTTAGTCTACTTTATACCTGCATTATCCTTTCCATCCTTACACTTTCCATCCTTTGTAACTGAGCTACTGTGTGGAACAATTTCCCTTGTGTATCAATAACGTTTGTCTAAGTCATCTTAGAATTGATTTTAAAACCTTGCTGTTCGTTTTTAAAGCTTTACATGGACTGGCACCTCCAATATATCTCGGACCTCATCCAAATTTACACTCCTGCGCGCGCTCTGAGGTCCGAGAGCCAGCTCCAGCTCGTGGTGCCCAAGACCAGACTTAAAACCAGGGGAGACAGGGCCTTCTCTGTGGTCGGCCCTAAGCTCTGGAACAGTCTGCCCCTCCATGTTCCAACTGCTCCCACAGTGGAGTGTTTCAAGTCTCGTCTTAAGACCCACTTTTATTCTTTGGCTTTTAACACTACGTGAGTTGTCCTGTGTTTTTAAATGTTTTATTTTTATTTACTGTTTAACGGTTTTACTCTTTAAAATCATTTTTAATCATATTTATTTTATATTGTTTTGTTTTATATGTATTTATTTTTTGTTTTTATTCAGTCATTGGTGGAGCTAAGGATAATATTTTAAAAAAAAAATTAAAATATTGTTGTGCAGCACTTTGGAAACATTTTATTGTTTAAATGTGCTATATAAATAAAGTGGATTGGATTGGATAAGTCATTGTTGAATAGCTCTGCTTGAGTGAGCTGTGTCCATATCAAAGTGTCTATCCATTACTGGCAACAGGAAGTAGCAGGCTAATAAAAAGGTGTGGGCGCAGGACTTAATGAGAGGTTTTCTTTTGTTTCAGGTACTGAACGAAGTGGTGGTGGACCGAGGGCCGTCCTCCTACATCTCCAACGTCGACCTCTTCCTTGATGGACACCTCATCACCACAGTGCAGGGAGACGGTGAGCCACGATGTTATATTTGTCCCCGGGCTACTTCTTTTGTCCTGCTTTCTTTCAAGCTAAGTGAGGCTCAGCAGGGACACGTTGGGGAAAACCCGCGTGGAAAAAAGGTGTGTCACTTCTCTGACGACTGGCTTGTCTTGAAGACTCCGCTGTTGCGCAACATGTCCGCTGCAATAAAGCTCTTTCAAAAGTTTTTTTTTTTTGTCGGCAGCTTGAGGGTGCACAAATGTCCTTTTTTAATTATGCATCCGGTCCACAGGTGTGATCGTGTCCACACCCACTGGCAGCACCGCGTATGCAGTGGCTGCAGGAGCCTCCATGATACATCCAAACGTACCAGCGATCATGATCACGCCCATCTGCCCACACTCGCTCTCCTTCAGACCCATCGTGGTGCCCGCTGGAGTGGAGCTGAAGGTACACACACACACACACACACACACACATGCTTGTATTTGTTACCTTCTTGAGACCTTCCGAAAAATGCCTACCTCTTTGGAACCACCCTTTCTAGATATATAAAGATTTGTATTTACAACATTAATAATATATACATATTATGCAAATATAAAAAAGGTAAGCTTTTAGTTGTTGTTTGTAATTGTTTTTTAATCTTCATTATTTACTTCAAGTTATGTCTCTGTATAAAAAAAACAATTATTTATTAATTTTGGCCAAAGGGGATGCATTTCAATTTCTTACACACACTTGTTATTTCGTATGTTGACCAGAGGGGGAGCACTTTTAAAACCATACTTGCCAACCCTGCCGAATTTTCCGGGAGACTCACGAATTTCAGTGCCTCCCCCGAAAATCTCCCGGGACAACCATTCTCCCGAATTTCTCCCGATTTCCAGCCGGACTTAAGGCACGCCCCCTCCAGGTCCGTGCGGACCTGAGTGAGGACAGCCTGTCGTCACGTCCTCTTGGCCAACCAAAAAGTAACCATAGAACACTATACCGTATAGTGTTCTATGTTTACTTTTTGGTTGGCCAGCGGTTTAGGTTGTATTGCGCACCCTGACGGCAAGTGTGGGAGTCGCTTCTGAAGTATGAAGTAAAGAGACGTAACTTTGTCACCTCGCCTGGTTATTGACTCCAACCCAGAATATTACACTGCCCATACCTATGCTCCTTCAAAGGCTGTGCTACTGGCTGCAAAGCATTGCACTTTCAAATACAACAATGAGTAGAGTGTTTTGTGTGTATATGTGTAAATAAATGAACACTGAAATTCAAGTATTTATTTTATTTATATGTATATATACATAATAAAAAATTTAAAAAAAAATTAAAAAAAAAAAATATATATATATATATATATATATATATATATATATATATATATATATATATATATATATATATATATATATATATATATATATATATATATATATATATATATATATATATATATATATATATATACACATATATATATATATATATATATATATATATATATATATATATATATATATACACATATATATATATAAGAAATACTTCAATTTCGGTGAATTGTAGCTATAAATTTACTCCTTGACGCGATGATGTCATGTTATCGATGGAAAAATGCATTTTTAGACAATATGATTTGCCTGAGCGGCTAGTAGACCCCGAGAGTAACAAGCGGTTGCCTTGTTGCCTTTCCATTAAGAAAAATAAACTAGTTTTTAGTATAAGTTTGCTGGTTTCAAGAAATGTAATGCCGAGCGCATATCATTATGTCAAGATAATGGCACTAGCATTTACTTAATTTAAGAATATTTTTCAACATATTGAGAAAAAAGGTCTCATATAATTTTTTTCTATCAAGAAAAGTGCACTTGTTATTAGTGAGAATATACTTATTTTAAGGTATTTTTGGGTTCATTGAGGTTAGCTAATTTTACTTGTTTTGGAAAGTCTTGACAAGCCGAATTTTCTTGTTCTATTGGCAGATAATTTTTGCTTAGTTCAAATAAAATACTTATTTTTTTTCCTTGTTTTTGAACACTGACTTTTTGCAGTGTAAGAAAAACTGCAGGGGGTCCATCGTCTGGCGGTGGTTTGGCTTCAAGTGGGAATATGTCCAACAGACAACCGTAACTTGTCAAAAAGTAGCATTACTGCTAATATGTAGCATCGTTTGAAAAGTCACCCGCTAGAGAATGAAGAGTGCTTACTCCGCATGTCAACATCTCCGTTCGGTGCCAAACCAACAAAATGCCGAGCAACCATTTCCACATCAACACCGTATGAAAAAAATAGTCCACGACATAAGGAGATGACGTCCGCAGGAACCTACCACATAGCGAAGGACGTCCACGAATTGATTTCCAATTATGCAGCTCATTTTTATTTGACACTTATTGAAATATCTTGTGTGACATCATGCACAAAAATGCACTTTATTTGTTTTAAACTATTGTAGTGGCGTTCTGTACAAAAAGTGCACTTTAATTTAGTGTTGTTTTGATAAGTCATCTTGGTGACATCATGCAGAAAAGTGCACTCATAGCTTGTTTTAAAATGTCTCTGACAATCTTGCACTTTCTGTTTTGGAAATGACATGAATGTTTGTGCTTAATAACTGTTTAATAAATACAGACTTAGTTGTGATTTCCCTCTCTGCATGAAAGTTTAAAATGAGCATTTATTAATGCAGTATGAAGAAGAATGTTTAGAAATAGAATCATCATACTGCTGTGATTATATGCATCGTGTTCATTTAAAGCTAAGGCAAAATATCCAGATATATATCGTGTATCGTGACATGGCCTAAAAATATTGAGATATTAAAAAAAAGGCCCTATTTTGTACAGCCACTTGTTGCCAGGCAGATATTATTTTCTATTTCCTTTCCACACAGCAAAAAAGGACTGACTTGACCCTGCTCTGTATTGCATGTAAAAGATGTCATACTCCTCCTCAGATAATGCTGTCACGCGAGGCCAGAAACACGGCCTGGGTGTCGTTCGACGGCAGACGACGCCAGGAGATCTGTCACGGAGACAGGTCGGTTCCCCCGAGACATCAAAAAGTCCAGTCTTGCTTCAACCAGGAAGTCACATGACTCTTCCTTTCTTTCCAGTATTACCATCACCACTTCCTGCTTCCCCGTTCCTTGCATCTGCTTCCGCAACCCGGTCAACGACTGGTTCGAGAGCCTGGCTCAGTGTTTGCATTGGAACGTCAGGAAGCAGCAGAACTGCCTCAGCTCCGAGGACGACGACATCATCTGATTCTGGGGGTTTGGGTTTTCCTTTACTTTCACTTTGCTCTCTCTCAGCTGTTCTGTGTTTTTAGCTCTCAAAGTGCATTGGAAACTTAATTGTCTCAGTGGTGAAACCAGCACCTTTTTTTACCAGCACGTCACAACGGGACGTCCTCAAGTGCAAGCGGCTAAAAACAGCGGAATTTTCACAAGGTTCACACACACATAATGACATCATCGTAACACTACAACTACCTGCTCAGTGAAAAGGACTTTGCACACTGTGCCTTACATAATTAATTCCAACACTGGTATGATGATGAATGTATGGATCTAACATGTCAACGTTTACATCACCCGTATTTTTCTACTTTCATTCATTCACAATCGTGTAGTTTTATCACTCAGCTGTGTTTTTATGACCAATACCAACCAATTTATTTTATTATTATTTTTTTACACACGACTCCTCTAAAGCCATAGCAATACACGTGTGTGGCCTAACTTGACCTATCTTGTTGCCATGGCAACATTCCGTTGCATTTGGAAATGAGCAAGAGGACCAACTAAGCTCTTAAGTCAAAAAGTATGTACTGTGTATGTATTAATATATATAAATATAGATATATAAATGATGCTTTAATAAGATGTATTTTTTAAATCTCTAAATATTGACCTGTTTACAGCATTGGGAAAAATAAATGTTGTTTGCTACCTTTTTTAAACACGTCAACAAGTTGTCTTCTTTTGTTGTAGCAGGACTTTTATGTCTTCATTGTAGACAAATACAGGATTTACTCATAAAAGTACAGTTGGAAACATGCCAGCTCCAATATTTACAATCATTGTATCATATTTCCACTCTTCAGCCTTCATTTCATTTGAATTCAAGTATTTCCTTCCACTTGAAGCACAGAATATTCTAGTAAACAAAGTCACTTTTTCAAAAACTTTCATTAAAAACCTTAAAAAAAACAAAAAACACACCATATTTTGAATTCAGAAATTGTTAGAAATTGTAATCTAATATGAATATAAATATTACTAATTGTACATTCCTTTAAAAAAAAAAAAAGAAATGCAGAAATGTAAAATTTTGCTAAAATAATTATAAGAACATTTAAATGTTAGATTTTCATATTAATATTGAGAATGTATTTTTTTTTAAAAAGTGCAATTAAAAATGTAAATGAAATATACATACATATAAATACATTCCTCAAATGTTATTCATGGAAAGATTTTTAATTTAATTCAAATGTTTATATTTCTTATATTTTTAAAATTACAAAAAGTATAGTGCATGGCTGTTAAAAAAAACAACTTTAAATTCCAACATTAATAAGTGCAGAATCATTGAAGTGCAAAGTTAAAACCAAAAATATTAAGTTAAAAAAATGTGTATTTTTCAAAAGTCCTCATCACATGAATTAGTGGAAGAATAAGATGAACGTTGGGGAAAAATTAAGATGAAAAAAACAAAAGCCTTAAAAAGTTTTCTGCAGCAGCAGAAGAGTTTTGTTTGTTTTTACATAAAAATAGTAGGTCTTCATGTGCAGCTGTGACCTTTTGACCCCTGGCATCTTATCACTGGCTGCCTGCAAACACTGCAAAGAAGAAATGTTTATTCCCCAAACATGACTTGAAGAGTATTCCTCACTTTGACACCAGCGTCATTCTTTTAAGCACTCACTTCTTTCTCGGAGGCCTTGACCAAAGCTGCAGAGCAGCCTGACGAGGCTCCACAGCAGAAGCACTTTAATGAGCAGAGAGACGACAGCAGCCGCCTCCGGCGTGTACGACGTGTCCTCCTGCCACTGCACCACCAGCTAAACAATGTGCAGCTCGTTAACAGGCATCCCGAACACACGCTCACTGGCTGGAATTCATTATTAAAAGTACAGTGCGGTGAAACCTCCATTTACAAACTTAATGGGTTGTTGAACTGGGGTTGTAAACTAGAAAGTTTATATAGTGGAGCGTATTTTTCTATAAGAAACAATGGAAACGTGAATAATGGATTCCAGCCTCGACAAAAGTCCATATTTTAGGGAAGGTTTGTACTGTACTGTACTGTACTGTGTATCAAACAAACATATCTTTCTTATAAATTATCACAAAAAAACAAAATAAATTTAAAACGTGTTTTTTGTTTTTTATGATCAAAAATTGCTCACTTTCCAAAGAAAAATGTTTATTGGATATTATTTAATTTTTTTTAATCCATTGTTGTATTACATTTTATTTTCAAAATTTGAAACATGTTTTTATGAGTAAAAAAAAAAAAAAAAGCTCACTTTCCAGAGAAAAACATGTATCTCCAAATTTAGATTTAAAAAAAAGATTTTCATAAAAGACAAAATTTATTAAATGTTTTATTTTTTATTTTAAAAAAATAATTTAAAAAAAGAACAAAAAACTCATACCCATTTTTCAAATTTTTAAAAATGTGTTTTTATGATTAAAAATCTAAAATTGCTCACTGTCCGATGGGGGGGAAATTTGAATTTTAAAAACTTATAGAGGCACAAGCAGTAGAAAATGGATGGTGGATTTTGTCAGGAACACAAACTATCAATTTTGCGTTTTATTGTAAACAGAATTTAAAAAATCTGGTCACTGTCCAATGAATAATAGTGTATGTGGGCTATCACCACCTAATACTGTAAATATCAAAATCAATTGTATTTTATATTACCGGTATATTTTTTTAATCCATTGTTTTATTACATTTTATTTTCAAAATTTGAAACAAAAAAAAAATGCTCACTTTCCAGAGAAAAACATGTATCTCCAAATTTGGATTTAAAAAAAAAGATTTTCATAAAAACAAAATTTATAAAATATGTTGTTTTTTATTTTTAAAAAAACAACAAAAAAACTCATACCCATTTTTTACATTTTGAAACATTTGTTTTTATGATTAAAAATCAAAAATTGCTCACTGTCTGATGGGGGGAGGAAAAACGTGTATCTCCAAATATGAATTTTAAATATAGTATATAATGTATAGAGGCACAATCAGTATAAAATAGGTGGATTTTGTCAGGAACACAAACTATCAATTTTGCATTTTTATTTTAAACAGAATTTAAAAAATCTGGTCACTGTCCAATGAATAATAGTGTATGTGGGTTATCACCACCTAATACTGTAAATATCAAAATCAATTGTATTTTATATTACCGGTATATTTTTTTAATCCATTGTTTTATTACATTTTATTTTCAAAATTTGAAACAAAAAAAAAAAAGCTCACTTTCCAGAGAAAAACATGTCTCCAAATTTGGATTTAAAAAAAAGATTTTCATAAAAACAAAATTTATAAAATATGTTTTTTATTTTTAAAAAAACAACAAAAAAACTCATACCCATTTTTTACATTTTGAAACATTTGTTTTTATGATTAAAAATCAAAAATTGCTCACTGTCTGATGGGGGGAGGAAAAACGTGTATCTCCAAATTTGAATTTTAAATATAGTATATAATGTATAGAGGCACAATCAGTATAAAATAGGTGGATTTTGTCAGGAACACAAACTATCAATTTTGCGTTTTTATTGTAAACAGAATTTAAAAAATCTGGTCACTGTCCAATGAATAATAGTGTATGTGGGCTATCACCACCTAATACTGTAAATATCAAAATCAATTGTATTTTATATTACCGGTATATTTTTTTAATCCATTGTTTTATTACATTTTATTTTCAAAATTTGAAACAAAAAAAAAAAAGCTCACTTTCCAGAGAAAAACATGTATCTCCAAATTTGGATTTAAAAAAAAGATTTTCATAAAAACAAAATTTATAAAATATGTTGTTTATTTAAAAAAAAACTCATACCCATTTTTTACATTTTGAAACATTTGTTTTTATGATTAAAAATCAAAAATTGCTCACTGTCTGATGGGGGGAGGAAAAACGTGCATCTCCAAATTTGAATTTTAAATATAGTATATAATGTATAGAGGCACAATCAGTATAAAATAGGTGGATTTTGTCAGGAACACAAACTATCAATTTTGCGTTTTTATTTTAAACAGAATTTAAAAAATCTGGTCACTGTCCAATGAATAATAGTGTATGTGGGCTATCACCACCTAATACTGTAAATATCAAAATGATGAATCAATTGTATTTTATCCATCCATTTTCTACCGCTTGTCCCGTTCGGGGTCGCGGGGGGTGCTGAAGCCTATCTCAGCTGCAATCGGGCAGAAGGCGGGGTACACCCTGGACAAGTCGCCACCTCATCGCAGGGCCAACACAGATAGACAGACAACATTCACTAAAGAAGCGTTTATCACTTGTAACTAAAAGAAACTGCTCAATTAATTTCCACATGTATTAAATGAATGAAAATGTATGCAAAACTGCACCATAAGTGCCCGATAGTAAAGGAGTTTTTGGATCTCTCGCTGCAGTCAGTCAAATTTTACTACTGTCTGCATTTCTTTATTTACAATGTAAGTGTAAGAATATCGGCTGTGCGGCCGTTAATATACAGTATATTATATATCAATATCACATTTGTCTTTTTACTTGATTTTTTTTTTTTCAGATTAAAAAATGAAGAGGTAGAGAGCAAATGATTGACAATGTTAACAATGTCGCTCATCATAGCACTAACACCGACGCTGCACCTGACAAGGTCGCTGAGGTGGTCTCACCGTGTAAATGAGGAGGACGAAGAAGGCCACTTGAGGAAGGTTCAGTGTCATGAAGATCCACACCAGGACTTTGGACTCCTTCAACACCTTTGGGACACACATGAAACACAATGTAGTACACTGCAATATTATTCACTTTAATAGTGACATCATACTTACTGCGGCTGCTCCGACAGCAGCGGTGAGGCAGGCCCAGACCACGCCCACTCCCAGGAGGACGCCATTGCGGGTGGACAAGGTGGAGTCCCACGTTGTGACGAGGACGCACAGACACAACTGCAACAACACGATGAGATGAATATGCCATCTACGTGTGTGTGTGTGTGTGTGTGTGTGTGTGTGTGTGTGTGTGTGTGTGTGTGTGTGTGTGTGTGTGTGTGTGTGTGTGTGTGTGTGTGTGTGTGTGTGTGTGTGTGTGTGTGTGTGTGTGTGTGTGTGTGTGTGTGTGTGTGTGTGTGTGTGTGTGTGGAGGTCAGTCACGGGGAAAAAAGGCAATGTAAATATTACAAACCCCGTTTCCATATGAGTTGGGAAATTGTGTTAGATGTAAATATAAACGGAATACAATGATTTGCAAATCCTTTTCAAGCCATATTCAGTTGAATATGCTACAAAGACAACATATTTGATGTTGAAATTCATAAACTTTTTTTTTTTTTTTGCAAATAATAATTAACTTAGAATTTCATGGCCGCAACACGTGCCAAAGTAGTTGGGAAAGGGCATGTTCACCACTGTGTTACATGGCCTTTCCTTTTAACAACACTCAGTAAACGTTTGGGAACTGAGGAGACACATTTTTGAAGCTTCTCAGGTGGAATTCTTTCCCATTCTTGCTTGATGTACAGCTTAAGTTGTTCAACAGTCCGGGGGTCTCCTTTGTGGTATTTTAGGCTTCATAATGCGCCACACATTTTCAATGGGAGACAGGTCTGGACTACAGGCAGGCCAGTCTAGTACCCGCACTCTTTTACTATGAAGCCACGTTGATGTAACACGTGGCTTGGCATTGTCTTGCTAAAATAAGCAGGGGCGTCCATGGTAACGTTGCTTGGATGGCAACATATGTTGCTCCAAAACCTGTATGTACCTTTCAGCATTAATGGTGCCTTCACAGATGTGTAAGTTACCCATGTCTTGGGCACTAATACACCCCCATACCATCACACATGCTGGCTTTTACACTTTGCGCCTATAACAATCCGGATGGTTCTTTTCCTCTTTGGTCCGGAGGACACGACGTCCACAGTTTCCAAAAACAATTTGAAATGTGGACTCGTCAGACCACAGAACACTTTTCCACTTTGTATCAGTCCATCTTAGATGAGCTCAGGCCCAGCGAAGCCAGCGGCGTTTCTGGGTGTTGTTGATAAATGGCTTTTGCTATGCATAGAAGAGTTTTAACTTGCACTTACAGATGTAGCGACAAACTGTAGTTAGTGATAGTGGTTTTCTGAAGTGTTCCTGAGACTATGTGGTGATATCCTTTACACACTGATGTCGCTTTTTGATACAGTACCGCCTGAGAGAACCAAGGTCACGGCATTCAATGTTACGTGCAGTGATTTTTCCAGATTCTCTGAACCTTTTGATATTACAGATGATGAAATCCCTAAATTCCTTGCAATAGCTCATTGAGAAATGTTCGTAAACTGTTCGACAACTTGCTCACGCATTTGTTGACAAAGTGGTGACCCTCGCCCCATCCTTGTTTGTGAATGACTGAGCATTTCATGGAATCTACTTTTATACCCAATCATGGCACCCACCTGTTCCCAATTAGCCTGTTCACCTGTGGGATGTTCCAAATAAGTGTTTGATGAGCATTCCTCAACTTTCTCAGTCTTTTTTGCCACTTGTGCCAGCTTTTTTGAAACATGTTGCAGGCATCAAATTCCAAATGAGCTAATATTTGCAAAAAATAACGTTTACTATTGTAAAGAGCATTGTATTCTGTTTTTATTTACACAACGTGCCAACTTCACTGGTTTTGGGTTTTGTATATGTATGTAAATATAAATATATATATATATAGACATATATAGATACAGACATAGATATAGATGTGTATATATATATATGTATATATATATGTATATGTATAAATATATATGTATATATATATATACATATATGTATATATATATGTATGTATATATATATATATATATATATATATACATATATGTATATATATATATATATCTACACACACACACATATATATATATATATATATTGTATATATATATATATATATACATATATGTATATATATATATGTGTGTGTATATATATATATATATATATATATATATATATATATATATATATATATATATATATATATATATATATATATATATATATATATATATATATATATAATCCTACAAGGGAAAATAAAACTTTTAACAAAGTTTGAATATGTATTTTCTTGTAGTCTTGTCAAATTTTAGCGTCGACTTTCTTCTTTCGTCTTGTTTTAATCTGTCGTGATATTAAGCTTTTATTCTCTTAAAATTTCAATATTTTTCTCTGAATATTGACATTTTACTCACACAAAATTATAATTTTTATTATATAGTTGTAGTAAAATTATATAGTATTATATAGTATATAGTTTTCAAAATAATTTTATTTTGAGAACCCAAAAATTCTTACATTACTGCAGTATTATTATAATTTTTTCGTGATAAAATGACTTCTTGAAGTGAGTATATGTGCTTGCAAAGTTTTGACGGTCTTCTCATAGAACGCCAGTCAGAGTTGAAGTCACGTTACTTCATTCAGGAGGTTTACCAACTGGAACGACCTGTTGTTGTACGTTTGCACGCTGACAGGGAGCGTTGTCAGCGGAAGGCAAAATGGCGCACCGACCTGTGCTTGCAGGTCAAAGGTCACCATGGAGAAGCAGAGGTTCAGCACAAAGTACTGCTCCTGGAGGCTCTCCAAGGCCCCGCCCACACGGAAGGCCATGGTGTTTGGTCTGCGGATGAGCGGCGTGGTGCAGAAGATGTGGACCAGGCCCACGCTCACGATGCACACAAAGCGCACCTGACACACACACACGATCGTTTCAGGGTGGAGAATCTTTGGAAGTATTTGAACATCAGCCGACAGATGAATGCACGGAAGTTGGCAAGCTTGAACATATTTGATTACAATCCAAGCAGTGGCACAGTGAGCACGTCATAATTACCTTTAATAAAATAACTAGCAGCACATTTGCAGACCGGATGATAGAGACACTCTCAGTAGTAACCTGCTTGTTTGTTCACGCACACAATTACTGAAATGCATGTAGCACCTTTCAGCTTATTGTCCGACTCCAACGTGCACAACAAAAGTCTGTAATGAATAGAATCAATCAGCTTCATTTGAAATCAACAAACTCCTAACTAAACTCTTTACATACAAAACTGATGGAAGTCCGATCTAATTGACTGAATTACTGCAGCAATATATTAGATTAAATCGTTATTTCTCACCTGGAATATATGTGAATATATGAATAAAGGATTAGTAACATTACACTAATGAAATATGCAGATATAAAATGAAAAGACAAGATTTGTTTTGTAAATGGACTGAAAACATTGTAAAGATGAAATGTGGAAATGTATTACTTGGTAGATATTAAATAATAGTTATTAAATTATATATATATATATACACCGTATTTTTCGGCGTATAAGTCGCACCAGCCGAAAATGCATAATAAAGAAGGAAAAAAACATATATAAGTCGCACTGGAGTATAAGTCGCATTTTTTGGGGAAATGTATTTGATAAAACCCAACACCAAGAATAGACATATGAAAGGCAATTTAAAGTAAATAAAGAATAGTGAACAACAGGCTGAATAAGTGTACGTTATATGAGGCATAAATAACCAACTGAGAACGTGCCTGGTATGTTAACGTAACATATTATGGTAAGAGTCATTCAAATAACTATAACATATAGAACATGCTATACGTTTACCAAACAATCTGTCACTCCTAATCGCTAAATCCCATGAAATCTTATACGTCTAGTCTCTTACGTGAATGAGCTAAATAATATTTGATATTTTACGGTAATAATTTCACACATAAGTCGCTCCTGAGTATAAGTCGCACCCCCTGCCAAACTATGAAAAAAACTGTGACTTATAGTCCGAAAAATACGGTGTATATATATATATATATATATATATATATATATATATATATATATATATATATATATATATATATATATATATATTCATGCTTAAAAATATAATTACCTCATATTTGTAAAACAAACAAATGTAAGATAGGTTTTTTTGTGTGCATATTTTACATGTTTTTTGCCTAAATTAAGTCTTATTAATGTTTTATATGTGTTGTCTCATGTAATTTGTGTTACTAAAATATAGCAACAAAAATAAAAATATGATATTTTAAATAACATATTTGTACATTTTAATCTGGGAAATTTTACTGGAAGCTGGAAGAATTTCATGAACCAAATGACAATGACAGAAAACGCAAAAATAAAAGCCAAAACAATTTACAATTTCATAAACCGGAGGGGGAATGTCCCAAAATCGCAGCTTGACAGCCAAGTCAGCCAATCATTGTGTTCATATCCGCAGAGAACGGATGAGGAAGTGAAGACTCAGCGGATTGGCGGATTTAGCTGTCAATCTATCACTTTGGGACATTCCTTTTCCGGTTTATGAAACGTTTGTTTCGGCTTTTGTTTTTGCATTTTCTGAAATTGAAAAGTTTTTTGTATTTTGTTTTTGTTTAAGTTGTTAAGTGTTGTAGTTTTTTTGTTCATTTTTTTAATGAAATGCTACGTTGTTTTTGTGTTTTCTGTCATTGTAGTTTGTGTCATGAAATGTTGTTTTTCACTTCCAGGCCACCGTATGAATGGCATTTGGCGTGTATACGTCATACGCAAAGGACCAAATTGTTTGGAAAATTATTCAATGACTTTTTTCTGTCTGGTGGCTCATAAATACAATAATGTGTAGTCCTAAATAGCAAATACAGGGATATTGTTCAATAACATCGCTTTTCATGGTTTAACAAATTAACACATGCCATTTGCTGCACATGCAGTATGCATCTCCGTCCACAAGAGGGCGACCTTCTGCACATACCAGCAGCTTCTTCCTGTCCTCGGAGTCCAGCACGCAGAAGTTGACCAGGGACCGAAGCATGACTCAGCACAAACTTGACCAGCTCTTGTCTGTTGTCCTGGAGAACCCCTCGGCTGATGTAGTACACGCAGAACACTGCACAGGCGGGACACACACAGCAGGGGGCGCTCTTTTATCAGCTGTTTCTACATTAACTTATTTAGCTACCTGGGGCAGTGTTTTTCCAACCTTTTTTGAGCCAAGGCACATTTTTTGCGTTGAAAAAATGCGGAGGCACACCATCAGCAGAAATCATTAAAAAAAACGAAACTCAGTTGACAGTAAAAAGTCGTTGTCGCAATTGTTGGGTATGAATTTAAACCATAACCAAGCATGCATCACTATAGCTCTTGTCTCAAAGTAGGTGTACTGTCACCACCTGTCACATCATACTGTGACGTATTTTGAGTTTGTTGCTGTTTTCCTGTGTGTAGTGTTTTAGTTCTTGTCTTGCGCTCCTATTTTTGGTGGCTTTTTCTCTTTTTTTGGTATTTCCCTGTAGCAGTTTCATGTCTTCCTTTGAGCGATATTTCCCGCATCTACCGTATTTCCTTGAATTAGCGCCCAGGCGGTAATTCATTTAAAACCTCTTCTCACTCCGGCGCTTACCAAAGGCATGCGGTAAATTTAGGCATGCGCTTATACATTTTAGTGTGATGTAAGGATACCATCATGACATCGCTTAATGCCGCAATAAAATTTAAAGCACAATGAATCATCCCGGGAGTTCTTTTTGTTTGGGTCTGAAAATGCAATTAAAATAACATTATTACCGCCTGTTAGCAGGTTTTCTTAGCTCATGATTTGTTTCTGAAATGTTACTCGTACAACTGCATCAAAATGACTCATATTTGATGCACGCCGCTATATTAATAAAACATTTTTTCAAAATAAAGCGCTTTGAGAGATGCAACTCCAACAACAAAAAGTCAGCTCTCCACCACTACAAACTAACACAATATTAATAATAAGAATTGCAATTACCTTAAATCGCACTGAATAGCTCTTTATCTTCTTCCCTTAATGCGATTTTAAATTATTGAAATTAGCCTCCTCCATTTTGAAAATGATGCCTTGAAAGGTGAAGTGTCACTCGTGACGTGACGAGTTTGACCCGGCGGTAATTCTAGGCATATGCTAATTATTTTGCGAAACGAATTTGACCCGGCGGTAATTGTAGGCATGCGCTATTTATTTTGCGAAACGAGTTTGACCTGGCGGTAATTGTAGGCATGCGCTAATTATTTTGCGAAACGAGTTTGACCTGGCGGTAATTCCGACCCGGCGGTAATTGTAGGCATTCGCTAATTATTTTGCGAAACGAGTTTGACCCAGCTGTAATTCTAGGCATGCGCATATTATATACCCGGCGGCAATTCAAGGAAATACGGTACTTTTTTTTAGCAGTCAAGAATATTTCAGTTGTTTTTATCCTTCTTTGTGGGGACATTGTTGATTGTCATGTCATGTTCGGATGTACATTGTAGACGCCGTCTTTGCTCCACAGTAAGTCTTTGCTGTCGTCCAGCATTCTGTTTTTGTTTACTGTTTAGCCAGTTCAGTTGAAGTTTCGTTCTGCATAGCCTTCCCTGAGCTTCAATGCCTTTTCTTAGGGGCACTCACCTTTTGTTTATTTTTGGTTTAAGCATTAGATACCTTTTGACCTGCACGCTGACTCCCGCTGTTTCCGACATCTACAAAGCAATTAGCTACCGGCTGACACCTAGTGATATGGAAGAGTATTACACGGTTACTCTGCCGAGCTCTAGACAGCACCGACACTCAACAACAACACATCATTTGCAGACTATAATTACAGGTTTGCAAAAAATATTTTTAACCCAGATAGGTGAAATTAGCTCATCACCCGGCGGCACACTAGTCAGTGGTTGAAAAACACTGACCTAGGGGACGTAAACATGCATGTTTGCGATTTTTTTAACGTTATTTTCTGTTCTGGTTTGCAGATTATTGGTAGAATGGATAAAAGTTGTGCAAAAAGGGATGCATCACATGACTACAAAAAAAAAAGGTCCACTCAGGACAACCGGTGCAACCGTCGACTTCCTAAAAATGGCCTCTACTTGTTGGAGCGCCTCACATATTCCAATGAGCTGGATGAGAGAGACGGTCAAGTTGTCCTGGTCCGAGGCGGCCGTGCCCGAGTGCTGCTTGTAGACGCTGGACACGGTGAGGCCCAGCAGCACCAGTAGAGACGCTACGGTCAAGCAGAAGTAGGACTTGAGCGGGCATGACAGCTCCGACCAGCGCTTGATCTGCCAAAAAGAAAGAAAGAAGAAGTTTGATCAGCACAGGAGAGGAGGAAATGGATGAGAGTGTTCTGTTGGTACCGGTAGGGATGATACTCGAAACCGGTTTTCCCGGTTGTTTGATAAGAAAAGAACCGAGTCCTCTGACTCGAATCCCTTTTTGAGAACCGGTACCCGTTATCGAGACCACTATAGTAAAGGAAAAGAGTTGATTCTTTATTCGAATCCCGTCCCGACCAGAAATGCTCCGTGGGACATCACAAGAAATGACGTCACGTAGCTCAGTCATTAGGCGCAGATAGCGAAAGCAGGAAAACAATGGACGGGAAAAAGCGCTCCAAGGTGTAATAAAGTTCAAAACAAAAGCTATAATCCATCGAATAACTTTACTGAGAGATTTCAGCAGGGTACAAACACATGACGAACACTTTTACGACCAACCGGAAACATAGCAACCAGGCTAGCAACGCACCTCCTTTACGGCAGCTGTCGCAACGTTCTTAAAACAACCGCAGCACATACATATATATACAACATATCTCCCTTTTTTAACTTTTGTTTTTCTTTCCTTGTAAACAAAACAAAATCACACTGTATATGTGTTGTTTGTCTAATTATAAATAATGCAGACGAGGCGTGTTGGCTGAGTTCTTGACGTTTACTTTCACAGCTTGGCAACATGCAACACTTTTCGGGGCTACCGCGCATGCTCGTAACTCCCGTTGCATGCTGGGTAGTGTAGTTGTTATATTCTCTAGCTCACAACATTTTTCCCCCTATAGAGAAATAATGTTAACTCAATAAAGTGTATTTCTTTTTTTAGCTTTAACTTTTCATTTTTTAGCATTGTAACCACATTTGCAAATAACTTTTCTCTTCATAGAATTTTCTTTCAATAAAGAAATAAAGTGCAAAAATGTCAAAGCATCATAACAAACAGTTATGTCAAATAGCAGCAGAAGTGCACTTTTTGGAGAGCTGTATTATTTCCAGTTTTGTGCCCAAGGGACTGATTTTATTTAACACTATATTATTATTTATACACCTATAGTGATCACAGAGACAGGTTGTTTTTGTGTTACTGTATATATTTGTTTCTCTGAAAAATCCCACTTAATATACTTTGGTAACAACAGCCAATATTTATTTATTTTATTTTATTTGATTGTTTTAGGTGGGTAACAGTCAATATTTATTTATTTATTAGATTTTATTTTTTTACTATATAATAAAAGTGAGCTTTTGTTAAACAAAATATTGTGTGTTTTTTTCCATATACAACAACCTATCTGGACTCGATAAGAGAATCGATAAGGAATCGGTTCGATAAGAGGATTCGATAATAGGCTCGAACTCGATAATTCCTTATCAAACATCATCCCTAGGCACCGGTCCACATGGCGTTGGGATCAGTTCCTGGTGTCTTGGCCGCAGATTCGGAGACAGAGGACCTGAACCCTCGCGTGACTGATTGTACAGCAATGGACTGAAAAATGTACAAAGACAGAACCCTCGCGTGACTGATTGTACAGCAATGGACTGAAAAATGTACAAAGACACGTTATTTAAATTTTTTTAAATACATTAAACTAACGGGTTTTAAAGTATACCAGGGTTGTCCAACCTCACGAGTTTATCAATAAGGAATCTGGGTGTTTTCGAGTATTTTTAAATATCACACTATCTGCTCGCTGCAAATGTGACGCCCTTTCATGGACAACGTAGGTAAATCAGGTCAATGACCATGAATTGTGTGTGGACGTGAACACGGCACAGCATTTTCTTATATGGCACAATCCAAACAACCTTCCCTACAAAAAGTCAACACACATGAACACAAAAAGCAAAACCTGCTCACTGAACTTTGTGGATATACTTTTTTAAACTGTCCAAGCAACATAAAAAACAAATCAAAATTACACACATTTAAATACATTACAATGCATCATGGGAAAAATGCTAAACACTCCACACTTATCCATGTTTACCGCATTTTAGCTGCATGATATTTCTGACAAAACTTTAAGGTGGTCGTCACGGAAGTAAACAAGATAGGAGTCAAACTTTCACATACTCTTATCCGCTTATATTCATTATAAATTCTATATCCATTATAGACTTAGACAAACTTTAATGATCCACAAGGGAAATTGTTCCACACAGTAGCTCAGTTACAAAGGATGGAAAGCGTAAGGATGGAAAGGATAATGCAGGTATAAAATAGACTAAAATGTACCGTAGTAGCAATATAAAATATAACATATATGTAATATTTACATAATATATGTACGGTATAAGATATATACCGATATATTATATTATATGTTTATATCATATATACAATATATAACAATTACCATGTCCAATATTACAGTATATGTAACAGCTGCAGCATAAAATAGAGTGGATTATATTATATTAATATAATATGTACACATATAAATATATAGGCTATATATATTGTTACTTTACATGCAGTCTGCTTTCGGCCCCCAGCCGAGTCAAAGAGTTTGGACACCCCTGAAGCAATGTTCCCTCTTATTTTTCATGTGTGTGAGCAAACGCAAAAACTCCCTGAGCATTGAGTGGAGTCCATGTGAGCAACATCAGACGTGCACACTGTGGCTACACCAGCAGCACACCTGTTCCAAACCTGACTAAATAACAACTTCAATCTCCATCCATCCATCCATTTTCTACCGCTTGTCCCTTTCGGGGTCGCTGGAGCCTATCTCAGCTGCGTTCGGGCGGAAGGCGGGGTACACCCTGGACAAGTCCCCACCCATCGCAGGGCCAACACAGATAGACAGACAACATTCTTTTATTATTATAATCAAATGACAGCAGTCATTTCCATTTCTAATATAAGTGTTTAGGCCCACTTACAATGACAATAACAAAAAATATTGTTTTTCATGAACTGTGTACTTGTATTGTTTGTCTGGGTGGAGGTTCTGCTTTGGAAATAGTTTGTACCCCATTCAGACATTGCATTTAGTTCCCATTAAAACATTCACATGTTGCACAATGAGATGTAAGCAGGGGATCATGCGTACATTCCTGCAACTTCCTGTTTGTAAAAAATATATTTTTATTAGTATTTATTTAATATACTAACAGCATTTCATGATTAATATTTATAAATTAAGATTCCTAATAAATGACACTAGAATAAGCACACATTTGATTGGTAAATCATAGTGTAACGACCTGGAATGACACTTTATGTGTGGTGTTGGAGTTGTTCGACTTTTTGTGTGGCTGTAAACGCATCACTGGCTAAGTGCCATATGTGCATGTGTTGGCGCAAGTGAGAAAGAGCGAGCGGCTGCTGTTAATATAACAAAGTTGCTTTTGGTCTGGTTTGTGCTGCAGAAAATGACCACTTTTGCTAGATATACTTTTTTTACTAATGTTTTGGTGATGTGTTTATGGCCGACAATTAGGGATGATACTCGAAACCGGTTTTCCCGGTTGTTCGATAAGAAAAGAACCGAGTCCTCGGACTCGAATCCCTTTTTGAGAACCGGTACCCGTTATCGAGACCACTATAGCAGTGGTTCTCAAACTTTTTTTTGTCATCCCCCACTTTTTACTAGGGGGAGTTTTCAAGCCCCACCTGCCCCCACCGCCCCAACAGAACGCTAATGCCAAGCTTAACATTTTCAAATTTATAGAACATCAAGTAAAATCAAGTTGTATACATTCAAACTCAATAACATAAAATAACATCAAGTTCAATAATAAATAAAATAACTGTGCAGCTGTGGTATAACTTGCATCAAGTTCAATAATAAATAAAATAACTTGCATCAAGTTCAATAATAAATCAAACAAAAGTGTTATAACTTGCATCAAGTTCAAAAATAAATCAAATAACTTGCATCAAGTTCAATAATGAATCAAAAAAAGTGTCATAACTTGCATCAAGTTCAATAATAAATCAAATAAAAATGTTATAACTTGCATCAAGTTCAAAAATAAATCAAATAACTTGCATCAAGTTCAATAATAAATAAAATAAAAGTGCCACTTTGCAATATTTGCACACAAAAAAAAGGAGGAGCTATGCTTTTGGCAAGACAGGGCAAGTGAACGTGAGTTTTACAGTACTCCAGCATTAGTGGCTGCAATGAGCCTGTTTTGCACTGCACAGCTTTTCAAATCGGGGTTGCAGGCTTGACACTGCCACTCTTAGCCTGCTACCCATCCCCGCAAAAGTTTGTTCCGCTTAGCCCCGCCCCCATTTGTTGCTATGTCTGTCAAACTTTCGCTCCTACCTAGAAATTTAAAGCCTACAGGAAAAATAAGTAATTTACATTTATTTATATAGTGGATTTCACAGACAGAATCACAAAGTTATTTACAGTGTGTATAGAAAATGAAAGCATAGTAAAAAAAAAAAATCTAAGAATATAATAATAAATAAAAAAATGTAAAGTGAAATTTCCTCCCGTTCCTCGCGCCCCACCTGTCATGTCTCTATTCCCCACCAGTGGGGGGCGCCCCACACTTTGAGAAACGCTGCACTATAGTAAAGAAAAAGAGTTGGTTCTTTATTCGAATCACTTGGAACGAATCCCGTCCCGACAAGAAATGCCCCGTGTGACATCACAAGAAATGACGTCATGTAGCTCAGTCGTTTGTCACGGTGGGGTCTACTCGTCCAGCGTGCTGCGGTTAGTTCCCGGGACGCAAAACTGACGGCTCCAGACGAAAGCGTGCAGGTAGGAAATGATTTATTTCTCATAAATCATACACATTACAACAGACAGGAACGAAACAAAAGGAAAGTGTGCCGTTCGCACGAGAAGCTAAAGCAAAAACTTAACTTAGCACAGGAATACTAGACGCTAAGGTAACTTTAGCACAGGAATCATGAGCTGGAAAACCAGAATGGCAACATGTTGCAAATGCAAACAATGAAGCCACGACGAGTGAGCGGAAAAGGCAGGCTTAAATAGTCTCTGATGAGCAACAGGTGCGCGTACAAGGCAGGTGAAAATCACAAGTAACCATGGTGACTAAAACAAACCCCCGAAGTGCACAAAACAACTAAGGAAGTCCAAAACTAACAGAACATAACTAAACAAAATATGATCCGACCACATCATAATACATCACAGTTTCATATCATTTCACTTTACAGGAGTAGGAAGAAGTAAAGCTTATTTAATCCTTCCCCTTTCCCACTTCATACAAATATATACATCATTTACTGACCTTTTTATAATAAAATATATGTGAATTAGTATATACAACAGTTTTGTAATATGTAATTAATTAATTCAGTCATTATTAATATACTGAGATGAAGAATATATTATTTACAATAAGGTTGAAAGTGTTTCTCATAATTCTTCTTTGTACTTTGTAAGCACTATTCATTTGAACAACCTCTTAAAGTGGATCATATCAGTACAATGTTTAACCTCTTTACTTAATCCATTCCATCATTTAATTCCACATCATTTTAGCTGTTTGCAATTTTACCAAATCATCGAACTTTAATATTTTTTGTCTCAATAAATAAAGTGTTTGTATGTTCTCTATATCCAACATTATGTATCAGTCTAATTACATTTTTTTGTAACACGGTTAACGAATGTAGCGCACATTTGTAGTTATTTCCCCACATTTCTGCACAATAACTCAGATATGGTAACACTATAGTAGCGAGCAGTAGAGAATGTGAAGTGATTTGTTAAACCAAATATTGTGTTTTTTTCCATATACAACAACCTATATGGACTCGATAAGAGAATCGATAAGGAATCGGTTCGATAACATCATCCCTACCGACAATAAAGAGTTTTGCTCAGTAAAGTGATGGATGGAATTCATGTCCTCAAAGCGTCTCGACAGGCGTTACAATATTTGAACAATGATGACGAAAAATGTTCTCTCTGTCGTGTCCGTGTGTCGAAAATTGTTATGCGCTTATTTTTTAATTTGATTTTGTGCGTGGCATAGATTTGCCGTGCGCAGAGGACGCTTGAGCAGCGCGCAATAGCACAGGCGCGCACCTTAGAGGGAACATTGCCCTGAAGTACACTATGCATTTTCAGAGGAGGTGAAGCAGCTTGAAAAAAATTGAGGAAAACAAACTGTGGGTGCGGCCGTGGGGACACCCTGGGATTTTCATCATTTTTGTTTTACGGTCTACTTTTCATCTTAGAACGCTACACAAGCCTGCAGCTAGGCGGTAGCCGTGCACCATCTAATCATCAGTGCACTTACCCAGTAGAAGTAGTAAGCATGCAGCAAGGAACTCACGTATGCAGAAGTCACCATTGCAAAGAGATGGAGACGTTGTACGGCTAACTAAATAAATATTATCAATTAAGTTCTGAATTGTAATTCAATTCAGGAGGGGGGTCATGGAAAATGTCTGTCACGTGCAGAAAGTATAATATGATAAATTATAGTAAGTTACAACCATGCCCCAACTTAAGAGTGTTTGGAGATAAGAGTTGACTCTTGGCTAACTGAAGTCGCAAGCAAACAGTGATGTTGACTGGGGAACTCCTGAATAGATAGAGGGACGCGGGACCTATACCTTATAGGGCGAGACTGTAAGTGTGCAGCTCCATGCGTTCTCCTCATGAGCTAAATTGAACTCTGTCTCTGCATTATTCCTTGCTTCTTGTCTGTTTAATAGATGTCATCAGTGTTTGAACCTGACAACAAGTCCACCCTCCAAGGCCAATTATTTACAGTATTTATACATTATTCATAAAACTACTGTGGTTGTTTGTAGTACGTCCTATTGTTTGTTTTTTGTGCCATATTTATATTTTAAAAACCATGCTACATGTCTTATTTGTGGTGTTTGGGGGGCCGTGCTCCAATTAAATTGAGTTTGACTAAAATCAGTGGGAGATGTTGATTTAAGATACGAGTAAAGCTCGTGAGTTGAGGCACTTTTGTACTATGTAAACTTGTGGTAAATCAAGTACTGTTTTAGTACACCACTCCCAAACCACAACAATAGCATAGTTAAATTAGTAACTCGCATTTTTGTAAAATCGGGATGAATATTTGAGATGTTATATTGTTATAGATGTGTTGTGTATGTAATGGAGAGCTGATAAATACAACAGTTGACAGGGTAGCTACTCGGCCACCGTAGTCACAAATAAACGTGATACTGAGTTCATTACTTACCTTGTCTCGTCCATTTCCACAAGCAACGTGAATGTTTATCAAATTCTACCTTCTTCATTTTCTTGTTTTCACGAATCATGAAAAAGTTGTCAGCTCTCCAGCCATCTCAACGGTAGTGGGAAGTGCTCTCCTTCTCTTTTTTTTACGGGTAGGCCGTAAAATGTGTGCGTAACACTGCCACCACCTGGCGGGCAAGTGTCATTAACGCTCCATACTATTGGGTGGGTAGACGCCTTCCAGTCCAGCCATGTTGCTTTCAAGGAATGTAGGATTTCCTGGGTTCACGCCATTGGCAGTAGGTTGAGTGACATTTTCGACACGGCGATATTCCATCAGGGACATGTAAATACAAGAGGATAGTGAGATTGTTGTATTATGTAACCTCAATGCAAATAGATAGATAATTTGTGGTGTACACTAATCAAGGGAATATATTTTTTTATATATTAATTTTGTGATTGAAACAAACCCAACTATTTATTTTAATTTAATTTAAATACATTTATTTATTTGAATTAGGACGATGCATATTGTAGCTACAATATTCATCAACATAAAGCAACAATGTAAATAGGCCGGAGATTGCACAATAGCTAATCAGAATCAGAATAGTTTTATTGCCATTGTTTGAGAACGGGTTCACAAACTAGGAATTTTTCCGTTGTCCTAAGGCAGGTTAATACAGTAAAACATTCAACAGAATACATAAATCACAAAACAATACACATTACATGCATACCATAAGCACAGACAAAAACAACTTTTTCAATTAAATAAAACAAACAACAAACAAAAAAGAAACGTGAATAATATCTAATTATGCGTGCATGTCTGATTAGTTTTCAACTAGAGATGTTGCTTTAAAATGTAACATTGGAAATTATCGGTATCGTTTTTTTAATTATCGGTATCGTTTTTTTTTGTTTGTTTGTTTTTGTTTTTAGTTTTTTTTAATTAAATCAACATAAAAAACACAAGATACACTTGCAATTAGTGCACCAACCCAAAAAACCTCCCTCCCCCATTTACACTCATTCACACAAAAGGGTTGTTTCCTTCTGTTATTAATATTCTGGTTCCTACATTATATATCAATATATATCAATACAGTCTGCAAGGGATACAGTCCGTAAGCACACATGATTGTGCGTGCTGCTGGTCCACTAATAGTACTAACATTTAAAGGCCTACTGAAACCCACTACTACCGACCACGCAGTCTGATAGTTTATATATCAATGATGAAATCTTAACATTATAACACATGCCAATACGGCCGGGTTAACTTATAAAGTGACATTTTAAATTTGCCGCTAAACTTCCGGTTTGAAACGCCTCTGAGGATGACGTATGCGCGTGACGTAGACCGGCGAACACGGGTATGCCTTCCACATTGAAGCCAATACGAAAAAGCTCTGTTTTCATTTCATAATTCCACAGTATTCTGGACATCTGTGTTCGTGAATCTGTTTCAATCATGTTCATTGCATTATGAAGAAGGAAGCTGAGCAAGCAAAGAAGAAAGTTGTCGGTGCGAAATGGACGTATTTTTCGAACGTAGTCAGCCACAACAGTACACAGCCGGCGCTTCTTTGTTTACATTCCCGAAAGATGCAGTCAAGATGGAAGAACTCGGATAACAGAGACTCTAACCAGGAGGACATTTGACTTGGATACACAGACGCCTGTAGAGAACTGGGACAACACAGACTCTTACCAGGATTACTTTGATTTGGATGACAAAGACGCAGACGTGCTACTGTGAGTATGCAGCTTTGGCTTTTTTTTGCGTATGTACGTAACTTTTTTTAAATATATAAGCTTTATGAACCTTGGGTTAGGTGAACGGTCTTTTGGGCTGAGTGATTGTGTGTGTTGATCATGTGTTTGAATTGTATTGGCGTGTTCTATGGAGCTAGGAGCTAGCAGAGGAGCTAGCATAACACGTACCGTACCTACGTGCGCATCACGTACGTAACTTTTTAAAAATATATAAGCTTTATGAACCTTGGGTTAGGTGAACGGTCTTTTGGGCTGAGTGATTGTGTGTGTTGATCAGGTGTTTGAATTGTATTGGCGTGTTCTATGGAGCTAGGAGCTAGCAGAGGAGCTAGGAGCTAGCATAACAAACACGCAGGTGTTATTATGCAGGATTAATTTGTGGCATATTAAATATAAGCCTGGTTGTGTTGTGGCTAATAGAGTATATATATGTCTTGTGTTTATTTACTGTTGTAGTCATTCCCAGCTGAATATCAGGTACCGTGAGTATGCAGCCTTGGCTGCTAAACATTCGATAACTTGACCCTATGTGCGCGTCACGTACGTAACTTTTTAAAAATATATAAGCTTTATGAACCTTGGGTTAGGTAAACGGTCTTTTGGGCTGAGTGATTGTGTGTGTTGATCAGGTGTTTGAATTGTATTGGCGTGTTCTATGGAGCTAGGAGCTAGCAGAGGAGCTAGGAGCTAGCATAACAAACACGCAGGTGTTTTTATGCAGGATTAATTTGTGGCATATTAAATATAAGCCTGGTTGTGTTGTGGCTAATAGAGTATATATATGTCTTGTGTTTATTTACTGTTGTAGTCATTCCCAGCTGAATATCAGGTCACCCCCGGCTCTCACAGCATCTTCCCTATCTGAATAGCTTCAACTCCCCACTAGTCCTTCACTCGCACTTTACTCATCCACAAATCTTTCATCCTCGCTCAAATTAATGGGGAAATTGTCGCTTTCTCGGTCCGAATCTCTCACTTCATGCGGCCATCATTGTAAACAATAGGGAACTTTGCGTATATGTTCAACTGACTACGTCACGCTACTTCCGGTAGGTGCAAGCCTTTTTTTTATCAGATACCAAAAGTTGCAATCTTTATCGTCGTTGTTCTATACTAAATCCTTTCAGCAAAAATATGGCAATATCGCGAAATGATCAAGTATGACACATAGAATAGATCTGCTATCCCCGTTTAAATAAAAAAAATTCATTTCAGTAGGCCTTTAACAGTTAATTTTACTCAATTTCATTAATTACTACTCAATTTCATTAATTACTAGTTTCTATGTAACTGTTTTTATATTGTTTTACTTTCTTTTTTATTCAAGAAAATGTTTTTAATTTATTTATCTTATCTTATTTTATTTTTTTTAAAGGACCTTATCTTCACCATACCTGGTTGTCCAAATTAGCCATAATAATGTGTTAATTCCACGACTGTATATATCGGTATCGGTTGATATCGGTATCGGTAATTAAAGAGTTGGACAATATCGGAATATCGTCAAAAAGCCATTATCGGACATCCCTATTTTCAACTACTATTGTGAGAAAAAGCCAGGGTTCTGTCGGAATGTTAGCAATTTCAAAACTACATGAGATCTTGAACGCCCCCTTTACTCGTAACTCATTGCCAGCTTGGTCAAGTTTTGATAGTTTTTCCTAAAGCACAAAATATTTGTTTAAAAAAATAAAATACACACAGACTAAATTCACGTCAATTAATAAAAAGATAATTAAATATAGTATGTCACCTCTTCATGTTAATTTCTATTTAGACAAAGCACATCCAAAACTTACACTGGAATTCGACACAAATGACCAATAATTTTGACGCTGATATTTTACTTTGAAGGCGTTAATATTTCGCCACAGAACAATGAGCTTGACGTCGTTAGCCGCCACGTCCAAAAATCAGACTCTCCGGAACAGATTAGAATCTGGTTATTGTGTCACAGTATTCCCTCTCATGCCATGAAAACCGACGTGAAAGCTCGACTGGCCTTTCGCCTCCACACCTTTGCACCCCACGTTACCGTGAAGAGCCGCTAGCTAACGCCAACTGACAACTTCCTGCTTGTGTTACCGTAGCGGTTCGTGGTAAGATTCTATTCTTCCCTGTTTCTTTTCATAACATAATGTCATTTATTGTATTTGCTTGTGTTACCGTAGCGGTTCGTGGTAAGATTCTATTCTTCCCTGTTTCTTTTCATAACATAATGTCATTTATTGTATAAGTGAACTCTGATCAATGTTTACAATGGTTAGACTGCAGTAGATGTGTCGCCATGATTAGGCTTTGGTGAACAGTAAAGAGTCGCTTTGAAAACCTAAAATGTGCTCATTTGTAATATATGTGGTGCAAATAACATTGTAGCATTAACTTCCTGACTTTGGTTTACCTTTGTTGGGTTGCAGGTGCTGCATAGATACCAGAAAGCCTCAAGAACATCAGAAGATGCCTTAGTCACACAACCCCTGCTTCAGACCCTTTTGCCTATTTCCTGTCAGGCCCCTTCACTCCACCAAGGGGTCCAGGGCAGCAGGGGCAATGCCGGGCAGCAGGTACTCGCTGTGGCGCCTTCTGGTACCGCCTCGTATCCGCCAGGAGCGAGTGGTGTTGGCTCGCAGCGAGAGCCTGCAAAGCGACCAGGTGCTGAAGATCACGGTCACAGAGACCACCGTGATCAAGGCCGGCTCCGGGGTCTTGAATCGCCGCTCCCTCGCCTACCTGGGCCTCTGGTATTTCTTCAGCTTCTGCACCCTCTTCCTCAACAAGTACATCTTGTCGCTGCTGGAGGGGCAGCCGAGCATGCTGGGTAAGGATAGCATAAGTAGAGATGTCCGATAATGGCTTTTTTGCCGATATCCAATATTGTCCAACTCTTAAATACCGATTCCGATATCAACCGAAACCGATATATACAGTCGTGGAATTAACACATTATTATGCCTAATTTTGTTGTGATGCACCGCTGGATGCATCAAACAATGTAACAAGGTTTTCCAAAATATATCAACACAAGTTATGAAAAAAAATGCCAACATGGCACTGCCATAT
Source organism: Entelurus aequoreus (assembly GCF_033978785.1). Classification (NCBI taxonomy): domain Eukaryota; kingdom Metazoa; phylum Chordata; class Actinopteri; order Syngnathiformes; family Syngnathidae; genus Entelurus; species Entelurus aequoreus. The sequence goes on from NC_084737.1 coordinate 77,883,735, forward strand.
TTATTATTGAAGTCACAAAGTGCATTATTTTTTTTAACATGCCTCAAAACAGCAGCTTGGAATTTGGGGCATGCTCTCCCTGAGAGAGCATGAGGAGGTTGAGGTGGGCGTCCTGTAAGAGTTAGTGCTGCAAGGGGTTCTGGGTATTTGTTCTGTTGTGTTTATGTTGTGTTACGGTGCGGATGTTCTCCCGAAATGTGTTTGTCATTCTTGTTTGGTGTGGGTTCACAGTGTGGCGCATATTTGTAACAGTGTTAAAGTTGTTTATACGGTCCCCCTCAGTGTGACCTGTATGGCTGTTGACCAAGTATGCCTTGCATTGTCAATCAATCAATCAATGTTTATTTATATAGCCCTGAATCACAAGTGTCTCAAAGGGCTGCACAAGCCACAACGACATCCTCGGTACAGAGCCCACATACGGGCAAGGAAAAACTCACCCCAGTGGGACGTCGGTGAATGACTATGAGAAACCTTGGAGAGGACCGCATATGTGGGTAACCCCCCCCCTCTAGGGGAGACCGAAAGCAATGGATGTCGAGTGGGTCTGACATAATATTGTGAAAGTCCAGTCCACAGTGGATCCAACACATCAGCGAGAGTCCAGTCCATAGTGGGGCCAGCAGGAAACCATCCCGAGCGGAGACGGGTCAGCAGCGCAGAGATGTCCCCAACCGATGCACAGGCTAGTGGTCCACCCGGGGTCCCGACTCTGGACAGCCAGCACTTCATCCATGGCCACCGGACCTATGCAACTCCCCCTCGCACGGGACAGGGGAGAAGAGGAGAGAAGAAAAGAAACGGCAGATCAACTGGTCTAAAAAAGGGGGGTCTATTTAAAGGCTAGATTATACAAATGAGTTTTAAGATGGGACTTAAATGCTTCTACTGAGGTAGCATCTCTAACTGTTACCGGGAGGGCATTCCAGAGTACTGGAGCCCGAATAGAAAACGCTCTATAGCCCGCAGACTTTTTTTTGGCTCTGGGAATCACTAATAAGCCGGAGTTCTTTGAACGCAGATTTCTTGCCGGGACATATGGTACAATACAATCGGCGAGATAGGCTGGAGCTAAACCGTGTAGTATTTTATACGTAAGTAGTAAAACCTTAAAGTCGCATCTTAAGTGCACAGGAAGCCAGTGCAGGTGAGCCAGTATAGGCGTAATATGATCAAACTTTCTTGTTTTTGTCAAAAGTCTTGCAGCCGCATTTTGTACCAACTGTAATCTTTTAATGCTAGACATAGGGAGACCCGAAAATAATACGTTACAGTAATCGAGACGAGACGTAACGAACGCATGAATAATGATCTCAGCGTCGCTAGTGGACAAGATGGAACGAATTTTAGCGATATTACGGAGATGAAAGAAGGCCGTTTTAGTAACACTCTTAATGTGTGACTCAAACGAGAGAGTTGGGTCGAAGATAATACCCAGATTCTTTACCGAGTCGCCTTGTGTAATTGTTTGGTTGTCAAATGTTAAGGTGGTATTATTAAATAGATGTCGGTGTCTAGCAGGACCGATAATCAGCATTTCCGTTTTCTTAGCGTTGAGTTGCAAAGAGTTAGCGGACATCCATTGTTTAAGACACGCCTCCAGCTGACTACAATCCGGCGTGTTGGTCAGCTTTAGGGGCATGTAGAGTTGAGTGTCATCAGCATAACAGTGAAAGCTAACACCGTTCTTGCGTATGATGTCACCCAGCGGCAGCATGTAAATACTAAAGAGTGCAGGGCCAAGAACCGAACCCTGGGGAACTCCACACGTTACCTTGACATAGTCCGAGGTCACATCCTCAGTGTGACCTGTATGGCTGTTGACCAAGTATGCCTTGCATTGTAAAAAGCCGCAGATATCATGTGACTGGGCAGGCACGCAAAGGCAGTGCCTTTAAGATCTATTGGCGCTCTGTACCTCTCCCTATGTGCGTGTGCACAGTGGTGTTGTAAAAAGTCATACATTTTACTTTTTGAAACCGATACAGATCATTTTGAAACCGATACTGATCATTTCCGATATTACCTTTTAAAGCATTTATCGGCCGATAATATCGGCAGTCCGATAATATCGGCAGTCCGATACTATCGGACATCCCTAGTTATGCCAAATCTAATACCGTTACAATAACGCACAAAAAGCCAAATTACTCACAGTATTTCAATCTCTGGTGATTTCATGACGGAATTTCAAGTTAAACATTTTGGTGCGACATTCGAGGCAAAATCCGCATGGAGCTTTGAACTGTATATAGAAATAGATGCCATGATATCATGTTTTTTTTCCCCCCACTCGTCCTTGTCAGGTGCTGTGCAGATGCTCTCCACCACCATCATTGGCTTCCTCAAGATGTACGTGCCCTGCTGCTTTTACCAGCACAAGTCCAGGAACGAGTTCCCCCCCAATTTCATTATGATCATGCTCTTTGTTGGACTCATGAGGTAAGACTTTCCCCCAAGACTGGTTATGCACAGTCTTACGACATAGGACTACGCTACTTCTGCATTATTAACAGGAAGCAAGTAAATACAACTGCTCAAGTTTCTTGTCCAATCCGGTGGTGACAAGCTTTGTGTCGCATCGCCAGGTTCACTACGGTGGTTTTGGGCTTGGTGAGCCTGAAGAACGTGGCGGTGTCCTTTGCAGAGACGGTGAAGAGCTCTGCCCCCATCTTTACTGTCATCATGTCCAGGTTGATTCTCGGAGAGTACACAGGTACATAAATCACCCAATATTAAAGGGGAACTTTAATATATTCTTACCGGTACCAAAATGGATAGTGATACTTTTCAAAAATTGTCATTATTGGCTTCATTTTAACAGAAAATATTACGATACATTTAACATATACTTGCTATTGCACTCAAAGATCAATTTACAAGTTTGTATATTACAAACCCCGTTTCCATATGAGTTGGGAAATTGTGTTAGATGTAAGTATAAACGGAATACAATGATTTGCAAATCCTTTTCAACCCATATTCAATTAAATGCACTACAAAGACAAGATATTTGATGTTCAAACTCATAAACTTTATATTTTTTTTTGCAAATAATAATTAACTTAGAATTTCATGGCTGCAACACGTGCCAAAGTAGTTGGGAAAGGGCATGTTCACCACTGTTACATGGCCTTTCCTTTTAACAACACTCAGTAAACGTTTGGAAACTGAAGAGACACATTTTTGAAGCTTCTCAGGTGGAATTCTTTCCCATTCTTGCTTGATGTACAGCTTAAGTTGTTCAACAGTCCGGGGGTCTCCGTTGTGGTATTTTCGGCTTCATAATGCGCCACACATTTTCAATGGGAGACAGGTCTGGACTACAGGCAGGCCAGTCTAGTACCCGCACTCTTTTACTATGAAGCCTCGTTGATGTAACACGTGGCTTGGCATTGTCTTGCTAAAATAAGCAGGGGCGACCATGGTAACGTTGCTTGGATGGCAACATATGTTGCTCCAAAACCTGTATGTACCTTTCAGCATTAATGGCACCTTCACAGATGTGTAAGTTACCCATGTCTTGGGCACTAATACACCCCCATACCATCACAGATGCTGGCTTTTCAACTTTGCGCTATAACAATCCGAATGTTTTTTTTCCTCTTTGGTCCGGAGGACACGACGTCCACAGTTTCCAAAAACAATTTGAAATGTGGACTCGTCAGACCACAGAACACTTTTCCACTTTGTATCAGTCCATCTTAGATGAGCTCAGGCCCAGCGAAGCCGACGGCGTTTCTGGGTGTTGTTGATAAACGGTTTTCGCCTTGCATAGGAGAGTTTTAACTTGCACCTACAGATGTAGCGACCGACTGTAGTTACTGACAGTGGGTTTCTGAAGTGTTCCTGAGCCCATGTGGTGATATCCTTTACACACTGATGTCGCTTGTTGATGCAGTACAGCCTGAGGGATCGAAGGTCACGGGCTTAGCTGCTTACGTGCAGTGATTTCTCCAGATTCTCTGAACCCTTTGATGATATTACGGAGCGTAGATGGTGAAATCCCTAAATTCCTTGCAATAGCTGGTTGAGAGGTTTTTCTTAAACTGTTCAACAATTTGCTCACACATTTGTTGACAAAGTGGTGACCCTCGCCCCATCCTTGTTTGTGAATGACTGAGCATTTCATGGAATCTACTTTTATACCCAATCATGGCACCCACCTGTTCCCAATTTGCCTGTTCACCTGTGGGATGTTCCAAATAAGTGTTTGATGAGCATTCCTCAACTTTATCAGTATTTATTGCCACCTTTCCCAACCTCTTTGTCACGTGTTGCTGGCATCAAATTCTAAAGTGAATGATTATTTGCAAAAAAAAAAATGTTTATGAGTTTGAACATCAAATATCTTGTCTTTGTGGAATATTCAACTGAATATGGGTTGAAAAGGATTTGCAAATCATTGTATTCCGTTTATATTTACATCTAACACAATTTCCCAACTCATATGGAAACGGGGTTTGTACATTTGATTTTGATTAGATTTTGATTAAGGATCCCCATTAGCTGGTTGCCACAACATCCCACTAGTCTTCCTGAGGTCCACAAACTCAATACAACTACAAGTAAAAGCACATAATTATAACTACACAATACAGAAACCAATAAAAGCATCAACAAGCAAATAATTTACAGTCACAGAATAATAATTACCATATAAATATAACTACACAATACACGGCAGACAATATTATATTGTCTGCCATCTCAGGGCATTCAATCAATCGCAACTGGACTGTTGTGGCTATAAGTTGAATGTCACAGATGAACAACTTCTCATTCTATGGCCACAGCCTTCTATTATCCAGGTGAGAGGCATGATTTATAATCAAGAGTTAACTTTCACCATCTTCCGAGGCGATCGTGATGCAGCAGCTCAGTATGTCAATACGTCAAGACTATAGCTGTAGGGATGATGTTCGAAAACCGGTTCTCCCGATTGTTCGATAAGAAAAGAACCGATTCCATGGATTCGAATCCCTTTTTGAGAACCGGTTCATGTTATCGAAGCCACTATACCGTATTTTCACGACCATAGGGCGCACCGTATTAAAAGGCGCCGTGTCAGTTACGGGTGCTATTTCTGTATTTAACGCATAAATAAGGCGCAGCGTATTTTTGGGCGCAGGCATGGTTAAACATACGCTAGCTTAAAACATACGCTAGCATGCATGGACGCTGTTTTAAACAGGCAGCAGGAGCAAAGCTGAGTTGGGTTGTACTTTATTGAAGTATTTATCAATGTACTCACATTAGTTTTTGATCAATCCTAATCCACAAATCTTCTGTGTCCGAAATGAACAGCTGGGCAAGTTCTCCATCAAACACGCCAGATTCCCTCTCCTCCTTTTCAAAGCCAGTCTCGTTGTCCATTAGCATAGCAAGCTAGCACAACAGTAAAAGCCGACTTCTCTTGCCCCGTTGTGCGTATGGATTCGCTACGTGCTGGTCCCCTTCTCCACAGTGTGCTTCACCGGGATGTCGAAAGTGAGCGGCACCTCGTCCATGTTGGTGATGTGTTTGTGGGCAATTTTTTTTTATTTACAACGCACATAGCAGCACTATATGCTCACCGGGGGCGTGCCTTTAGCGTCCTCTCTCACCTGAAACCTTCACCCTATAACGGCCGCATGCTGTCCTCAGTCACGTCCGCGTTTCCTCCATCGTGTAACGACCTGCTGAGGTTGATGTTGTGTTCTTGAGTGAGTGATATTCAGAATTCCCATTGCTGTGAACGTAGCACGCCTGTAAGGTGATTGGCAAAGAAGGAGGAAGCGTTGTTGTTGCCGAAATGAGGAGTGAGGAGCTGTGTTAGTATAGGTTGGTCAATAAAAGTTTAAAAAGAGCGTCAGACTTGGTGTGCACTTCTTCTGGACGCTAGAATATAAACAGCGTGCCGGCCCAGTCATATAACATCTATGGCTTTTAGAACTCAGTGCACACACAACAACCTATCTGGATTCGATAAGAGATTCGATAAGGAATCAGTTCGATAAGAGGATTCGATAATGGGCTCGAACTCGATAATTTCTTAACGAACATCATCCCTGTATAGCTGCACAAGCTAGCTCTTTGGTCACGGCGTGGGCTGAAAATATTTTGCCTGCGTTAGCGCCGAGCGCTTTTAACAACAATATCTCTTATGCTTGATTAATAGTCCGGTTACGAGATGTAAACAAAGTATTGTTGGTGTTTTTCGGATGCATTTTTAAAGTGATTTAGAGGCAGAATTGATTACTCCCACTATCGGCATTGTTAGCCACCGAATACGAGCCAATTATTACAAATTAAAATGCAAAAAAATAAAAAAAACATGTTCTTGTCTTTCATAAAGACAGTGAATGACAGGCAGTAATACAAAAAAAAAAGTGCAGTTCCCCTTTAAGTTAATGGGGAGAAAGCTGCGTAGCCAGAATATGAGCAATTGTCCATCTTGTTGAACTTAAGCACATGGGACAATAGGGTCTTAATTGGATTGCTAATTGCACTCAGTTCACCTCTTCCATCAATCCTCCCCCTACAGGCCTGTGGGTGAACCTCTCCTTGTTCCCCGTCATGGCGGGCCTGGCCCTCTGCACGGCCACAGAACTCAGCTTCAACTTGCTCGGTTTTTCCGCCGCCCTCTCCACCAACATTATGGACTGGTACGACTAGCCCCAACCCACCAGCACCACCACTGCACTGTATTTCTACGGCATGCCACTTGACTGAACTCTCTACCAGTTTACAGAATGTTTTCTCCAAGAAACTGCTGAGTGGCGACACCTACAGGTTCAGGTAAAAACACAATCTAGCCGTTTACAACTCAAATTCTACTTTGTTGATTTGAATTCACCCGTCGCAGCCCTCCAGAACTACAGTTTTACACAAGCGCAGCAGCAATCATCATGCTCATCCCAGCATGGATTTTCCTCTTGGTAGGTCCACTTAACTATTTCTAAGTGTTGAATAAAACATCTCACTTGCTAATAACTTCACTACATACACCTTACACTAATGTTTATTTCATATAGTTCTATATTATATGCTATATTTACACAAGTATTGTCATTCTTTAGTTGACAACTGCTGCACCAGCAACCCCCAGACTTAATGGCTAAATGAGTTGCGCCTTCTGAAGAAAATAACCTTTCTGTCCAAACTCAGAATATTGTCTGATGTTTGTCTTGTTTTCCAGGAAACTCCAATGACTGAGAAGAGTGGCCAGAGCTTCACTTTCAGTCGAGACATCGTCTTGCTGCTGCTCTTTAACGGCGGCCTCTTCCACCTGCAGAGCGTCACCGCCTACGCTCTCATGGGACGCATTTCTCCCGTTACTTTCAGGTAGCGTACAACCTTTTTTTGATCGCTATAATTGTCCAGGCATTGTTTGAGGTGGTGATGGACATAATCATGGACTGATTGCTTGAAGGGGAAGTGCACTTTTTTTGGGGAATTTTGCCTATTGTTCACAATCGTTATGAAAGACATGACGACGGATTTATTTTTTATTTAATGCATTTTAATTCGTAAATAAACTTAAATAAAAGTCAGCTTACAACGGCGCCATGGGTAGGTCCTGTACTCCATCGATAAATAACCATACAAAAACTGCCAACAATACTCCATTTACATTTCCTGACATGAATTTTACCAAGTATTTGTGGTGTTGTAGACGCAGACAGACTATTTATAGTCTATGTTGCCGACTCACGACTGGTCAGCTGTTTTCTTGCTTCCATGCTTGTGAAATATCATTGTAGATCATAAATCATGCCTCTCACCTGGATAGTAGAAGGACGAGGACATATTCCAAGTAGTTGGTACATTTTGACAGCCAGTTTAGACCTGGAAATGGCGATAACGACACGAAAAGACGCTTGGTTTCATCCCACTTTTTTTCACAAGGATTATGAGTCGTTTTTCATCTAAACAGGAATATAACAACATTCTATCAGTCAGCATTCTAATGACAGCAGACATTGTACAGTAAGTGATGTTGGCTCTCGTAAAGTCTGCAGTGAGCAATAGTTTGTACACTTTGACAACCACTTTAGACCGGGAAATGGCGATAACAACAGGAAAAGACGCTTGGTTTCATCCCACTTTTTTTCACAAGGATTATGAGTCATTCTTCATCTAAACAGAAATATAGCAACATTCTATCAGTCAGCATTCTAATGACAGCAGACATTGTACAGTAAGTGATGTTGGCTCTCGTAAAGTCTGCAGTGAGCAATAGTTGGTATACTTTGACAACCACTTTAGACCGGGAAATGGCGAGAACGACACGAAAAGACGCTTGGTTTCGTCCCACTTTTTGTCCACAAGGATTATGAGTCATTCTTCATCTAAACAGGAATATAGCAACCTTCTATCAGTCAGCATTCTAATGACAGCAGACATTGCACAGTAAGTGATGTTGGCTCTCGTAAAGTCTGCATTGTAATCAGTGATGTTGTTGAAACAAACAAAAAAAGAGAACGTCGTAATGCATTTTTGAAATTAATGCGCCGCATATGCTTAAAATGATGAAAATACATAAATATAAAATGATATTATAAATGTGCCGGTTACTATATTACATATATACTTACATCATGTATATACAACCTTAATGGAGGTGTTTGGATGTTTTTTAAGGGTTTTATAGGCAGAATAGAGCGACTCCCAATAGTTCCATTGTAAGCTGACTTTTGATCGCATTTATTTAATATTTAAAATGCATGAAAAAAAATTAAAATACACGTGTTCTTGTCTAACATAAGGATTGTAAATGAGGGCCAACATTTTTTAAAAAGTGCAGTTTTCCTTTAAATGTGGGGAATTGTTTGGTAAAATGTGTCTTGAAAAGAACCGAGGTAAAAGGAGAGTGCACTACTTGGCTGCAACCAGCAGAGGCACTGTTTATTTTTTTTCTGCTAGTTTGATGTCTAAATCAGCCAACTTGACTCATCCGGAAAGCATTACTCTGCTCAATACAACACCGGCATTAAAAGAGGAGTTCAGAACACTCAAAGAAACTCGCTTGAATTTTTTTTTAATTGAACCATTAACCCTGGAGTGTATTGGGGACTTTTTCGTCCTTTAACGTCCAACTTTGCTTCATTTTTGGCCTTAAATTTGGTTGTGTGTATTTTTTTCAATTTTCAATTTTAGTATTTTAATTTCAGTATCTTTTGTGCATCCACAACACACTAAATTATTATACCCCCTTTAAGTACCGCCAGGACGAAAATTTTTGTTTTGTTTTCTTCTGTGAGTTATACCGAATACTGGTATTTTTTTGGTACCGGTTCCTAGGACCATTAAGATTCTGGACAAATGATACGGCCATCTGTGAATTTTTTATTCAGCTGCTCATCATAATTATGACACGCTGTCACATTCACTTCAGGAGCATAAAAAAAGACACGGGCAGGTTCTGATAATTAACTTGGAATAATCACAAATAAGGATGCAACACCACACAAAGTTTGTAACTCAACACTATTTCTTCCTCAAAAGTCTCTCTAAATCACGCACGCTAATAATAGTAATAATAAAAATAATTTATTAATAATAATAATAGTGTCAGTTTGAATTAAACGTGCTTTACTCACAAGTCACGACCTCCGCTACCGCGCTTCATCAACCGTCCTTTTAGCGATCCTGTCACCCACAGAACAATAATAATACACTCAAAAAAGTGAAAAATTTAAGTTATTTAATAATTAATAAAGTTGCTCTGAAGCAAGATAGAATCCCCTGACAAATATGGATGAAAACACTCGTACAGACATCACACATGGGCCGATACATCGCGTTTGCGTGGCATCAAAACACACCTCGTTTAAATGCACACCCACTTAACATGCTAATTGATTGTATTCATTTATTTGATATATTTCAGCGTTTCTTAACCACAATTTGTTGGGCCACAAGCTGTTTCTCAGCTGTGGTCGGTATGGGACGCTGCGGTACTCCGCTGTAATACACTTTTCCACCACTTGTAGCAGTAATGACAATATCAAACAAAGAGAAGAAGTCTTGAGCTAAAGTCATAGACACGTTACTTAAATGCAAAAATGATGAGTAAAGTGGTGAAGCTATATTTTCATTAGCACTTCAATTTTAGTTTAATTTTTTTTTTAAATATATATGTTATCATTCATTATTAATTAAGTTAGAATTTATTTATTTTAGTAATTGTTTGTACCGTACATTTATTTTTCATCAGATTTTATGAGTTCCATACAATCCAGTATGTTTGATATGTATTCATTATTGTAATCAGCCTGACCTAAACCTTGATCATTTGACAAGTTTACAAGTTATCTTGTTAAGTTTATCTTGTTGAACTGTGTGTTGGTTAGATATAATAATTGAAAACAATTCAGATCAGACTAAAATTACAAATTCTGTGTAAATATTTAAGGAGGCACTGTACTGGAAAAGTTGGGCCCCAGGTCAATAAGGTTAAGAACCCCTGGAACTCTCCTGAAGGAATCAATAAAGTACTATCTATCTATCTACAGTATATTTGATGTGACATATCATGTAAAAGGTCTGGTATCTGCACACATAAATCTTATTTCCAGCTGACTGTAATTGTAACGAATAGAAACACAGTGATGGATCTGTGTGCTCTTTACAAGATGATGACATAACAACTTGTTGTAAGTTGCCTAGGACCTTTACTTTTTTCTATATTCACCAATGATTTACCTTGGGCTACCGGGCGTGCAGGATTGGTTCTTTATGCTGATGATGCAACCTTATATCATGCTGCACCATCATGCAGTGTACTTAATGTAGTATTGAGTGAGGAACTAAAAAAGCTGTGCATGACTGGACAGTATGTAACAGACTTGTCCTTAACATCTCAAAAACTAAAAGTATTATATTGGGGACTAGGCAAGGGTTATCTTGTGACCCAAAGTTGGATCTGAGGCTAGGTATTTCAACAGGTCAGAAGTGCCAAGCTCCTTGGAGTGATGCTGGACTGCACTCTATCCTGGTCAAATCATATCAGTGATATAGTTACAAAGATGGGAAGGGCTGTTGGTATTTCCAGGAAATGTGCTGCTTTTGTTGATCCACCTCTTCTTTGTCAGATTGTTAAGAGTTTAGTCTTGTGTCATCTTGACTATTGTTCTACAGTTTGGGCATCTGCTGCAAGTGGTGAGATCAGTAAGCTCCAGATTGTCCAGAATAGGGCAGCAAGACTGGTTCTTGGTTGTTCACTGAGAACCAATGTGAACCAAATGCATGCTTCTCTTTCCTGGCTAACAGTGCAGAACAGGTTGTCAGCTAATACTCTTATATTGTTCAAATCAGTAACCGGTAGTAAAACTCCTGCTTTTCTCATGGCCCAAATAGTTCACAGTAGCACTATACATAATCATAATACCAGGGCGTCCTGTGAGGGGCATTTTGTACTCCCTCGTCCCAGGAAGAATGCTTTGCGGAAATCTTTTATTTATAGATCTTTATCGCTCTGGAATAACCTGCTTCAAATTCTCACCGGCATTGAAAGTAAACAGGTTTTTAAAAAGGAAGTAATATTTTATTTGAGTCTTTAAATTAGTTTGCTCATTATGATTTGTTAGGTTTTATATTGTGTAGTAATATTTATATGGTAATTATTATTCTGTGACTGTAAATTGTTTGCTTGTTTTCTTATTGATGCTTTTATTTATTTTTTATTTTTTTCTGTATTGTGTAGTTATAATTATATGCTTTTACTTGTAATTGTATTGAATTATGGACCCCAGGAAGACTAGTGGGTTGTTGAGGCAACCAGCTAATGGGGATCCTTAATAAAAATCAAAAATCAAATCAAATCAACTGCATTGCACCTAGCACATGCACACATAGTTGACTTATTTGGACTTAAAAAGCAGGTGTTGATAAAATACTGTATTTTCTGGACTGTAGAGTGCACCAAAGAAAAATATACATGTAAGCCGCAGATATATATGTTGTCAAATGAGTTATTTACATAGAAATATTATTTAAATGTTTATTTACATACCTTAAAGTGTTTCCAAACCGTTTCTGTAACACGGAAGTAAAACTGCTGATAAAAAAAACCCAAAGTCATCGTCATGGACCCACTAGCTGCAGAAGCTAGCTCTCCAATCTGCTAAACAGACTCAATAACTCCACTGTGGCGTCTTAGTGAGTTTATTGTGGAATTTGTGAAACTAAAACAATACCAACAGAATGCCGTTGTGAGGTAAAATACTGAACGTGTCGTAAATGTGTTAGCACATTAGCTAATGCTAACATTGTTACATTACGATAGCACGCACAAATATGGATGAAAACACTCGTACAGACATCACACACAGGCCGATTTAGTAAGTAAACAGTTTTAGTTATACTGTCAAACTGAAAAACGTTGCTTGAAGTGATGAATGAGAAATCCATACGAGTAGAAACGCTATGCACGGCTGGAAAAGGAACACGGCACTCCGGTTGGGGGGGGGGGAGGAAATAGGACACCTGCAGTGAGTGAACTCGCCCACAAGATGGCGCCATATCACAAACAATGAAACACTTTCTATGTGTGTTTGTTTGTTTTGTTTTTTACTATTTTTATTATGGCTGTTAACGGAGTAAAATCGAAGAATTAGCCACACCGTCTTATAAGCCGCAGGGTACAAAGTTTAAGTAAAAAGTAGCGGCTTACAGTCCGGAATTTACGGTACTTCCCTGCTGTGAGATGTGACATGATGTTGGTGGTGTACAATCTCTTGTGCTAATAAAAATGGTCATAAAAATGCATTTTTTTCACATCTTTGTGTACATACAGTACCGATAAGAAATAATTGATAGTTTTGGTCACGATAACCGTGACATGAAATGTTCGTAGCGCTTCAAACTAAACTTTTATGCGACTTGGGACATTTTTGGGGTCAAATTCCGTTTTTTTCACATCTTTATGTACATACAGAGCTGTCTCGGAAAATTAGAATATTGTGATAAAGTTCTTTATTTTCTGTAACGCAACTAAAAACATGAAAATGTCATACATTTTGGATTCATTACACATCAACTGAAATATTGCAAGCCTTTTATTATTTTAATATTGCTGATTATGGCATACAGCTTAAGAAAACTAAAAAATCCTATCTCAAAAAATTTGAACATTTTCTCAGACCAAGTAAAAAAAAACAGATTTATAACACCAAAACAAAATCAAACATTTGAAAATGTCAATTAATGCACTCGGTACTTGGTTGGGAATCCTTTTGCACTGATTAATGCACCAATGCGGCGTGGCATGGAGGCAATCAGCCTGTGGCATTGCTGAGGTGTTATGGATGCCCAGGATGCTTCAATAGCGGCCTTTAGCTCATTTGCATTGTTGGGTCTGGTGTCTTTCAGCTTCTTCTTCACAATACCCCACAAATTCTCTATGGGGTTCAGGTCAGGGGAGTTGGCAGGCCATTCGAGGACAGTAATGCCATGGTCAGTACACCAGTTACTGGTGGGTTTGACACTGTGGGCAGGTGCCAGATCATGCTGGAAAATGAAATCATCATCTCCATAGAGCTTTTCAACAGATGGAAGCATGTTTTTTTAATTGCATTACAGTTAAATAAAGAACTTTATCACAATATTCTAATTTTCTGAGACAGTCTTGTACAGTACCGGTAAGAAATAACTGATAATTTTGGTGACGATAACCGTGACATGAAACGTTCGTAGCGCTTCAAACTGAACTTTTATGCGACTTGGGACATTTTTGGGGTCAAATTCCGCTGCCGGAGTGCGACGGATATAGATGTATCGATCAATGGCGACAAGTTCTAACCCTCGTCTCTCCTTCAGCGTCGCTAGCACGGTCAAGCACGCCATGTCCGTCTGGCTGAGCGTCATCGTGTTCAGCAACCACATCACCCTGCTCAGCGCCACGGGCACCGTCCTCGTCTTCATCGGGGTCTTCTTGTACACCAAATCCCGGCAGGCCCAAAGGGAGCGCTTGCAGGCCATGGCTGCTCAACAGAACTACAAACAACTAGCGCAGGACCAACAAGACCCTCCGTCTCACTGAAGACTTGAAACGGAATCAAAAGCTGAGGATCCATGCACACTTTCCAGTAATTCCACTAACTTGTGTATTTACTTGACAGACATTTTCATCATTCAGTCAGGGAAGAGGAAGCCTCCTGTGGAATATTTCTCCGCAACCTTCGAGCCTCTTTCTTTTGCTTCGACGACCACTAAAAACGGAGAAGCTCAGGGCGTCCGTCTTCTTAAGAAGAGACTTGACCAGCTAATCTCATCTGTGGTCCAGCAGCTGCCGAATGTACGCCAACGGTTTGACGTCGGCGCCTTACAGGCGAGTCTTAAAGCTACGCACACACAAGGTTCTCCTGTCAAAACACTAGACGTCGAGCACAATGACACATTTTTAGAAGACTTGTCTTAAAAAAACATATTTCTGTATTCTAGGAATGCTTGTCCTCAAACCCCTTTTTCCCAGTGCATGCTGGGATTGAAGCTGAAACGTTTGCGTGAGCGATGTGTCGGGTGCAACTTTCCAAGTAGCCGCGCACAAAATACTCCCGACACAAGGATCTACAAAACGTGTCCTTTTTTATAAAGTGTCTCACGCATGAAAATACACCATACGGGCAAAAGTATTGAGACACCTAGCCACTACAGATGCAGGGACTATTTTTTTTTCTGTTGTACGCCTTTAATCTCTAAAACGGGTAAATATACGGACATGCTCACGCTTTTGCAGCATCTCCTGTGAGGTCCCTAAGAGAGGGCCTGCTTAAAATGTCTTTGTTAATCAATTAAGAGGTGTTTCTCACTACTTTTGTTCATTTAAATCCATTTTAAGGACGCAAGAAGGTGGTGACGGAGCACACATGCTGTTTTCATTCTTTCATACAAAACATTTGAGCGTCACATGCTGCACCAAAGGCACCTTAACAACCAATAAAACATTGAATTATTTCATTATGTATCTATTATCACCACAAGCGGGGCTTTTCTTTTCTTTTTGCACTTTGCAGTGTTTCAAAAGACAGTATATTTTACTTGTATTGTCATGCCTTTTTTTCCATCCATCCATCCATTTTCTACCGCTTGTCCCTTTTGGGGTCGCCGGAGCCTATCCCAGCTGCACATGGGCGGAAGGCGGGGTACACACTGGACAAGTCACCACCTCATGGCAGGGCCAACACAGATAGACAGACAACATTCACACACGAGGGCCAATTTAGTGTTGCCAATCAACCCATGCCTTTTTTTTGTCCTCAAAACATATTTGTATAATTTATAACCCCTCCATGTTTGTTTTTTCATTTCATCATAGTCTTTTTGTTTTTCTTTTAATTCTGCCTTAAGCAAAGGTTGAGAAAGTGGTGTTTTCCTGTGTATACGAATTAAACAAATATGTGCGTGCTTCGTAATAAAGTGTCTCTGGGAGCGTGCCAAGCGAAGACTTAAAAACCATGTGTAATCTTACCTTGCAGGAAATAAAACGTATTTTCCCAGCAGCTCATTGTGTCCTTCGATATAATCATGCCAGTAATTACCTGACTTATTTGTGTGGCTGTTGTCAATGGATGTTCTGGCGTGCGACAATTAAAAAGTAATCTTTCTTGTTTTACCCATGTCAACTTTAAAATATTTGGCTACTTGTTTGAATTACCATTTTAAAGTAAACAGTAAAAATATGGCCATTCATTTTAAATTTAATTTATAATATATTTTAGACTTGTGCAGTGTTGTACCTTGATTTAAAAAAAAAACAAACAAGAATATCACTACTTGGTTGTTGTAACAAATTAATCACAGTAAAATTTAAATTAAAAAAAATAGTATTTTTTTTGTTTTGTTGCAGTTTTGTTAAACTTGTGTCTAACTATTTTTTGATGACATTTCTAGTGTGTGATTGTTGTCTGTCTATCTGTGTTGGCCCTGTGATGAGGTGGCGACTTGTCCATGGTGTACCATGCCTTCCGCCCGAATGCAGCTGAGATAGGCTCCAGCACACCCCACGACCCCGAAAGGGACAAGCGGTAGAAAATGGATGGATTTCCACTTTTTTGAGTATCTTTTATGAAACATATACTTTTTCAATTTACTTCACTGCGTTTTAATCTGTTTTTCATATTAATTCATTGCGGTATTACTAATTAGGGGCGTAGCACCAATTTTTGCCCCCGATTTTTGTAATCAGCCAAACCTAAGCCTTGATAATAGTCTTTGTGATTTTTTTATGGCTTCATATAATTTGAAAATGTTTATCCTATTAAACTGTAAGTAGGTTAGATATAATAATTGAATATGATTTAAATCAAGAGTATAAGAGTCCTAATTCAGTGTTAATATTTGAGTGGGCCCGGTGCCCCTCTGTAGTGGAAAATTTAAGCCCTGCGGTAAAAAAAATAAAAAAAGATTAAGAAACACTGCCCTAAATAATTTGTTTTTGTTTTGAAAAAAAATTTGTTTATATAAAGTGGCCAAAATATTAAATTCAGATAATGACATAAGATTTCATTGATCATTATTCACTTAAATACAATTATTTGAATCTGTCAATAGATAATAGATAATATCATCAATAGGTAATATGAATCATAATATTACAACATTCTTAAAATGATTATATTATAATAAGTGCATCTCCCGGGAGTTAAGTCTCCCCCGGCCTTTCAAAACTAGTGACGCCACTGTTGTAACTTAAATCGAGGGTCTTTGAACACACCACAGTTATGGCCAATGGGATGCAAAAGTGAAACGTGTACATAACTTTATCATATGCGCTTATAGTTCCCCTGGACATCCACCCGTCTGTCGTGAGCGCAACAGATGATGCTCGGGATAGTTCATCCACAACATTTTTCTTCTCCTGCTCATAAAGATGTGGCACAAACTTATCGCTGAAGTGGGTGCGTTACGGGATGTCGTAAGGTGGCTCAAGCACGTTCAGCATGTGTTTAAAACCCTCGTTTTGCACAACCGAGTCTGCACCTATAAACACACCGATTAAATGGCGCGGGGCGTTGAAGCTCTTCCGTTACTCCGCTCGCCATGACCACGCTGTGTGTGGTCTGAACGTGCGACCAACTTGTTTTTTTTGTTTCATATATCAAACCGCGGATCACGTGTCTGCCGAACCGAAGACACGCACCCCCCATCCCCTCCCCACACCCACACCCACACAGAGCGCCTCTTTTCTTCTCTCCCGCTTGTGACACAGGAAGATTCAGAAGGACGACACCGCAACTCTCCAATAAAACACACTCAGATATTTTGTTTCTAGCCGATACTACATAAAAAATAACGTAAAATAACGCAGTAACGCATCATGTAGTAACGGTAACTGAGTTACTGAATATAAAAAATAACGCGTTAAATTACTAGTTACCGCCGAAACTACTTTGTAACGCCTTAGTCCCAACACTGCATACAACACACAAAGACAAAGATATAATTCCAAAGGGCCAATTTATTTCGGGCCAGAACAAATTGACAAAACTATTTTAAATAGCTGCAACATAACATACATAAGTAACAAACCGCATAATAACATGTCACAACATAGCTGTAAACCTGGCTGCACCCAACTAAGGCACACATGACATGATTATATGTCATGTCACTATATACCACAGATACTGCTATACACACGCCTAGCCAGGCGTTTTTTTCTCTCAAGGAATTGTGAAATAAAATCATGTCTTCAGGAGATCAACACTGTACTGAAGCCCAGAACACTCTATGCATTTCCTAAGTTTTAGTTTAGAGAAAAGGAAATATTGGCCTAGCCCACTAGGATCCCTCTTTATGTTTGTGAACTTTATAGTCTATACATTTAGAGTGATGTGATAATCAAACACTCTAGAAGTCTAGAATGAATTAGTACATAAAATAATTTACAGTGTGTGTGTACCTTCAGTGCTGAATGATGAGCAGAGGCAGAGTTTTGAGTGTTTTCTTTAGCTCGCTTTCCATGTTTATGTTCTCACTGTCCACTGTGTCCAGCTGCCTAAAAGCGGGTGACTCCACTGTAGAAATAGCCTGCATGTCTTCTAGCACATACGCTCCAATGGCTCTATCAATGTTGTCCTGGCTAGCAGTCCCTCCGTTAAAATCCAGCCGCTGTTGGAGGTGGAAGTGAAGTGTGTCTCTCTTTACTAGCTTTGTTGAAGCATGTTGCTTTTGTAGCTGTTTCAGCAGATTTGAATTGCTGTTTTGTGCAGTAGATGGGAAACACAACACAACTTACGAGACGGGACGGTATAGCTCGGTTGGTAGAGCGGCCGTGCCAGCAACTTGAGGGTTGCAGGTTCGATCCCCACTTCCGCCATCCTAGTCACTGCCGTTGTGTCCTTGGGAAAGACACTTTACCCACCTGCTCCCAGTGCCACCAATACTGGTTTAAATGTAACTTATATATTGGGTTTCACAATGTAAAGCGCTTCGAGTCACTTGAGAAAAAGCGCTATATAAATGTAATTCACTTCACTTCACACTAACTTACATTTAACTAAAATGTTCTTTTCTTTGTACTCGACAAAAGAATAGTGAGAATATCTCCATGTTAAGAAACTCAAATTCTGCTCCGCCATGATGTCTTGTAAAGCTTGAGCTTATCCCAGTTGACTGTGGGTGAAAGGCAGTCTTTACCCTTGGCTGCTCGGAACAGACATTAGGCTTCATTCACACCAAGACTAGGTTCAGTTAAAAGCAACAAAAAGTGTGATGTCCTCCCAAATTGGCAAGTTTGTTTGGTCACGTAGGAATGCTAAAATTTCAACCGTGATGTGCTACAAACAAACCGACAAACACTGCTAAAAGATGTTCTGTTTGGGTGAGTTGCGTGTGAGCACACAGACCAGAGTTCGAATGAGTTCAGAAATCAAAAGTTATTAAACGATAACGAAAATAATATCAATATGGCCACATAAACTCAGTACTTATTTGCAGATTGGCATAGTCAAACATGTCTGGTCAATCTTGTCAAAAGTTATTCGAAGTTATACAGTCAGTACTCGGAGAACAGGTTCTCGAACTGATCTCATGTACCTAAGCAGAGGAATGACAACACACCACATGTTTTGCCTACCTTGTATTGTTTGGTTCGAAGGTTCCTAGGATCGTTATAACTCCTAAATGGTCAGAGAGTAGCTTCTTTATGGAATGTCGGTGGTTCCATATGTTATCAAAGCGACAAACGTGCATACATCACACAGCCCTACGATGTCACGGAACCACCTATAGCTAAGTGATGTCACATAAGTTACTTCATTAGCGCTAATGACACAAGCCCTTTCATCCACAACCAATGCATCTGAAAGCCACTGTTGATCCTTGGCAGAGTATTGTGCCTCTGAACCCCCTTCTTCGGAGTTTCCGGCTTCTACAAATTGTAACGTTTTCTGTGCAAAACAAACATAATTCGAAATGGATTCTAGGAATGTGTTGCCGTACGGCATCAGGAGCCAGCTCGAGTGTATTTCCCGCGCGGTGCTGCTCTCACAGCCAGGTGACATCCCTGGATTCTTAGAGGTACATTTAGCCCAAATGAAACAATCCGCAGGAGAGGATTTGACTGATCTTAAAGAGGTTGCCTTTCGGTATCAAGAGCAATGGGGTAAGTGACAATGATTTGTAGATGTTATTAAAGTCAACGAAAAACCAGATAATTTGTTCAGTATGTAAATGTACTAGATATCTGTTCAAAAATGTGGATCAATACAGCCAGTTCCAATCATTATTTATTGGTTACATTGAATTTGAGCTTGAAAACCACCTAAATCCTTCTTTGTTGCTAAGTTGCGCAAAAGGTTTGAATATTTTAAGCCGATAGAAGCTAAGTCAAAGATGTTATGCAATGCCCCGTATGCCCACATGCCTAGTATGATGATTATCTATTGTCCTTTGTAGAGAACGACTTCCTGGTACGGATCAGCAAACGAGGACAAATGGGAGAAACAGCAACCGTGAGATTGTCTACGTCGTCTGTCGCCCTTTCCAAATCATTGACCTTGTTTGAGGCTGACAATCTATCAATACCACTGTCAGTGCCGTATGAAGAGATTCCCCTATCTGCAACCGTAGACACTTATGGATCAGTACCGAGAAAAAAGTCCCAACAAGCGTTGCCAGTCAGGATTCCCAGCCAAAAGGAGACAAAGCCAGTTAAAAAGACTACAGTGGCCGTCCAGACTCAACTGCCGTACAAAGCTCCTTCACAGGGGACACAAATAAGAGTGTGCAGTGAATACACAAAAGATGAGAGGAAAGGGCTGCACACCCTTAAACACCCCCAACCTACGCTCTCACCCAACTCCCAGAAAACCTCTCTACATAAGAAGTCGAGGGGGAAAAAGTCCAAAATAATGAGTGACAGTTTCAATTGCTCGCTGGAGGATTGCTTGTATCATAAACCCAAAGATCAGTCTGATCAGGACAAGAAATTGGAGGGAGTCCAAACCACCACAGTGCCA
This sequence comes from Entelurus aequoreus, assembly GCF_033978785.1. Lineage (NCBI taxonomy): Eukaryota > Metazoa > Chordata > Actinopteri > Syngnathiformes > Syngnathidae > Entelurus > Entelurus aequoreus. Next base: position 77,904,182 of record NC_084737.1, read on the forward strand.
ACAGTCCATAGGTATCGGGGTGTTAAAAAACCAGAGGTAGGGCCTGGATCTGAGATACGGGTCCCATATAGACCCAAGGGAGGAATGATTTTTGATCCAGAACTCTTGCCACAGAGTCCTAAAGTATAGTGCTGGACTATTAATACTGTATACGTTTAATGGTATTTTCCTCAAATGAAATCACCTTTTCATATAGGTGGATTTTTTTTTGATCAAACAAAGGAGTGAGAACAAACTCAATGTGGAACTGCACAAATTCGAAAGACAAAAAAAGAATGAGTTGGAACAGTGGAATATAGGGAAACCAGTGCCAGTCATGGAGTTAAAGGTTCTGTATCGAACAACTTCGATGGGATTATTGAAATGACAAGACTTGAACTGTGTCTGGCTCAGGTCACAGATCCACCAAAACAGATGGAAGTTTGAGAAAATAGTACAGGTCCCACAATCAACAAACTTCTGCTGTCGAAGCTAGTATGGTGTAAAAGTTTTTACATTGGTTTGGCCATCTTTATGTCTGTACAAACTTGTGTATGCGGTTATTGTGGCGGATTTTAAATTGCATTGTGTAGGTCAGTCGTGTCAAACATGACAAAAATGATATATTTTTGTTAATGAAACTGCTGAAAACTTGGAAAATAATTGTCCTGTTTCCACCAATTGAGTTTATTCTAAATAATTTTTTGTATCTGAACAATGTATTCTTGTTTTATTACTTGTATTACTTAATTTACTGAACACTGTACAAGCTACGTATTGTATTTTTTCAAATATTGCTTGTTTAATTTTCAACGCTTTTCTTTTCAAAAACGTAAATTTAAAATGAAACATTTTTGCCAAAAAAAAAAGTTGTTTCAGCATGTAAAAAATAATGTGAAGGAATTATCAGTGACAGGGGTAGGATTAAAGATCTGCTTGTTCATACTTCTTTTTGAACATGTTGAATTCTGTAAATGTAAACCACGGAAATAAATAAACCATACTATACCATATGGTATGGTTCAGTTGGGTACTGTTTTTTATAATTTTTTCGTAAAAGGTCTCTATCCAAAATGTACATTTTTATTAAGGTGTCAGACACTGCTGTCTATTGACTGGTTGACAAGGATTGTCACCTCTGGGTTGAAGAGGACATGTCGTTTCCTTTATATTTGTTTTATTCGTTAGCAGAATTTTTCACCGCTTTGAAGTCTCACTATGTAGCTGTTGCAGCTATTGCCATCCCAACCACACCTCCCGCTGTGGAGACACAGGTAAGATCCACCTGCTCAGTAGAATTGAGACTATAGATGCTAGGTAAGTTCTACAATGACAACATACAGCCCTGTGATGCCACATAACCTCATAGCTGGGCGATGTCACACATAATGACATAATGCCTTACATCCATCGAGGAATGCATTTGAAAGCAATTGTTGATGTCTGACACAGTCTTTGTGTCTCTTTACAACAGGAGGTTCAGAGTGATCATGTTCTGCAAACTTCAACCAACAAGCACACAGAGGGTTTTGTAAAAGAAGTAACCATTATTATTTTCTAGAATGGATTCCAAGAATCCGTTATCATATGGCGTTAAAAGTCTTATTGAATGCACATCCAGGACAACAATACTTTCCCAGCCTGAAGACATCCCAAAATGTTTAGAGACACATTTAACCCAAATGACACAGTTTGGGGGGACGGATTTGACCGACAACGAGGTTGCCTTTCGGTATCAAGAGCAATGGGGTGAGTCAATAGTGATGTTTGCTCGTGATAGTAGTAATGACATAGAGCTAAATGGGTAACACATGAGATGTAAACACAGACGAATACATTATGATATCTCGTTATTTACATATCACCTAAAACACGCCCAATGACAACACAGAAGTGAACAATAAAGTTATTAATTACACATTCCGGTGTAGAGAATGGTTTGAATGCCGATACTCCATTGTTTTAATTTTCTCTAAATCAACATGTAATATTTAGAACATATTTAATATTTGCTTTTGCTGTGCTTTTCACTTACTACTCGTGTTTTTTATTCACCTCAGGGTTGTTTTTATTTATTTTTTTAAATAGTTCAAGTAATTATTTCATAGATTGGCGTATTTTGCAGTGACACTGTATTGGATCTGTCTGTTTAAAAAAGAAAGAAGGTACTGATTAGGGATGGGTACTGTTCTCATTTGAACCGATGCGGTACCAATTCCCTATTTGGGAATTGAATTTTTCGTACTTTTGTGTATGTTAATATATATTAATTGTTTTTGGTAATAAAATCTCATTTTTAATTGCAATATTTAAAAGTTTGCTGATTATGATAACTCCTGTCCAGTTGTTATGTTGTTTTATCATCATATAATAATTTGTAAGTATGACATTAATTTGCAAGTCCTAGATGTTAGATGGCAATAGTGTATAGTTTATGGTGTTTTTTTATGGTGCCCCCTAAAAAGTGGTACTACTATAAGTACTTTACTTATTTTACTACGCACCAGCTGTTTAATTGTAACGTGCATCTTAGTTGTAGTTTTCATTAACAAATTTGGAGATGTTGGAATTGCCATATGAAATGTGAAGCCTTACTTTCCTTACATTGGACCGGTTTTTGAGTCAATTACTTTGTTAACATTGACAATTGCAACGTCACGTCGAGGTAGTTTGGCCGATTCCTCTCTCAGTGCTGCTGGAGTGATCGCCAAGTGCAAAGAGCCGGCTAAAAGGCAGCAAAGGGTGTGACGTCACCCGTAACGCAGTTACTTTTAATATGACACCATTGGATTTTACCTGAATTGGTGCCCAGTAAGACCGTCGGGATTCCGTCTGTGCCAAAAAAGTACCGGATTTCGTACCCATCCCTAGTATTGATTGGATTTATATATACCGACTTTCTAGACACCCAAAGGGCTTTACACTGAGAACCCATTATTTCATTCACTCCACAGTAACACACTGATGGTGGTAAGCTACATGTGTTGCCACAGCTGCCCTGGGGTAGACTGACAGAAACGTGGCTGCCGATTCACGACAACGGCCTCTCCGACCAGAACCATATATTTGTTCACATTTATACACCAGTGCGGGCTGCACTGGAAGCAAGGTGGGTACAGTGTCTTGCCCAAGGACACGACCGTAGTGACTGGGATGTAGGAAGCTGGGTTTGGGTGAAGGTGCTTAGACACAAGTACTAGATTAATATAGCTTTTCAAAATGATTAGTTGCATCAGTCTTACAATAATGGTTCCAATTTGCACATCATTAGGTACAGCAAAAAAAGCTTTCCTCTAGCTGAAAACCTAATTAAACAATGTCTAATATACTGTATCTAAAAGAAGAGACCCATGTACCACTAAAAAAACATTTCAATCAATCAATCAATAAAGTTTATTTGTATAGCCCTTAATCACAAGTGTCTCAAAGGGCTGCACAAGCCACACTGACATCCTTGGCTCAGATCCCACATCAGGGCAAGAAAAAACTCAACCCAATGGTCACAATGAGAAACCTCGGAGGGGACCGCAGATGTACTGGAGTCCGAATAGAAAACGCTCTATAGCCTGCAGATTTTTTGGGGGCTCTGGGAATCACTAATAAGCCGGAGTTCTTAGGACGCAGATTTCTGACCGGGACATATGGTACAATACAATCAGCAAAATAGGATGGAGCTAGACCGTTTAGTATTTTATACGTACTGTAAGTAATAAAACCTTAAAGTCGCATCTTAAGTGCACAGGAAGCCAGTGCAGGTGAGCCAGTATAGACGTAATATGATCAAACTTTTTTGTTCTGGTCAAAAGTCTAGCAGCCGCCTTTTGTACCAACTGTAATCTTTTAATGATAAACACAGGGAGACACGAAAATAATACGTTACAGTAATCAAGACGAGACGTAGCGAATGCATGAATAATGATCTCAGCGTCAGTGGTGGACAAAATGCAACGAATGTTTGCGATTTTATGAAAGAAGGCTGTTTTAGTAACACTCTTAATGTGTGACTGAAGTGATCGAGTTGGGTCGAAGGTAATACCGAGATTCTTTACAGATGTAATTATTTAATTGACAAATGTAAAGGTGGTTTTATTAAATAGGTGCCGGTGTTTAGCAAGACCGATAATCAGCATTTCAGTTTTCTTTGCGTAGAGTTGCAAAAAGTTAGTGGACATCCATTGTTTAATTTAATTTCGACACGCCTCCATGTGACTACAATCTGGCGTGTTGGTCAGCCTTAGGGGCATGTAGAGTTGGGTGTCATCAGCATAACAGTGAAAGCTAACACCGTATTTGCGTATGATGTCACCTAGTGGCAGGATGTAGATGCTGAAGAGTGCAGGGCCAAGAACCGAACCCTGTGGAACTCCGCACGTAACCTTAACATACTCCGAGGTCACATTGTTATGGGAAATTTTAAGTGGCTTTTTTCAAAACAACAAAAGACCAAAGTGTTGCTGACACTGACTGGCTACTCATATTCTATTGTATGTCTTTCCTATCATTTCAACTAGACAACTGTGTAACTTTTGTTGAATTATTTTGGGTATATCTTGCAAAAAAACACACCTTTATAACATCACTTGCCCTCACGGGTAACCAGTCATGTTTCTGTGCTAAACTTTATTATATATGCATTTCTAATATACTTGTTTCTTCTTTTGCAGAGTTTGACTTCCTGAGACAAATCAACATAAGGCAAGACGCTCAAGAAAGGACAGTGGAGAATTTATCCACATCCACTATCCAAGGTCCTTCCACCTCAACCTCCGTGTCAGTTTTTGAGAGCAATACCAAAGTAACATCTGCACCAGGAGAATCGCCACGAACATTGAAAACGAGTACAATATCTGGCACAGAGGGCATAACTGAATCAGTGCCTTTGCCACAATCTCATGGAGAGATCAGTGTATCTAATACATATGACCAACCAGAATCAGCAACAGTAGGCAATCAATCGCCACTATCCACTCAGTCAAGATCATCCTCTGTATCAGTACCTGTCAGCAAAATAGGGGAAATGGAAAGTCCACTTTCATTTTACCAATCAAATGGTCAGAACCAGGTATCTCATGCAGAATATATGCCTGGATCAGTGGTATCACCAAGTGTAGAGATTCCTTCATCTGATGCAGAAGTCATAACTAAACCAGTACCACGTACTGAAGACATATCCGCACAAGTACTAACTACTGGTGCAGACTTGACCAAGATCCATGAAATACAAAAAACAGTAGGCAATGAATTGCCACTATCTACGCCATCAAGATCATCCACTGTACAAGTCACTGTCAGCAAAATGGAGGAAATAACAAGTCCATGTTCATTGTACTCATCAAAAGATGAGGTCAATGTAACTAATGCAGAAGTTATACCTGGATCAGTGGTATCACCATGTGTAAAGATTCCTTCATCTGATACTGAAAACAAAGCTAAACCAGTACCAAGTACAGAAGACATATCCACGCCAGTGCTAACTCCCTGTGCAGATTTGACCAGCATCAGTGAAAGACATGATACAGCTGGCAATGAAACAACGATATCCACTCAATCAAAAGAATCCACTCTATCGGTCACGGTCAGCAAAATGGGGGAAAAGTCAAGTCCACTTTCATTGTACCATTCACATGGCGAGGTCCATATAGCTCATGCAGAAGATCTGCCTGAATCAGTAGTATCATCATGTGTTGGGATTCCTTCCTCTGGTAATGAAGACCTCTCTAAACCAGTACCAAGTACAGAAGTCTTACCAACACCGGTACCAACTACCTGTGCAGACTTGACCAAGATCCATGAAAGACAAGAAACAGTAGGCAATGAATCGCCAATATCCGCTCTATCAAGAGCATCCACTGTATCAGTTAATGTCAGCAAAATGGCTGAAATGGCAAGTCCACTTTCATCGTACCAATCACATGATGAGATCAATATATCTCATGCAGAAGACACGCCTAGATCAGTGGTATCACCATGCGTAAAAATTCCTTCGTCTGATATAGAAGATATATCTAAACCAGTACCAAGTACAGAAGACATATTTGGTTTAAGTTCCATTACAGAAAATAAATCTTCAATTAAAAAAGGGTCCGACATCATTATCAAGATCAACACAAGACAAGAAAACCAAGACACATCCAGATCTGAATCCCCTATGTCTGCTGTCTCAAATGCATCCACTCTATCGGTCATTGTGAGTGTAACAGAGGAAATATCAGGTCCAGCAACATTACCGCAATCACATGGACAGATCTCTGTGTCTGATATTCAGGGCATGCATGAACCAGTGAAAAACATGTCCACATTAGTGCCAATTAGAGAAAACATAGGTACTCAATATTCAGGTAACTCTGATGAAAGTCCAGAAACTCAATCAGAGACAGGAAAGAATATGTTGCATGCAGAGATTCATGCATCTGATACAGAAGACAGATCTGGACAGGCAATGCCGGATTCACAAGAAGAGATCCATGTGTCTGAAACCGAGAACCTCCCTGGACCAGAGTCTTTGTCGCCATTACTTGGACAAGACAAATTTGAACCATCGGCACATAAATGTGAAGAGATACAAAATACAGCCGTATCCCGCGTGGGATTTACAGAAGATACATCAACTCCGCTGTCAAGTACAGTAGAATTTGACTTTTCAATTAAAATAAACAAAAGACCAACAACAGCAGACAACTCTCCTTTATCTGCTGCCTCAAGTGCACCTGCTGTATCACTTACTTTGAACATAATGGGGGAAATATCAGGTTCTGGGTCAGTGCTGCAATCACATGGAGAAATCACAACTGGACCAATGCTTTTACCACAGGAAGACATTTGTTCAGTTGAAGCTGCTACCCAATCTGAACCAGTGCCAAATGCAGAGATAATTAAATTGCTAACACCATCACATGGAGAGGATCTATATGGATCAGTGGCAATTACAGAGGATGGACAAGTAAAGGAAAATTATGACTTAGGACCATTGTCAATGCCAAGATCACAGGAAGGGATTGCTGTATTTGATGCAAAAAGCCAATCTGCACCTGTGTCACTGCCTATAGAGTACACATGTGCGACATCATCATTGCCACAATCATCTCAAGAGATCTATATTTCAGGACCAGGTCAAAAACAAATTCAGATCAGGGAAATAGAAGACAAGTCTGTTGAACATGACTTGTCTATTAAGATCAACAAAAGACAAGAAATCAAACAAATACAAGGGGAGGATTCCCCTATGCCTGCAAGTACATCAATTGTATCAGTTACATTGAACAAAACAGAGGAACTATTAGGAACACGGTCAATTATGCCATCAAAGGAAGATATCCATGTATCTGATACACAGGCCACCTGCAGACCAGAACCATCACTACATGCATACATGGACAAAGAAGATATAGTTGATAATGACGTTTCGATCAAGATCAACAAAAGACAAGAACCCCAAGAAACATTTGGAGCGGAATCTCCATTACCCAGTGTATCAAGTTCCTCCACTTTATCAGTCACTGTGAGCAAAACTGAAGAAATATCAGGGGCACAGTCACATGAAGAAATCTATGTATCTGATATAGACAATAAGGGTAGACTCAGGGCCTCGCAACGTGAGGGGATTGTTTTCCCTGATATAAAAGATACATATCAACCAGTGGCCAATAGAGAGGACATACCGGGACATGTGCAAATTGTAGAAGACATCTGCACTCCAATGACTTGTCTAGAGTCAGATATTGTCATTAAAATCAACAAAAGACAAGAAAACCAAGAAGCAACAGGACAGGAAACCCCTATGTCCAATATAAGTTCATCCACTGTATCAATCACTGTTAGTAAAACAGAGGGACCACAATCACACGAGGAGATCCATATATCTGATACAGACAGCATACCTAGAGTAGTGACATCATCGCATGAAAAGATTATTTCATTAGATAAAGAAGATATATCAGGTTCAGTGCCACAACCACATCCAGGAAACAGAGCCGAACCAGTCCCAAGTGCAGACGTATCCACTCCAGTAGTAAATACCTATGTGGAGTCTGACATCCTTATAAAGGTAAATAAAACACAAGAAACCCAGGAATCTCCCTCCACTATATCAAGTTCATCAATTGTATCACTTGTTGTCAGCAAAACAGAAGAAATATCAGAACCAGCCTCATTGCCACATTCACAAGGAAACATCAATGTGTCCGATACGCCGAACACACCAAGACCATCACATGGAGAAACACCTTTATCTGTTCCAGTTGGTGTATCAGAACGAGTACAAACCGCAGATAATATATCCAGACCAGTGCCAAATACAAAGGACATACCTACCCCAGTGCAACCCCCACACGGAGAAACTGTTACGCCTGATGCAGTAGATATATATGATGAAGTGCCAACTACCTCTGTAGAGTATGACCTTTCAATAAAAATCAACCAAAGGTCAGAGACACAAGAAACTGTTGCAGTGGTAGAGTCTCCATCATACACTGTATCTAGTTCATTCACATTATCTGTCACCAGAGGAGCAGAGGAAATGCCAAGACCAACGCCATATACTTGTGTAGAATATGACTTCATGATAAAAATTGACCAATCAGAAACTACAGCAGAGGACTATCCTATATCCACCCTGTCAAGTTCATCCATGATATCAGTCAGTGTTAGCAATACTGAGGACATACCAAGACCTATGCCACTGCGACATTTACATCAAGAGGTCCAGGTACCTGATGTGAGTGCTGGACCAATTATAGAGGAAGTACCTGAACCAGAGCCATCACCACGCAAAGAAAGTCCTGTGCCTGAGCCTATACCAGAGCCAGAAGTGGAGCCTCCTGTTTCTGATACAGAAGACCTATCCATAAAGGAAGAGAGTAGCTCATCCGATTCAGAGCCTATGGAGGACATACCAGTGCTGTCACCACACGGAGAGATCGCTGTGTCTGACTCAGAATCGTCGCTCAACAATGAAATTGCTGAGTCTGATGATGAAACAGAGGAGCCATCACCAGAGCCCATCGAAGATATAGAAGACTCAGAGGAAGAACCAGTTATATCACCTTTCCAAGATTTTAGCCCAGTGCCCATTATAGAGGAATTATCGGAATCATCACCATCACCAGACATTGAACCTGAGATTATAGAACCAGAGGAACCACCATACAAAGATGCCGCCACATCAACTTCACTGCCAGATCTAGATGATACTGGCGACGAATTGCCAATGACACCGCCACCTGAAGAAATACCACAGCCCCCACAAGAGTCCCTTTTACCTCCTCCTATTCCGGATTCCAAACCAAAGGTCTCAATCAAGGAGCCCGCAAAACAGCTACGACTCCCTCCTATCCCAAAAAAAGATGCTGTACCAAAGAAAGAGGAGAAAAAAAAACCACTCCAGTCAAAGCCAAAGGTGGTGCTCCCACCTATACCTGTCAAAGCTGCTTCTCAAAAAACAGTAAAAGTCAAAACGAAAGCGATACAGACCAATTTAATGCCAAAGCCACAGTCTGTTACACGAAGACCAGAAAAGCTACTCCCACCTATTCCTCAGAAAAGTGCGAAATCAAAGACTGTTCGTAGTGAATTATCAAAGGAGGAGCACAAGGGACTACAGACCCACAAACAAAGAATGCTTCCACCTATCACGCACAGATTATCACAAAAACCAAGGGCAAAAGTCATGCATCACAAACCCAAACCTCCAGAAAAGAAATTAGAATCAAGTCGGTATCCCAATATAAAAAAATCTGATTTCAATGAAGTACGCGCTCCATACAGGCCGAGAGGAGGAATGATTGTTGACCGAGAACTGATGCCACTGCGATGTAAGGGAGACACAGACAAAAGCATATTGGACTTTGGTGGTCGCAGGAAAGCAAATTTGTCAGAGATGAAAAGGACAATCAGGTTCGCACAAGACTCTCTTGAGTCATCTACAGTTCTATGCCCAAACTGTGGGCATAATGCCTCTTTAATTAAATGCAAGCATAAGGCATTAAGATATGAAACTTGGGGTTCATTCTCAGGGACCTAATATTGAATGATCCACTTTGCTCTCATAGACCAAAACTAGACAAATGTGCAAGATGAGGCCTATTGGCCACGAGCACTACCTGGTCAGCAGACTTCAGGTTAACAGGCTGGGGCCCGGTGCACCGCGATGTGTGGTAGTGTGATGACAATTCCTTATCGAGAGGGAGAGTATGCTGCGTTTCACCACCTCCAGTCTCCAATCAGTTGGAGTGATACTCAAGTCTTGTATCTTGGTGTCCATCTGCATAACTGGAATGCTCAACACCAAGAATATCTCCCAGGGCTGGCTTGAGCCCTTTAAATGTGTGCAATTAATAGATAGACGCAAGCACCATCTTTGATGGTTTGGCAGGCTGCGATGGACGCATCACAGCTACAGATGCTAACAGACTGAACGCGATCAAAAAGGTCGAGTACGTGGTTGGGATTGAGCGCAACCACAGATTTATTTAACCTCACTGTGTCAGTGAACTATACAGAAGGTGATTACTATCAAATACCTTTAGATTTTATTTTCACATAGCTACCTCCAACAGGACCGCAATTACCTGGACTACATAAAGTCCCTATATTTTTGTACGTAAACATTGCACATTGCCATGTGTATTGTGACTGTTTTTTATACTGCCTTTTTTTTTTATGAAAAATTTTACCTTTTGGGGCTTTTAAAAATGTTGTGGTGCTTTGGAATTTAAATGTGATAGCATATATTTTTGCATTATTCTTTCTTGTTTGTATGACTACAGTTCCATTGAGGGGAAAAAAATGCTTTTCCAGACGGAAAGAAAATTAAAACACGGAATGTGTTGTGTCAGTGTTTTGTGCCTTGTTATATTATTCCATGGAGGTGGTTGTATTATAAATCAACCTATTACAATCACACCTATTTTAGATGGTAGTTAATTGATGAGCAAAACCAAAATAACATTCAGCTGACATTAAATTAGTTGCAGCAATGTTCCACATAGGCATGAGATATTTTATTTCAGTGTGTCTTTGTTTCTTGTGACGTCAAGTGCGTAACTGCATGACAACTGATTGAAGCAAAAGTCATATTTATTCCTGCCCCACAATTTGCGAATTACTTGACTAAACTATCAATATAGGATGAGTGCTGTTGTGTGAGGAAAAAAGACAAGCCACGAAACCCTTTATCAGCAGTCTTTACAAGGCGATGTCAAACTCTGTTTTAAAAAAATCTGAATAATCACAGGGTTGCTGTAGAATCATTTTAAATACTTCTAAATATAATTAATAATTTTAGGGGTTAGTGCGTCTGCCTCACAATACGAAGGTCCTGAGTAGTCGTGAGTTCAATCCCGGCCTCTGGATCTTTCTGTGTGGAGTTTGCATGTTCTCCCCGTGACTGCGTGGGTTCTCTCCGGGTACTCCGGCTTCCTCCCACCTCCAAAAACATGCACCTGGGTATAGGTTGATTGGCAACACTAAATTGGCCCTAGTGTGTGAATGTGAGTGTGAATGTTGTCTGTCTATCTGTGTTGGCCCTGCGATGAGGTGGCGACTTGTCCAGTGTGTACCCCGCCTGCCGCCCGATTGTAGCTGAGATAGGCTCCAGCGCCCCCCGCGACCCCGAAGGGAAGAAGCGGTAGAAAATGGATGGATGAGTCATATTAATGGTGTTTTATTTTGCATAAGTAAAGGGTCAAGAAAAGGGGATTATATATATATGCACTTAACATGTCTTATAAACACCTTTAGTATATCAAGTTCATAACAAAAACGCTGTCTATTTTTTCACAAAATGTATAGGATTGGATAGGATAGACTTATTTATCCCACAATGGGGAAATTAGATTGTTGCATTGGAGGATTTCACATACAGTAACAGAAGTAAAAATAGTAATACATACTACATATTGCTCACTAATATGTATAGATAGAAGATAAAATACAACAAAAAAAAAACTAAAATCGGTATTGCACACCACAAAAAAACTCAGTTATCACATAAGTGATAACTGACTTATGGCTGTGGGTAGAAAGGACTTGCGATAGCGCTCTTTCTTGCACTGTGGATCTAACATTCCAATGCTGAATTACTCATGTGAACTTGTTACTCTTTTTGTGTTAATTGGATTTTTTAAGCCGCATTTGTGGACAACGTTTAATGTCACTCGACTGTTATGTTTTCCTGTTGTATAATTTCCCATTCATCATGAGGGCTTCAGTTGTTTGGTTCTGCAGGTTGTCACTACCAGATCAACTGCCCATCTGCGCATGCACGACGGTAATAATACTTGAACAAGCTGCTCGACATGCATTGCCAATTTGCCACAGATACTCTGATTTAGACATCAAACTAGTGTGTGAATGTGAGTGTGAATGTTGTCTGTCTATCTGTGTTGGCCCTGCGATGAGGTGGTGACTTGTCCAGGGTGTACCCCGCCTTCCGCCCGAATGCAGCTGAGATAGGCTCGCGCAACCCCCGCGACCCTGAGAGGGACAAGTGGTAGAAAATGGATGGATGAATGAACGTTTCAGGGATTTTGAGTCATTCTGCCCTGCAGATGCGTTAATTGCATGAACGTTTTTCAACAGATTAAGAACGAAGGATTACTATCCATTAAAACAACCAAACACTTTCAAACTTCTCCACAAACAAGTTTTTTTTCTGTGTACTATAGAGATGGTCCCATCTATTAATTCCAATGCTGATTTGCAGTAATGCAAACGCTGTATCGATCCGTTGTGGTGAAGGAGCTGAGCCGGAAGGCAAAGCTCTCAATTTACCGGTCGATCTACGTTCCCATCCTCACCTATGGTCATGAGCTTTGGGTTATGACCAAAAGGACAAGATCACGGGTACAAGCGGCCGAAATGAGTTTCCTGCGCCGGGTGGTCCTTAGAGATAGGGTGAGAAGCTCTGTCATCCGGGAGGAGCTCAAAGTAAAGCCGCTCCTCCACATCGAGAGGAGCCAGATGAAGTTGTTTGGGCATCTGGTCAGGATTAGGGATGTACGATAATGGCTTTTTGCCGATATCCGATATTCCGATATTGTCCAACTCTTAATTACCGATACCGATACAAACCGATACCGATACATACGGTTGTGGAATTAACACATTATTATGCCTAATTTGGACAACCAGGTATGGTGAAGATAAGGTCCTTTTTTAAAAAAATAATAGAATAAGATAAATAAATTAAAAACATTTTCTTGGATAAAAAAGAAAGTAAAACAATATAAAAACAGTTACATAGAAACTAGTAATTAATGAAAATGAGTCAAATTAACTGTTAAAGGTTAGTACTATTAGTGGACCAGCAGCCCGCACAATCATGTGTGCTTACGGACTGTATCCCTTGCAGACTGTATTGATATATATTGATATATAATGTAGGAACCAGAATATTAATAACAGAAAGAAACAACCCTTTTGTGTGAATGAGTGTGAATGGGGGAGGGAGGTTTTTTGGGTTGGTGCACTAATTGTAAGTGTATCTTGTGTTTTTTATGTTCATTTAATAAAAAAAAACAAAAAAAAACCGATACCGATAATAAAAAATAATTTCCGATATTACATTTTAAAGCATTTATCGGCCGATAATTATCGGACATCTCTTGTCAGGATGCAACTCGAACGCCTCCCTAGGGAGGTGTTTAGGGCACGTCCAACCGGTAGGAGGCCACGGGTAAGACCCAGGACACGTTGGGAAGACTATGTCTCCCGGCTGGCCTGGGAACGCCTCGGGATCCCCCGGGAGGAGCTGGACGAACTGGCTGGAGAGAGGGAAGTCTGGGCTTTTCTGCTTAGGCTGCTGCCCCCGCGACCCGACCTCTGATAAGCGGAGGAAAATGGATGGATGGATGGATGGATGGATGGGGATGGTGTGGCGCTGTTGGGAGAGTGGCCGTGCCAGCAACCTGAGGGTTCCTGGTCCGGTCCCCACCTTCTACCAACCTCGTCACGTCCGTTGTGTCCTTGAGCAAGACACTTCACCCTTGCTCCTGATGGGTCGTGGTTTAGCACCTTGCATGGCAGCTCCCGCCATCAGTGTGTGAATGTGTGAATGTGGAAATAGTGTCACAGCGCTTTGAGTACCTTGAAGGTAGAACAGCGCTATACAAGTATAACCCAATTTGCAGTACAGTATTTTTTAACATGGTGGTCATGAAAATGCTATTTTTGTCCTGACTTTAGAATAACATGTGGTATCGAGATACCGCTCATTAGAAAATGTGGAAGTTCAGCATGTCAACCTCAGACATTTTAAATATTTTCTTGTATAGCATCTGATTATTAAGGTACTATAATGTTGTTAAAAGTAGATTTAAGTCTTTATGTTCGTTTTGATTACATACAATACTCAAAACGATTTAGAAAGATGCCACCCATATTGATTCTGCTGAAATGGTTGGAGAAAAAAGGAACGACTGAAACGTCATCACTAGTGGACACCAAGCAGCAAGTAAACAACGTTAGTCTTACGTCATTGGCATGCGCCCCATTTTGGACGAAAAGCAAAGACACAAACCATCGCCGCCACCACCTCACAAAGAACCGATTCAGAGCAATGAAATGTATTTTTATGTCTTTCTAATTCTGCTGAGCGTCTCATTAAAAGCTCGACAAGAAGTGAAAGTGAGCTAACTGGAGTGGAACGCTGACTTTTCCTTCACATCACAATCGTTGGACTCGATACACCATCATGACAACTTTAACAAGGCAAGACCTCAATTTTGGACAAGGTATGGCACAAACTGGTCTAAATTCATTAATACTCACATATATATATATATATATATATATATATATATATATATATATATATATATATATATATATATATATATATATATTAGTTGTGAAACCAGTGGTGGTAATGTTGGCAACAGTTCATATATTTTTTGTTAGACACATTGTTTTTGTATCCAGTCCTTCTACTATGAATTGATTAACGTGGACCCCGACTTAAACTTACTCATTCACGGATGTCATTTTACTATTAAAGAAAAGTCAGTAAATGAATGGATATATTTGTAAACGCTCTGAAGTGGGAAAGGGGTAGGATTAAATAAGCTTTGTTTCTTCCCACTCCTTTTCGGACATGATGTAAAGTGAAATTATATGAAATTGTGTGATGTATTAAAGTTAAAGTACCAATGGTTGTCACACACACTAGGTGTGGTGAAATTTGTCCTCTGCATTTGACCCATCTCCTTGTTCACCCCCTGGGAGGTGAGTGGAGCAGTGAGCAGCAGCGGTGGCCGCGCTCGGGAATCATTTTTGGTGATTTAACCCCCTAATTCCAACCCTTGATGCTGAGTGCCAAGCAGGGAGGTAATGGGTCCCATTTTTATAGTCTTTGGTACCGATTCAGGGTGGACACTCTTAACCACAAGGCCACTGAGCAGGTCTATTATGCTGTAAGTGTGTTCATGTTCGAAATAAACTAAAGAAACAAAGAAAGAAACAAGTTGAAAAACTTATTCGGGTGTTACCATTTAGTGGTCAATTGTACGGAATATGTACTGCACTGTGCAATCTACTAATAAAAGTTTCAATCAGTCCCCAATCCCTTAACCCACTGCTTTAAAACTCAAGGCCCGGGGTCCAGATCTGGCCCACCACATTGTTTTATGTGGCCTGTGAAAGCCTGGAAATACTTTGCATCATTAAAGTACTAAACATATTCGCTCATTCAATTTTGACAGAACAATTGCATGTCTTTTAAACTTGAGAATTGTATGACCATGCAAAAACCTTTTATTAACACAGGGTTGCCAAAGTGTATATGTGAATATTTGCATATTTTTGGAATAAAAAACAAAACAATAGTAAGGATGTACAAAAATAGCAAAAATGTGTGATGTCATGAGAAAAAAAAGCTGACAATTAGGTACCAAAAACACAGGGGTGTCCAAACGTTTTTCATTAAGGAAAAGTCATGGTATGTGGGGGCCATTTTGAAATTGTTTTAGTTTGTTAATAATAGTAAAACAGATAAAAACAGACATTATGTATATTTAAAGACAAAAGTTAGGATCAGTTGAGTGACAAAGTGAATTATTTATAGTTATTAATATCCAAATTTCTGCTTTTCTCATTACATTGTCTTTTTTTTTACATTTTACTGTTGTTTTTCTTACCCGTGTATTAATCAATAATAGTGCACTTTGTCAACTATAACACAAAACTGACACAAATTTTAAGTTTTAGCATTTCTTTTTACAAAATCAAACATATATCAAAATGGCCGTCGCATACGTTGACTTTGTAGTATGCAGCCTTTGGTGAAAAAGTTTGGACACCCCTTTATTAAGATGTAATCCAAACACTTTTTGTTAAAATAAAATGCTCCTTCCTCGGACTGATGAAAAATAAAATGCTCCTTCCTCTGACTTGTGATTTCAAAAGCAAGTACCGTGTGTTACCCATAAATATTTATGTTAAAAAAAAGTAATAATCAAATTAGGGCTGCAACTAACAACTAATTTGATAATCGATTAATCTGTCGATTATTACTTCGATTAATTGATTAATAATCGGATAAAAGACAAACTACATTTCTATCCTTTCCAGTATTTTATTTTTTTCTAAAAACGGCATACTGGCACCATACTTATTTTGATGATTGTTTCTCAGCTGTTTGTAAATGTTGCAGTTTATAAATAAAGGTTTATAAAAATAAAAAAAAGGAGCCTCTGCGCATGCCCATAGTATAGATCCAACGAATCGATGACTAAATTAATCGCCAACTATTTTTATAATCGATTTAATCGATTAGTTGTTGCAGCCCTAAATCAAATGCATAGGGAATTGTGTAATGATATCATGAGGAGTTTATACATTAAATATATTCACTGGTAGAGGCGACCCTCAGGGAGTAGTCATAACTGCGTTGTGGTCCTAGTTCTGCTTGAGGTTTTTCCCTAGTGGGTGTTCTTTCTTGTGTCTGTCGCCAAGTTGATGTTCATGAAGGGTTGATTTGATTTTCAATAATCTACTGTATGGAGAGTGTGGTTCTGGAGCCGCTCATTGTTTAAAGTGCCTTGATATTAATCAATTGCGCTATATAAATAC
This sequence comes from Entelurus aequoreus, assembly GCF_033978785.1. Lineage (NCBI taxonomy): Eukaryota > Metazoa > Chordata > Actinopteri > Syngnathiformes > Syngnathidae > Entelurus > Entelurus aequoreus. The sequence continues at coordinate 77,921,225 of NC_084737.1, forward strand.
AATTAACTTGAGAAAATTGATTAACAGCCCTCCTAAAATACTCACAAGTACACTAATAGTTTAAAAATATGTTTATTATTATGGGTGGTGTTTCAAGCTGTGTGAAACTGACTGTCTCAACACACCATTTAAAACAATAACAACCTGCTTCCTCATTTCCAGTGGTTGCTGACATTTTGTGTGAATTCCTGGAAGTTGCCATTCATCTTATCCTGTACGTCCGTGAAGTTTATCCCTCTGGAATATTCCAGAAAAGAAAGAAGTACAATGTCCCAGTCCAGGTGCTCTACATACTTGAGCCTATTCTAGTTTCTGTTTGTACCTCCTCCAACCAAACCATTGTTTTGTAGATGTCATGCCACCCCGAGTTGAACCAGTACATCCAAGACACACTTCACTGTGTTAAACCACTCATTGAGAAGGTAAGACGTGGTGCTGACAGCTTGAATGATGCAGATACTTCTTTGTTCTGATCTCTTTTTTTCCTGGCAGAACGATGCAGAGAAGGTGATTGTTGTCATCATGGACAAGGAGCATCATCCGGTCGAGAGATTTGTGTTTGAGATATCTCAACCACCACTGCTGTCCATCAGGTTTTCATGTCTTTTACTTTTAACAGTATCAATAGGGCTATTTTCTTACACAAGTAGCTTGCATCCAGTAGCTTGTGTAACAGTAAATTGAGAATTAATGCTTTTTAAGATGTAGTTAATTTGAGTGTTTTATTTTTAGCTCCGACACATTACTGTCTCATGTGGAGCAGCTGCTGAGGGCGTTTATTCTCAAGATCAGTGTGTGTGACGCTGTTTTGCACAATAACCCACCAGGTAAGGTCACTCGTATATAAGAGGACAAATATAAAAATCTATCTCACTCTCTATCTACTGATGCATGCACATGTCTTTCTTTTATGCATCTGTCTGGACATTTCCGTATTTAAAATTACCTTTGTGTTAGAAGCTAAGGCTTAACTGAAAACAGAATAAAGTCAGAGCAAAGTACCCTGCGAGTATGGAAATTTAGATTTTCTTTTAAGCTGTTGTATGTCATTGCAGTGTTAATTTTGACAGCTGCTTTTAATTTAGTTTAGTCATAGTCTTTTGACAAAAATGTATTTTAGTTGCAGCCATATTTTAGTCATCTAAATTGTTTTAGTTTTAGTGTAGTTTTGGTCGACTAAATTCTTCAACATTTTAGTCGACTAAAAAGACAGTACATTTTCTCGACTAAAATATATAAAGTATTGGGGTTAACGCATACTTGAAGTTGTCTTGATACCGCTTTTATGAAGGTTATTACAATTACTGTAGAATGTAAAAAATCAACACTGCATAACTTAGCATCTACAGATGCATTTCAATAAGTCATCTTCTTTTTTTTCTTCTTTTTAAAAAAAAAAAAAGTATTAATCAATCAAACAAAACAATACACAACAATACCATAATAATGCAATCCAATTCCAAAACCAAACCTGACCCAGCAACATTCAGAATAGCAATAAACAACAGAGCAATTGATTGGACACACAAACATGACACAGAACAATCTAAAAGTAGTGAAACAAAAATGAATATTATCAACAACAGTATCAATATTAGTAACAATTTCAACATAGCAGTGATTAAAAATCCCTCATTGACATTATCATTACAGACATTAATTTCAAAAAAAAAAAAAAGCAATAGTGTCACAGTGGCTTACACTTGCATCTCATAAACTTGACAACACATTGTGTCCAATATTTTCCACAAAGATATAATAAGTCATATTTTTGGTTCATTTAATAGTTAAAACAAATTTAAATAATGGATCCCATATTCCAATATATGACTCATTATTATCTAAACTAAATGCATTTTTTTCTACTGATATCATCTCCATAGCTTGTGTGTACCAGTCAGTATGTGTTGGACTATCAACATCTATCCATTTTTTTAATATTACCCTTTTTGTTATTATGCATATTGAAAGAAATGCATTTTTACTCTTTGATGACAAGTTACTAAATTGATGGAGATCCTCAAGAATACAAGTTTGCAGTGTCATTGGGATGTTTATATTAAGGAATGTGATTGCTTCTTTTGTTGTTTTCAACCATAACTCTTTTATTCTCTGACATTCCCACAATAAATGAACAAGAGTTGCCTCGGCTGCCCGACACTTCATACATAACTTGCTATCTACTACACCAATTTTAAACAGCTGAGAAGATGTAAAATACAATCTATTCAAGATCTTAAATTGACTCAGCTTATTTTTAATGCTTCTAAAGTCTGAATATGGTGCATTACGTTATTTTAGAATCAATTCAGATTAAGAGAGTAATTAAAGCTTCAGAATCTTTTTCACTTAATTTCCGAAAGTCCATTCAATAGTGTAGTATGCAACGAAGCAGATCGTCCACCATTTTATTAATAAGCAAACTAGCTGGGTAGAGCTAAGTGCATGGCGGGGTATAACATATTCACTTGCTCTGAGCGGAGTGCAAAATGAAATGATGCTCAGTGCGTACACCTGTATTAAAATAACTATTTATTTAACAGAAAATAATGGAACATTAACATGTATTTGACGCTCATATCTTAACATTAAGAATGTATTGAGTACTGCTATAAAACAGTGTTACATTGTTTACAGTACATACAAAAATGTGTCTACATTAACTGTTGGCAATTTGGAGTGCATAACTTAAAGAAATCATTTTAGCTATTATGTTCAATGCCATTGTAAATGTTTTCTGTTCCTTCATTAAAATGTCATGTGTACATTTTATCATGTAGGTCTACTATTTTTTCAGACAATTATGACCAAAGAAAAATATCACTCATTTATATTTTGTTTAAAAAAAGAACACTTTCAGTGCATGCACTGCAAAAACTGAAATCTAAGTAAGATTAGTAAGTGTATATGCGCACTAATTGACTGAAAGAGCACGCACTTGGCGCGATGATGTCTTGTTATCGATGGAAAAATGCATTTTTAGACCATATGATTTGCCTGAACGGCTAGGAAACTTGTTGCCTTTCCGTTAATCAATCAATCAATCAGTCAATCAATCAATGTTTATTTATATAGCCCTAAATCACAAGTGTCTCAAAGGGCTGTACAAGCCACAACGACATCCTCGGTACAGAGCCCACATACGGGCAAGGAAAACTCACCCCAGTTAAGAACAATAAATTAGTTTTTAGTATAAGTTTGCTGGTTTCAAGAAAAGTAATGCCGAGCGCATATCATTATGTCAAGATAATGGCACTAGCATTTACTTAATTTAAGAATATTTTTCAACATATTGAGCAAAAAGGTCTCTTTTTTTCTACCAAAAAAAGTGCACTTGTAATTAGTGAGAATATACTTATTTTAAGGTATTTTTGGGTTCATTGAGGTTAGCTAATTTTACTTGTTTTGGAAAGTCTTGACAAGCCACATTTTCTTGTTCTATTGGCAGATAATTTTGCTTAGTTCAAATAAAATACCCCTAATTTTTGTATTTTTTTTCTTCTTGTTTTTGAACACTGACTTTTTGCAGTGTGAAAAAATGTGTGCATGTTTATTGTCATATGAAGAAACTAACTTTATTCTATATTGTTTATAACTACACTGAGTGGGCACAATAATTGGCATCTTGGCCACTGTCCCGTGTAAATACATATAAAACTAACTATATGTCTCATAGCTGGCTGTCTTTGTGTATTAGCTTGAAAAATGACAAATCTCTCAACTCTCAAGTTGTGCATTTAATAGTTGAACAGTGTGCCGAGGACATAATTAAAGTGAACTGTACGAATATATTATTGGCGGGTAAGCTCGGCTCATCTTGCGGCATCACGGTCTACTACAAAAGTAGTTTGTTTTTAAATAAGAATTCATTTTCTGACATGTGGTAAAGTAAGCGGTCTTGCTCCTGCTCTAGCTTCTTTAATAGTTACAGTAATTCAGTGCACTATGAGTCATTTCGAAATATTAGCTTCGGCCTACTTATGTTGCATAGATGTCCTGATGGTTAGTCTGCAGATGGTGCTTCAAGTTTGTTGTATTTTTGCCAAAGAAAATCGAGCCACTGGGGTTTACAAGTTGTTTTTTGTCTAGCGCTGCAAAGGTGAAGTGTGTCCATATGTTTTCTCTTGTCTAATTTTTCTGGTGTATAAGACATATTGTATTGATGTCTTGTATTGATTCTTGCTTTTCCAGGTGAAAAATAAAAACAGTGTGCCTTACAAGGCGCTAGTTCTGATTTAATACTGTTCGTGCTTTTCCACGCCGCCCCTCTCCCACATGCAACTGTGTTTGGCTCTTTTGTCCCACCCACTTAAAGACAAAATTAAATATGATTTAATATCTGACAACATTTTCGTCTTGTTTTAATTAGTTGACTAAATTGTCAATTAGGTTTGTTATTGTTATAGTCAAAAGGCCTTTGTTTTCATTTGTTATCGTCCTAATTTCATCACGGGAAAATACGTTGTTGATAATAACGAAGACGAACATTTTTTGTAGACAAAATTACCACTGTGTCATTGGCATGTTTTTTTGTTTTTGTTTACAAATAGGCCATAGGCCAATAAATTGAGAGCTGTGTGCCGCAAACAGCTCCCAGGCCGGACGTTTAAGATCCCTGCTATAAGGAATGTTTGAATAACTCTGTGATTATAAGCATTTAATACATGTGAAATGATCATGATATGTTTGATGCAATTCAACTTAGCAAGAATGATAACCATGCCAGAATTGTAGAGTGGAGCTGGGCTATAAACCCACAATGATGTAATAACTTTTCTTGATAGAAATACGAGACAATTTTAATTGAGGGACAAACTGACATCTGTACTTTGCTTGGCGAGTTGACTGTGACGAGACTTGTTGGAAAGAGGACAACTTTGTCTAGCAACATATAACTTCTAGCATCACGGCGGTTTCAGGACATGGAAAACACTCGCAGCAGCAACACTTCTTGCCAGCTACTCACACACACTCGCTCTGTCCAAATGTAGGGTTTACAGCCTTAGCATTGCACATTAGTGGGCTGCTGACACCCCAAGACTCCTTAAGTGTGTCCTCCTTTTCCATTTAATTGAAATGTGCATTCAAACCCTTCTACTGTCTTCTAAATATCGATAAACCACGTCTGCTTTTGAGCATTTTTGTCTTTTCTTTCTTATAAATGTCGGTACAATGTCAGATGCTTGTGTTAAACAATGCAAAAGCATCCAATCATGAGGGTCAGTAGAGAGAGCAACATACATTGACATATAAGCTGCTATAAGCAGCTGTTATTATGCACCTCTGAATTGTTGCGAGTGTGCGCAGTTGTGCCTAATGCTTTGACCGAGTGAATCTAAATATAGTTTATGAAGTTCATTTTAGAATGTGTCTGGAAAACAAATAGCGGTGACAACTTCAAGATATATACCATATTTAAACATTGTACATTTGTAAAAGAAAAATTCCAGTACTTTTGGAGAGGTTGCGTGGTAGTTTCATTTGAACTCTGCGACCTCAAGGAACAAACATTTTTGCCAATAGACAAAAAACGGATTATAAATGTGACTGTGGAGCAAAATTTAAGCAACCTTTTATCACCATAGATCCCCTTTGAATATATGCACCCACTTTCTTTATCTGAAACGGTTGTATATTGTGTCATGTTCTTGAGTACATCTGTCAAGTTCAACACATAATCAAAAATAACCTTCTGACGTCTTCATATCTCTCTTGTTAGCAATGTAACATTCAAACATGATAATGATAGTGATTTTTTTTATGCCATTATGCATATTAATCTTAACTGATATTGAAAAACATATTGTGATAATTTTACCCCTAGCTCTATCGTAAAGGAGGTCATAGGTCAAAAAAACTGAATTCCTTGGCCATAATTGTCAACCTTATTTTTACAAGTTTATTTGGCTGTTTCAGAAGTAAAACATTACTATCCCATATCTTTCTTGCATCGTAAACATAAAGGTTGTAATGTTTTTTCCTCCTTGTCACAGATTGTTCATTCACGGTATTAGTTCAGACGAGAAATGCCGCTACACGCAACATGGAGAAGGTTCAAGTCATCAAGGTGAGCTTTAAAGAACGCATGTTTACTGTAACTGTCGAAAACAATTTTGAAGCCGTATGCTGGGATTTCCACAGGACTGCAAGCTGATTGTGGTGGTAGGTTAAAAAGGGCCACTGTTAGTCACACACACACTAGGTGTGGTGAAATTACTCCCTGCATTTGACCCATCCCCTTGTTCCACCCCCTGGGTTGTGGGGGAGGGTGGGTCGTCATCATCACATAAATGGTTATGACATATTTATTGTAATGAACGTGGGAAAGACGAAAAACGAAAAATATATGTTTAGAATTTAGGGGTGATGAGGTGGCGACTTGTCCAGGGTGTACCCCGCCTTCCGCCCGAGTGCAGCTGGGATAGGCTCCAGCACCCTGCGACCCAGAGAGGGGCAAGCGGTAGAAAATGGATGGATGGATAACGTGATGCGATTAATCACAAAAAGGAAATTGCATTAATCATGTATAAATGCAGATTATTCAGGCAATTTACATGGTTAGGACTTGATGATCAGCTTGGAATAATCACAAATAAGGAAGCAACACCACGCAAAAGTTTGGAACACAACAATATTTCCTCTACAAATGTCCCTCAAAGTCACGCACGCTAGTAAGAGTTAGTGTCATTTTGAATTGAACGTGCTTTACTCATGATTCATGACCATTGGTACCGCGCTTCATCAACCGACTTCTCAGCGATCCAGTAATTCACAGGCCAATATCAATTCACAAAAAAAAGTGCAAAATGTATTTAATATAATAATCAATAAAGTTTCTCCAAAGCAAGATAGCATAAGCTGACAGGTCTCCATAGTCACCGTTTGACGCCACTCTTTTGCGCTGTGATTGCGTGGCATCAGAACACACTTTGCTTAATTGCACACCCACTTAACATGCGAATTGAATGTATTCATTTATATGATGTGATTGATATGATATAAAATGTAAAAGGTATGTGCTGTGCACATGAATGCTATACATAAATTGTATTTGTAGCTGAGTGTAATTGTAATCAATAGAAACACATTGATGGATCTGTGTGGTCTTAACATGATGTTGACATAACTGCATTTCACCTTGCACTGCAAACATAGTTGACTTGTGTAAGATAGTTCCCTGCTGTGAGATGGTACATGATGTTGGTGGTGTACAACCTCTTGTACTAATACAAATGGGAATAAAACATGCATTTTTTTCACATCTTTATATACACCAATTACATACAGTACCAATGAATACTGAAATTGAAAAAGGTACATTAATATTGGTATCGGTATTGATACAATCCTAATGCTATACATCCCATTGGGGCAGTATAGCTCGGTTGGTAGAGTGGCAGTGCTAGCATTCTGAGGGTTGCAGGTTCGATCCTGCTTCCGCCATCCTAGTAACTGCCGTTGTGTCCTTGGGCAAGACACTTTACCCACCTGCTCCCAGTGCCACCCACACTGGTTTGAATGTAACTTAGATATTGGGTTTCACTATGTAAAAAGCGCTTTGAGTCACTAGAGAAAAGCGCTATATAAATATAATTCACTTCTAGGGTTGGGTATCGAGTATCAAGTATCGATTGGAACCGGGACTAACTTTCCGATTCTCCCGGAATCGTTCAAAATTTTAAATTTCGATTCCTATTTTCGATACCCAGTCCGCCGACCGGAAAAAAATATGTCCGCCGAACCGGAAGAAGAAGCCGCTGAACACCAACGAAGAAGCGCCCACCGCCGGAAGTGTTAGCATAGCCGAGCGAGTCAGTCAAGCTCAAGCATGGATAGCGGGCGTTGGCGGTCGAAAGTGTGGCTTTACTTTACAAAAAAAAATGAAATAACCGCAAAATAACAGAGCTCCATGTCCATCAAGAAACGAGTGGAGAGAGAGCTGCAGATGTACCAGGACGTTCCACCGATACTTATGTCTGATGACCCTGCTGCATGGTGGTGGTCCGGTGGAACCAACAAAAGACTTATTCTTTGCTGTCAGATCGCGATTTTCTCCTATTTATGCGTTCAAGCTTCTTCCACACCCAGCGAACGTGTATTTTCCACAGCAGGAGACACTATCTGTCCAGAACGCTCACGCATCCTGCCTGAGAAGGCGGATATGGTCATTTTCCTAAACAAGAACTGTCTCTGATTTTATACTGTACCTGCTGCTAATCTGGACTGGGTTTTGCAAGTTGTTTCTTATTGTTTATTTGCTTTTCTGCACCAGGTTAGCCCATCAGTGGGAGGACGGTAACATTTTTAAGTACCTGCAGCATCATACACTTGTGTGTAAATGTGTTTTCATGAGGTTTCCTGCAGCATCATACACTTATGTGTAAATGTGTTTTCATGAGGTTTCCTGCAGCATCATACACTTATGTGTAAATGTGTTTTCATGAGGTTTCCTGCAGCATCATACACTTATGTGTAAATGTGTTTTCATGAGGTTTTCAAAAATAAAGCTCTCTTGAGGAAAGTGTACCCCTGGGAAAATGTATTCATAATTTATAATATTTATATTCAAGTTCATAGATTTGATATTTATATTCTAGTTGAAAACAGCCCTGTGAGGAATTTATAGTAAAGTTCATAAAAAGTTAATATAATTAAAATTGATGGAGAATGTCAGACTATTTCATTCAGAAAGACTGTAGGTTAGCTAGCTCATTTAAAATATCCTAAACTTTTTTTGACCCTGCCTCTTAAAAGAATCGGAATCGAGAATCGTCAGGAATCGGAATCGAAACAAAGAATCGGAATCGTTCGAATTCAAACGATACCCAACCCTATTCACTTCACTTCACTTCACCCTAACAATAATACCAGAAAAAGCTGCTGGATTTGTCTTTTTTAAAAAAAAAGAAAAGTATTCCGTGTTGTTAAATACTCTCTAAATCTAACGTCAAAGTTGCTAAATTGACAACATTGACTCTTTCTGCTACGCCTTTATTTTCGCTGGCAGACTAGGGAGTGTGATTTACTAAGATTCCAAATAACAAGCGTGTGCAAAAAATAAAATAACTTGTACGTGTGATCTCCTGCATGTACAATTGAAAAGTGGCGGAGACCGCCCTATTTAAATTAGGATTTTGCGTGCATACGTGGGTGATTTTACCACGGAGACAATCATTTTCTGAACATTCAATGTTTTAATGCTCCTCCCTGTGTGTGATGTGTTAAACCAGCAGCACACTTCTATAATCTGTAACACCTTTTCAGAATTGCAATCTAGACAACAGATACATATGCACACTGATATTTGATTCTGCAATGATGAAAAAAAAAAGGATGAACTAATAAAAGACACATTTTCATGTTGGGGATATATTATAGTAAAATAATTTTATAAATTAAAAACAACATTTAAAAAAAACACGAACAGACACCAAAATGCATCAGTTTATCATCCATCCATTTACTATTTTACTTAGTTTTAATTTAATTTCCCTCGGGATCAATAAAGTGTCTGTCTGTTCGTGTGTCTAATCAGCCTCATAAGTCATCCAGCAGCACTAAAATTATAAAAAGAAATTGCTGAATAGACAATACGTCTATAATATAAATATTTGTAACTACTGTCAGTCCAAAAGATTGACAGACATGTAGGACGGAGGATTCTCATCTGTCCATCGTCTGTGCACATCTCCTGCAGCTGTGTGTGGAACTGTCAGTTTGCGCGTCTTTCTGACACGTGCTAAATAAAACGCAAAACGGTGATGAGTTTTGTTAAATCACATTGTGCGTGCTAAATAATTATTTTTGTCTTTTCTCCTCCCAGCATTGTGGACTTTTGATGATCAGCAAATATTTTGCATATTAATGAGTACAGAGACATAAAATGGATTACACGCCTTATTCTGCTCAATTAAGAGACGCAATTCACTTTGCACACGTTTAGTAGATCAGCTTTGCATGTGCAATCAGGTTTGCACATGTTTTAGTACATGCAAACATTTTGTAAATCAAGGCCTGGGTGGTATTAGGTGTGTTTAAAGCGTATTAACCATACATAGTGCCATCTACTGTGCAGAGTTGCAAGAACAAGCTACATTCACAAACAGTACCATTTGAAATTGATTTTTTTTATGAAAAAATGCAAATTTAAGCACCTAATCCAGGGGTGTCAAACTAATTTTAGCTCAGGGGCCGGATTTCTCCACTTCGCGCACCTGCTCAGGCTCCTTTCCCCCCAGCGAGGTGACGTTCCATGTCCCAACTCCCAAGAGTTGCTCTTTGTCTGGTCCCTCACCTTGGACCTGTTTGTCCTGGGAGATCCTACCAGGGGGCGTAGAAGCTCCCAGACAACTTAGCTCCTCGGATCATTGGGACACTCAAACTCTTCTACCACAATAAGGTGGCAGCTAAGGAGGAGCTCAGGGACCACATGGAGGAAAATCTATTCCCAAGTAGGCCAGACTGGTAAAATCATGGCATAATAACTTAAAAATAAAAACAACTTCAGATAATTTTATTTGTTTAAAAATAGACCAAGTACATTCTGAAAATGTTGCGGTTAATAGTATTATATCTTCATTTGTCGTTATTTATACTTTCTGAATGAATGATGTGATAATGTTCATCAGTCAAATAGGTGGAATTGAGTGTGGCAGAGTTTTAAAATGCTCCCATTGGTACTAATTTTTAATCCATCAGAAGATGAAATAAATAATAATATAAAAATCAAATTACGAGATTTTATTAATGTACTTTACTCAATTTAATCAACTGATGTACTTACATCATGTGGTTTATTATGTGCATACGTAGCATCATCTACAACAAAACGTGTGAATTTGGGCCCATTTCATTAATCACACATGAAGTTAGAAGGTGATACATATTATTTCAGCATATTTATGTGCACCCAGAAAATGTGTCCCCATGAAGTCACAATTAGAACACGAAATGTAGATAATCAAAATAAGTTTTTGGGGGGTAGAAATGTCACAGGTTACATTACCAGCAACATATTTGACAATCAAGGCATGAACGTAACAATCCACATTTGTATCATTACTACTACTACTACTGGCATCCGTAAGTCTCGGAAGACAATGGATTGGCGCCCCTTGGATATGATTTAGTTGGTCATGCAGCGTCTGCTGTGGCTGTACAGACCCACACGGGAGTGACAGTCTTTGTTGCACTTGGTGCATTTATAAGTCGAGTCAGCGACAGGATGTAGTTGCTTGCTCTTTCTCTGAGCTCGCTTCTCATCTGCAAGCTGGCGGAGTTTTGCCTCGCCAGCTTTCAGTCCAGTGTTCATGGTGTGTCTCTAGCTGGATCTGTCCTGAGCAAGCTCTTCCCAGGTGTTCAGGTCCATGTCGAGCGCTTTCAGGTCACGCTTGCAGACATCCTTGAAGCGGAGATGTGGCCGTCCCGTTGTCCTCTTGCCGGAGGCAAGCTCTGCGTAGAGGATGTCTTTGGGGATCCGGCCATCGTCCATTCGACGCACATGGCCCAGGCATCGAAGGCGACGCTGACGGAGCAGAGTGACCATGCTGGGAATCTTGGCTTGCATCAGCACCTCGTTGTTTGTCACACGATCGCTCCATATAATCCAGAGTATGCGACGGAGGCAGCGCATGTGAAAGGCACTTAGCCTCTTCTCCTGCGAGGAGTACAGAGTCCAGGATTCGCTGGCGTACAAGAGAGTACTTAGCACGCAGGCACGATACACAGCGATCTTGGTGTTGATTGTCAGCATGCTGTTGTTCCACACTCTTTGCGACAACCTGGCCAAGGTTGTGGAAGCCTTGCCGATCCTCTTGTTGATCTCTGCTTCTAGTGAGAGGTTGTCAGTGATGGTGGAACTAAGGTATGTGAACTGGCTAACGACCTCAAGTTCATAGTCGTTGATGGTGATACAGGGTGGTTCAGCATCTTGGGTTATCACATTTGTCTTCTTTACCATTACCATCACTAATAAGCAACTGTCTATGTGATGTCAAGGCTTGGTTAGCCCAGAATTTTTTAATAATGAATGAGGGAAAAAAGGAAATTTCAGTTTTTGGTCCGGCCCTCACTGACTTGGGACCATTGCAAAATGATGTGCGTCCCAAAGTCACCAGCCTTGGCGTCACTATAGACAGCGATTTTAAATTTGACAAACAAGTCAATGGCGTTTTAAAATCGTGTTTTTATCATCTTCGTCTTTTAGCAAAGGTAAAACCATTTTTATCTTTTAACCTTTTTGAACAAGTCGTGCATGCTTTTATTTCAAGTCGCCTGGACTATTGCAATGCACTTTATGCTGGCATTAGCCAAAAAGCTCTCTCCCGGTTGCAGTTAGTCCAGAACGCGGCAGCACGACTTTTAACAGGGGCCAGGAAACGCCAGCATATAACCCCAATTCTTCGGAGTTTGCACTGGCTCCCTGTTCATTTTAGAATTGATTTTAAATCCTTGCTGTTTGTTTTTAAAGCTTTACATGGACTGGCACCTCAGTATATCTCGGACCTCATCCAAATTTACACTCCTGCGCGCGCTCTGAGGTCCGAGAGCCAGCTCCAGCTCGTGGTGCCCAGGACGAGACTTTAAACCAGGGGAGACAGGGCCTTCTCTGTGGTCGGCCCTAAACTCTGGAACACTCTGCCCCTCCATGTTCAAACTGCTTCCACAGTGGAGTGTTTTAAGTCTCGTCTTAAGACCCACTTTTATTATTTGGCTTTTAACACTATGTGAGTTGTGTGGTCTTCTGTCCTCTGTTGTCCTGTGTGGTTAGGGTTAGGGTTATAAATTTTGATGTCTATTTTACTGTTTTAATTGGTTTTACCCTTTAAAATCGTTTTTAATCATATTTATTTTTTATATTGTCTCTGTATTGGTTTTCTATTCATTTATTCTTTGTTTTTATTCAGTCATTGGTGTAGCATAATATTGTTTTTAATATTGTTTTTAACATGGCTGTGCAGCACTTTGGAAACGTTCTTGTTGTGTAAATGTGCTATATAAATAAAGTGGATTGGATTGGATTGTATTGTCCAAACATGCAATTGTTGCCTCTATTCTCCCATCTTCACTCTACACAAAGCTCCGCTCCCTCTGAAGAATTGATATTGCGACATCATTTAGAACAGCAGTTTCTTTCATTCAAAAAATTCAGCTCATTTTTATACTTGGCAAGATCATTTCGCGGGCCGGATAAGACCTTTTCGCTGGCGGGCCATGCGTTTGACACCGCTGGCCTAATCTGTCAGGCGGTCCGCCACAAATAAATGAATGTAAAGGAAAGAATGATTTGGATATGTATGCTGTGTCACATTTTAAAATAGTTTTTAATTTATTTATTTATTTGTTTTAGGATTTCCCATGGATAGTCGCTGATGAGCAGGAAGTCCACATGCAAGAGCCAAGACTTATCCCATTAAAGACGATGACCTCCGACATAGTCAAGGTGTTGGAAGAGAACATATCCTTAATGAACAGCTTAACTTCACTTACATTAGATCAGGGGTGTCCAAACTTTTTCCACTGAGGGCTGCGCACTGAAAAATCAAAGCAAGCGGGGGCCATTTTGATATTTTTTTATTTTAAAAACCAACACAATATATGTATAAAAAATATACATTAAGGCCTCCACTCAGGCTTGATCCCGGGGACCCCAAAGGGTTTTGGTCCAAAAAATATTTAAAATGTGTCATTATTCAGTATTATTATCTCTAGATCAACATTAGGTCTATCGTCAATATAACGTTTAAAAGATTTAAGTCGTATGCTCTTTTTGTCAAAGAAAACCCTGTTTTTTTTATGGAAAAAACACACATTATGCAATATTTTCACCCAATAAAATTTTTAAGAGGAATATTTCAGATTATATAATAATTGGAGCCTTAAAAAGGTCAATAACTCATAACACCATTGATTTTGATTCATTATTATTTTTTGAGCAATGACACTTAAAAACAAATCACACAAAAATTATTGGGGAACCAAAAGGGTCCTACTCATTAAAGTGTTAAAAAATAAATTATAAATTTTTTTTACTGTTTACTTTTAACACAATAATCTCGAGATCAACTTCAGATCCATCCGTCAATTATACATTGTATTGTTGTTTAAGTTTTTTGTTTGTTCATTTTAGGCCCTTCTTTAAAAAAAAAAAAGCTCAATTTTTTATATGGCAAACACAAAATATGCAACATTTTCCCAAAAAAAAATCTCAAAGTGCAATATTTAATGTGACGTAATTGGAGCCTTGGATAGGTCAATAATTCATAATAACATTGATTTTATGACGCTTCCGTCAGTCTACCCCAGGGCAGCTGTGGCTACGAAAGTAGCTTACCACCACCAGGTGTGAATGAATGATGGGTTTTTAACATGTAAAGCGACTTTGGGTACTTAGAAAAGCGCTATATAAATCCCAGGTATTATTATTATTATTATTATTATTTTGATTCATTATTATTTTTTAAAGAAAGAAACAGCCTGCATGGCAGCTTTGTGTTATTAGAGTAAACATTGCAACATTTTCTTGTTACATTTCACCTGTTTGGTCTTTCATACCACTTTTTATGTTTTGAATTTTTTTAATCGTATTTTAAAATGGGCCGTGGGGCCATTAAAAATTACCTGCGGGCCGCAAATGGCCCCCGGGCCACACTTTGGACATCCCTGCATTAGATGCTTGGATATTTAGGGCTTGTCCACACACACACACATAAGAATTAAAAACACATATTATTCTTTGTTTTTTGGCATTTCATGCATTTTAAGACTCTATTGAAAATAAAAAAAGAATATTGGAACAAAAATACAATAGGCAAAAAATTTAGATAATTGTTTAGAAGTTTCCATTGACTGCTAATTTCTTGAGCGGACATAGTTAGCCTTATTACGTTGTTGGATGTCCGTGACATCCCTTAAAAGAGTTAAAGCCGAAACAAGCGCTAGAAAATGGATGGATGGATGGAATATTAGAACATTGCTGTTACTGCATAATAGTTAAATTAATATTTTTTATGTAATTTGAATGAAATGAATGTACTAAAGAGATCAATTTAATTTGTATTTTAAAAATGATGTTGGCAGAACAGAAATACAAACATTTTCAGTATGTAATGGAAAAAATAAGAAAAAATGATGATGATATTCTTTGACATGGGATGGGTCTTCACTGTCTTGTCAGAGAACTTCATCAATTGTACAAAAGTCCATATTTGAAGTATTTTCTTTCATTCTCTTCCACATACTTCAGTCCAGTCCAGTATTTGTAGTCTCTTAGCACTATCCATCTCTTTCCTAAAACTATGTGTTTTGTTTTGAACAGATGCAACTCTATGTGGAGGAGCGAGCCCAGAAGACGCATCATTGATGAGTGAAACACGAGGCAAAGTGATGAATTAGAGATGGAAGGAAAGTTCCATGCGGAAGGTATTTGGGGAAACTCAAAGGTATCTGGATACTTTTAATGATTAATTAGTTACATTACAAATGCTGCTGAATGTTTCTTCTGTATGTTGTTGTGTGTGTACATACTGTGTATACTGTACATCTTGCAAACATGATCATTTTTATGATTGAAATGTACTTACCATTAAAATGAATTCACTGTGCTACAAAAATAGACGTTTTAATGATGTGTCCTTCGAGCCTGTTTATGAGCACCACATGTGAAAAAATCTGTAATTTTTCCTGACTTATTTATTCCACTTTTTAGAGAAGGGGCGCTCAAACAGTCGCTTTTAAAGTTCTGGGTTTTCATGACGACATGAAGGCAAAACATGCTACCCTCTTCTGACCCGCTCTCTAGCTCGATGGGCCCACCACCACGTCACAGAAGACAGCTTTGTAATTAAAGGTAAAGGAGGCTTCACTACATATCTTAAAATAAAGCCTGGAGCTCTGCCAACTATCCCATCAGTCAGCTAAAGATGTAGAAGCTGTAAGTTTGATCATTTTGTTTTTCTTTGGTGAATAGGCTCGCCGAGCATGATCTGGTAAAAAGTGACTGTAATGTTAGCATTGTAGCTCGCATAGCCTTGCTAGTGTTGCTAACATCTGTGTTTAACTGTCCCACATTGTTGTATGTGATATAGCTTATTTATTATGCTGGACAAGTGCAGAGTTACAATCTATAAAGTACACACTAGCACTTCTTGCAGACACACAATCTGATAGAGATAGATGGATAGATGGTACTTTATTGATTCCTTCAGGAGAGTTTACCATGAATTGATTAACGTGCACCCCGACTTAAACAAGTTGAAACACTTATTGGGGTGTTACCATTTAGTGGTCAATTGTACAGAATATGTACTGTACTGTGCAATCTACTAATACAAGAATCAATCAATTCCCTCAGGAAAATTAAAAACGACAAACAGGCACAAAACAGCGTCTTCCCAGTGGGGCTTATAAAAGCACTTTTAAACTGTAAATATTCCAGCATCACGGCTCCATTTTTGCCAACACACTTTAAACAATGGATGGGGAATCTTACAACAACTCTCGATTTCATTCCGATTCTTGGGTGACAATTTGATTCAGAATCTATTCTCGATTCAACACGATTCTTTCAATATATTATTTGGTATAAAGATTATAATACTACTTTTTTGAAACCGGTTGCTAAAGGTGTAACTATGTAAACATTTCATATCACAGGTATCGTGACCAAAATGATCACAGTTATTATTATCATCACGGTATTGTTGAATGTGCTCAAAAACTACTTATACACACACTGAAATATTTTGACCATGTTATATATATTTTTTAAATAACTCGAATAAATAGACAAACTTTTAGAAAACCCACTATTTTGCATATTTTGTGTTCCTTATGCTTAACTGATAGTGCTTTAGTCTTAATAATAATAATAATGCATTTTATTTATAACGCACTTTACATTTGCGTACAAATCTCAAAGTGCTACAGCAGGGTTAAAAACAGACACAAAACAATATAATAAAAGCTTTACAAAGCAAGTATAGTATTAGTATTTTATCTGTTTCATGGTTAAGCTTTTATTTTTTTAAATATTGGTTTGTACTAGAGTACTTTAAGATGTATTCAAATGAAAAGTGCATAAAAAATAAATATTTGATATTTTTTGTTGGGTGTTGTGATGTCCTACTCTGTTCAGCGATCCTTGAACACACTTAGAAAACACCTCCATCTCATACCTCGGAGTATAGAAAGAGCACTCTGTTCAAAGAGAGCACATGTCGTAGGCTCAATTATCTTAGTTTTTCAGACAGTAATTAGATTGGGCTATGTTGTTTCTTAATGTGGAAAGATGTCAATATCTCTTGTTTTCATGTTGGCATTGAAGCTAGCAAGCTGGCGCCAGTCAGTCTGTGAGTTAATCAAAGTAGTTATCAATCACAGTTTTTTGATAATTGTTTATTTAAAACGGTAGGTAATACTAACCGTCGGGAGTTTTTTTTAGCTGTTGTCAATACCGTTTATCGTTATGTCCCCAATGCGCAACTATGCGCGAAAATGACCTTAAAACTTTTTTTAAATTATTATTTTAAAAAGTATTGAAATTAATGAATCGATTTAGAATCAGATTAAAAAACGGTCGCAAGTTGGATTTGAATGGATTTTTTGAGCACCTCTGTTGTTGGACTTTGTTCGAATTTCAATACTACTATTAGAATTGAACCATTTTAGACATGAAAGGTTGCCAAAATGGTTATTAATCCAAATAGGTAACCGGGCCAAAACGTATAATACAAGCGACCATATCTTTATTTGAAACATTAAGACACATTACAGTCTTTTTCGGTGGAAAACATGTCTCATCATAAATAGTAGGGCTGTGAATCTTTGGGTGTCCCACGATTAAATTCAATATCGATTCTTGGGGTCACGTTTTGATTCAAAATAAAAAAAAAATTCAATTCAACACGATTCTCGATTTAAAAAGGATTTTTTTCCCGATTCAAAACGATTCTCTATTCATTCAATACATAGGATTTCAGCAGGATCTACCCCAGTCTGCTGACATGCAAGCAGATTAGTAGATTTTTGTAAAAAGCTTTTATAATTGTAAAGGACAATGTTTTATCAACTGATTGCAGAGAGGAGAAGGGGTTACCTTATGTCAAAAAAAGATTTACGACCTTAAGGTCAAAAGGTCACAGGGGGGTGGGGTGAAGGGGAGGTCAGAAGGAGGCGGGGCTGAGGGGGAGACACCTTATGTCAAAATGTGATTGATGGCCCTGTAAGAGGAGGGGTGGGGTGAAGGGGAGGTCAGAAGGAGGCGGGGCTGAGGGGGAGACACCTTATGTCAAAATGTGATTGATGGCCCTGTAAGAGGAGGGGTGGGGTGAAGGGGAGGTCAGAAGGAGGCGGGGCTGAGGGGGAGACACCTTATGTCAAAATGTGATTGATGGCCCTGTAAGAGGAGGGGTGGGGTGAAGGGGAGGTCAGAGGAAGGTGGGGTTAAGGGGGGAGACACTTTATGTCAAAATGCGATTTACGACTTTTTGAGTATTAACACATGTACGTACACACACACACATACACTGGTATATGTGAATGGTAAGTCTTTGTTAGTACGAGCATTAAGAGAAAATGGAAAAGATGGAGAAAGCTGTTGTTTCAGTAGGCATGATTAGCGAAACGCCAGTTTCAATTTATAAAAATGATAAAACTTACTACGACGCTCCTCGGAAAAGTAGGATTTTTTTGAATCGTACTCAAATTCCTCCAACCGAGTCTTTGCGTGAGAAGTGGTGCTTGGAGGGTTATGGAATGATTGGATCTTTTGGATACGTTTTCCGATACCAGATGGGAGATATCTGTTTGTTTCAGCTGAAAGAGAGAAGAGACGAAAGCCCTTTTTCGATTGCATCGTCGCTATCAACCGTGGATTGGGATGTTTTAAGTTTGACAATGCCTGATATTTTGTGGCATGATCCTTCTCCGATGGAAAAACGTGTAAAAGGAAGCTTGTTTACTTACCCGACGCTGGATGAGTTGCGTGAGAGAAGAATTTTGTTTAGCGCTACTTGGGAGACGAAATCTTCTGCCTCAGGTCGTTGGTTTTTTCGTGCCAGTCTCCGTGCTCCTAAAATCAACGGATCCTATCAGCCTCAGTCGACCGAACCAGACGTCTTTTCTTTGGAGTCTTTTAACTCTGAATGCGGGGTGTTTACTCCGGTGGTGGTGGTTCCTATAGCGGCATGGCGAGAGTGTATGGGAGAAATGAAGGAGAAGATAGACGTCTTGTTTCGAAGCAGCCGAAATTGGAAATGCGTACTGACGACGAAAAGAAGGTTGTCTTTTGAGACCACACCCCCGACGGAGTACAAAAGGACCTCCCCTTGCCAATACATCAACCAATAGTATTTGAAAACAATCTTTCTACTAGTCTGATTGGTCGAAACTTTTTACGGGGCTCCTCCCCTTTGAAAACAATACGCCCCGTAATTTTTTGACCAATCCACAACGGTTTCTTTTTTTTCGTACCCTTTAAAAACAAGACAATCTTGCAATTTTGACCAAGCCACATCGGTTCCTTTCTGAACGGGCGATCTCTCAAACAAGAAAATGGCAAACAAGACAAGCAGACGCGTACAGACTTCTTTTATACCACAGGACAAATTTAAACCATCCGTAAACACGGCTGATGAACCATCCGGCATTACGGCTGATGAAGCAGCCCTGAGAGAGATTTTTAATCCTCCCGAGACGATGGTGGATGCAAACGGCGAAGAGACCCCTTCAATTCCGCCGTGTCGCTTCAGCAGATGCTTCGCCAGACAAGGGACGAAAACCAGCGAGGTTACACCGTCTTTGTCAGACAACGATACGGAGGAGGAGGAAAAGGAGAATTGTTTTGTAAACATAACTCCGCCATCATCCCAGCCATCATCTCCGTTACTCTTGGAGCCTACATTGCACATTGACGACGAAACCGACGGGGGTCTGTGGTTGTTTTTCGCCAGCACGGTGAAAACGGCTGTGTTTCATCTCCTCAACCACGCCATCTACAATTTCAGGCAAAGCAAGTGCTACGGTTGCTGGGTAAACCATCCGAGCCAAAGACAACACCAATGCTTGGAACCGTACGAGCAGGACTTTTTGTTGTACAACTACGACGGAGTCATCAGGAGTCTACGCAGGCCTAAATTCATTCAGGCCATTCAATGCTTGCTGATGCTTCGTTGCATCAAGGCTGAGGATTCAAAGGTTGAAGCCTATGCAGACTCTTTGCTGTCTCAACTGGGATCTGAGACAAATATCTGGGGGGCTATAGATGGCATGTACAGCGAGCTGGTGGGAAATGATGAAACGATTTTTGGACATTTGGGTATGGTGACAGAGTGTTGGAAAAAATAAAAAAAGATGGGTAATTATTGGGGAAATCTTGTCAACTTTGTGGAGAACCATGCTGTTGTATACCCATTGACGGACATGATAGAAGCATTTATTTTAAAACGCGACAAACCTCAAAAACTACAAATTATTCTTGACTTTGCCCGCTCTAAGCCCACCTGGGAAACTGTTGTTTCTTATGCTTCTGACTTTGACATTTTTGAAATGATTTTGTTTGAATGGTCTAAAGAAAAGTCTTTTCAACCTTCACCTTGTCATGTGTTTGTTTTATATGCTCTGTTTGTTGATATGACGATGTATCGGCTGCGCTATGGCATCTCCGTTAATGTTTTGTTTGAACTACAAAAACTACATAATGCGATTAAATGTACCTACGGTATACCTGTTTTATATCAAACGTTGATTATAGTTTATAGTTTATAGAAAAATTGTTTTAGATACAATGTGTTGTTTTTTATAATAAAAACAAAATGTTTTAGATACACTGTGTTGTTTTTTATAATAAAAACAAAATGTTTTAGATACACTGTGTTGTTTTTTATAATAAAAACAAAATGTTTTAGATACACTGTATTGTTTTTTCATGAATGAATAAAAGAAATGTGTACCAAGCAAACCGAGGTCATTTTTCTGTGTCTTTTCACAATGAACAAAGCTATGGAAAAAGCGTACTATACACCCGCACACCCTGGTAGTTTTGGAGGGGTAGATCGACTCCGTAGAGCTGTACAGGATGAAACGGGGCAACATGTCAAAAGAGAAAAAGTTCAAGAATATTTAATGGGTCAAGATGCCTATACACTCCATCAACCGGTTCGCATCAATTTTCCAAGAAACAGAGTCTTTGTACCTAGACCATTAAATCAATTTCAAGCTGACCTTTGTGACATGCAAGCCTTGGCTAAATATAACGACGGTTTTAATTATTTAATAACGGTCATTGATGTATTTTCCAAGAAGGCTTACGCAAGGGTTTTGAAGAGAAAGACAGCCGAGGATGTGGTTAATTCGTTTCAATCGGTGTTAGAGGAAAGCCAAATCCCTCTTAAACTACAAACTGACGCGGGAAAAGAATTTTTTAACAAAAGTTTTCAAGCTCTGATGAAGAAATACAATATTGTACATTTTTCTACAGCCAGCGATCTCAAAGCCTCGGTGGTTGAAAGATTTAATCGTACTTTGAAAGGAAAAATGTGGAGATATTTTACAGCCAATAATACTAGACGGTACCTAGACGTCTTACAAGACTTGTTAAAAAGCTACAACCACGGATATCACAGCAGTATTAAAATGAAACCCGCTGATGTAACTTTGGAAAATACTCCTCAAGTGTTTGAAAATCTTTATGGTTCAAACACAGCGTCCAAACACAAATACAAATTTGTCACGGGAGATACGGTGAGAATATCTAAAGTGAGAGGAGTATTTGATAAAAAATACGAACAAAGTTTTACAAACGAGGTGTTTACAATAAACAGACGCCTCCCTCGCACTCCCCCTGCATACAAACTGAAAGATTTTGACGGAGAAATAATAGAGGGTTCTTTTTACGAAGCCGAACTCCAAAAAGTAAAAGAGAGCGAGAACAAGCTCTACCACGTGGAAGAAATTTTAAAACGACGGACGGTTAATGGCAAAAAACAAGTTCTAGTGCGCTGGAAAAACTGGCCCGAAAAATTCAACAGTTGGGTGGACGCTGACCACCTTACAAATGTATAAAACAATCTGATGCCGTGATGAGACTCCCAGTCGTGAGGACAAAAGATCAACGAGCATTATGGATCATTCCTACGAGGGTTTTTACCTCACCTTACCTTCAAATGCCAGCCTCAATGTGTTTAAAAAAAACAAAAGTTCCCATTACCAGATAGATTTGACTCAACATATAGATTTAGCAGGGTCATGGGAGGTGGGGTTAACAGAGATTTCATACCCTCACTCATGGTATAATGTTCGTAGCGGGGTGTTTTATGAATGGATGAAGATACCCCCACCTGAGCCCAACTCTTCTAAGGATTCTAGCAAGAGCCCTGTATTTAACTCACAAGTTTTTCATTCTCATACTTTATACAAAGAAGCGGATGAAAATTCTAACAGGCGTCCCGTAAACATCCCTCAAGATGGGGTAGTTTTACCCCTTCGGGCGCGCGAGACCTCTAAAACCGGGCACACCTTTAAACGAAGGGAAGGAGGGGTACACCCCGCACAAGATGATGCCACATCAGAAGACGACTCGCAAGTTTTTCATTTTCCTACCTTAAACACAGAAGCGGATGAGGATTCTAACACGGGTCCCGTAAACATCCCTCAAGATGGGGTAGTTTTTTGTCAAGAAATGAGAGGAGGGTGTTATGAGACCGTTAAACGATTCATAAATGAGCTGAATGAATCTTTACAAAAAATTGACCCTGATGTGAGGATAGCCTTTGACGACGTTAAAAAACGAATCTCCTATCAATCAGGGGGTCAAACTATTTTTTGTTTTCCCCCTCCCCTGGCTTACATTATGGGAGTGGAACCAGGAAAGTGGATCAAGTTTGACCGAGGGTCGGCCCCCTATCCGATGGATATAAATGCTGGTTTCAACCATCTTTACTGTTACACTGACGTGGTGCGTCCTCAGATAGTAGGCGACGTTTATGCACCTCTCTTGAGAATCGTGAGTGTACAAGGAGCTTATGGAGACGTTGTCACCAAGTATTTTAACCCTGTCTACTATTTACCCGTCTCGAAAAATCACATTGAAAACATACGGGTGGAGATTAAATCTGATCAGAACAAATACGTCGACTTTACCTTTGGCAAGACTATTGTGAAGCTCCACTTTAGACCCGTCAGAAAGTAAAAACAACAACATTGAAAATGAGTCAACCCATGCACAACCCTCTACGTTTAGTGGGTTATTATGAAAGCCAAGTGGGGGGTTCCCTCCCCGGTTTCGCAGGTTCGCCTGTGATGTACGGGCGTGGGATAGGCTCTGTGTTTTCAAGGTTGTTTCGTTTTGTTTCGCCTCTGGTGAAAAGAGGTTTCGCCTTGGCCAAACCTCATCTTAAAACAGCGGCAAAAAATATCGCTTCCGACGTATTCAGTCAAGCCGTTGGAAAAACGGGTCGAGGAGTACAAGATGGATCGGGGGGAATAATGGTCCTGGCTAGACAACCCCGAAAGAGACCCCCAGGGCGACGTGTCTCGAGGGTTAATAAAAAACGTAGACGCCTAGGGAAAAAAAAATCAGTCGGCGAAAGACTTACAAAGAGAAGGACCACTGACACCTCGCACGATATATTTTAAAAAAAGATGGCTCTTTTACATCAAAATTCATCCGAATGCACGATGGCTGAACTGGATTTATTTTCAGCTCCTATGACTCAAATGTCTATCGAAGATAAAACCTACACAGAAGTACGACCATTATCTGCCATATCAGATGGAGGACCTATCGAATTTTTTATCCCGGGAGAAGGTGAAAAGTACTTGGATCTGAATGACACATTACTTTACCTGCGGGTTAAAATTACCCGCGCCGATGGAACAAATATCCCCAACGACGCAAACGTGGGTCTCATCAATTATCCTCTAAACACCATCTTTAGCCAATGCGACATTATGCTCGGGGATAGACTGATTTCTCAATCCAGCGCCACTCACCCCTACAGAGCAATAATTGAAACGCTACTAAACTATTCTGAAGCTACCCTCAGAAGTCAATTTTCTGCTGGTTTATTTTACAAAGACACCGCCGCCTCTATAGACTCTATAGCAGGGGTAAATGGACCCAACAAAGGACTTAACATTAGAAGCGGTTACACGGTCGAATCTAAAGAAGTTCACCTGCTGGGACCGCTTCATGCCGACATTTTTTTCAGCGAGAGACTCCTTCTCAACTCGGTGGATGTGAAAATCAAACTCACGCGCGCCAGTGACGCCTTTTGTCTCATGGGGGCTGTGGACAGTACTTTTTGTCTAAAAGTGCTGGGCGCTTCTCTCTTTACAAAAAAGGTCACCGTTTCTCCGGCCGTGCGATTGGGGCACGCCTCAGCCTTACTCAAAGGAAACGCGCTCTACCCTTTGTCAAGGGTCAGCGTAAAAACGTACTCTATCCCTGAAAATTCCAGAGTATGTACCCAAGAAAATTTGTTTTTGGGGACGATGCCTAAATACGTTGTTTTGGGCATGGTGAATCACGAAGCTTTCACAGGAAGAAGGGATCTCTCCCCCTTTAATTTTCAGCATTTTAATGCAGAATACATCACTCTCTGTCAAGCAGGAAAACAAATTCCCTCCAAAGCTTTTCAACCTCAATTTAACCAGGGGGCTTCAGTTAGAGAGTTTTACAACATTTTTAGTGCTACAGGGAGGCATCTGAAAGATTTACCTCTATGCATAAACAGACAAGATTTTGAGCGGGGGTATTCGTTGTTCGTGTTTAATCTTAATCCGGGAGAGGACAGCGACGCATTGTCCAGGGTTTCAAACGGAACTTTAAGACTGGAAATGAGATTCAGAGTGCCCTTACCCAACACGGTCACTCTTGTGGTTTACGCCTGCTACGACTCTATTTTGGAAATTGATTCTAAACGACAAGTGCTGGTGGATTATTATTGATGTTGGAAATGAATAACCATCAATTGGAGAAGCTTTTGCAACAAGTGTTGGGGGATGTTTTTTGTGGTGTATGGGCCTCCGACCAACTCATCTCGCTGACTCACTCCTTCACCCCACCCTCCTACTTTATCGTCAACACTCACGAAGGACATCGGCCGGGGGAGCACTGGTTATCGATGACTCTGGAAGAAGATGGGACCGCCACTTTTTTTGATTCTTATGGATTTTCTCCCAATTTCGACTACTATCCACGGAGCATCTTGAGCTTTTTGGAAAATCGGTCTGATCGGATATTGTACCATGACCTCCAGCTTCAACACCCTTTGTCCGTAGTGTGTGGTCAACACTGCGTTTATTATCTGTACCATCGATTTTGTGGACTGTCTTTTAAACAAGTTTTGTCTTTATACGATGATGATGTAGTAAAAAATGATCTTGAAGCATATACCCTGGTTAAAAAATTGCAACGATGTACTTGCTTAAATAAGAATAATAGTAGGAGCTGCAACGTACAATCCGTCTGTTGTTTAGAAACTTTTTTGAATCGTTGAAATGAAAATGCTGTACACAATGCGTTTGATGAATAAAAACATTTTATTAAAACAAAAGTTTATGTCACATCATTCAAGGTTTAACCAACGCGGGGATAATGTCACTTTTTTACTTTTTCTTTTCCTCTCAGGGGTTAGAAATGTTTCATTTTCCAAACCAACCCGTTTCTCTTCTTCATTCCATGCCGGTTCAAACTCCACACCCGCTTTTAGACGTCTGTATTGATCTCGTGCTCCTGGGTTATGAATGGTTGAGACAGGGACGTTTAGCTCCGACAACGCTGTTAAAAATGTTTTCCATCCCTCGGGTGGACGGTTTTGTGGTCTTTTGGTCCGTTGCATTAGGTGTTTTAGTAAATCGATCATATGAGATCCTTGCACCGGTGTTCCGCTTTGAACAAACTCTCCTTTGGCGGTCCATCCCTTATCATTCTCGGATAATTTTTTCATAATGTACTCGGCATTGCTACGATCGCGATGGGGGAGGTTTTTTATAACTTGGGCCATCGTGACATCCTCCGGCTCCCCGGCTGTGTTCCTTGGTTTATCCAGCGTTTTATCATCAGGGAAGTTCCACGGGTCATCCTTTGAATCCTTGTGTAAAGTCACAGTCATCTTTTTTTCCTCACGCTGGCCCTGCTTTACCAAACTAAGATATCTTTGCATTAAGGTGTCGTACATTTTTATTTTTTCATGAGGATTCATTCCATGTTCGTTTAAGACGGTTTTCATTTTAGCGTCCAGATCATCCTCTGCCGAGTGTCTGATGCTCTGCTCAGTTCGAGTTAAACGATTTAATTGGTGGGGAGATAGGAGAAACATTTTTTGAGCCTTTTTCATCTTTAACCTTTTCCACTCAATCCTCCGATAAGACTTCCTATAAACGGTATGATTGTAGAGAGCAAGGGTAAAAGAAAACCGCCCGACTGTTTCATTAGAGTCTGACGTTTGCGTTTTAGTCCGGTCCTTTTATCAGCCAGCAGTCTGATGATTTTCTTTTGTTTTTTAAGTTTAGCAAATTGCGATGGAGATAAGGGAACATTACCCTTTAAAATGTTTAAAGCAATTTCACACAGCGTCCTAATAAAGTCTGGAGACCCGTAACTCAAAATGTCTCGACGTTTTTGAGGCGCTGCATGGTACAGAGCTTTTAACATAGGACCATTCCTTTTTACACGCTTTGACATTTTTGAAATTATGTTTTTGGCACGTACACAACAGGCCACTGATGCGGAAGCAAGCCCGACCTTAGTCTGTATTGATCTGGGCAAAAAGGTGTCAGGTCAACCAGTAAATACCCATGCTCGTCCAAAGTAGCGTCCGCAAAACTTTCCAAGAAAAAACTTTTTTGTGAGGGAAACATTTGCTGAGCCAACACGTTAATCTGCAATCTGTCCCTCGGGTTCTTAAACAGTATCATATAATTACAGTTTAAGCTAATTGTGCGTGAAAATTTACCTTGATAAAAAACATTCTGGGTCAGCATCATAACGCTCATATTTCGATGATGTCTGTACTGAGTGAAAATTTTAACCACTTCAGGATGATTGGAAGCTTCAAAAATAACATCGTCCAAAATAACCAAATGAGTCTGATCGTACGGAAACAAGTTTTCATCTTCAAAAGAATCAGGCAATCCTTTAACAAATTTTATTTTTTTATTCATCTTTTTTAGTTCAGCATAGATGGGCTGGAAGGAAGTATAAATCCACACAATGTTATCGGGTACAGAATTCATGACATGTTCACAATTTTCCAATATACGTTTTACAAAAAAAGTCTTTCCACAACCGCTAGGCCCTACAATCAAGCATGAAAAAGGTGTATAAAATCTAGGCTCAAAGTCTACTTGTTCCATTTTTTCAATTTTTTTTCTAATACCCAAATGGCAACGTTTTTCCGTTAGAAAAGAGACGTCTCTTGTCGTACACCACTCTAAACTTCTTTTCAAATGAAGTGTTTTTTAAAAGGAAGCCCCTTTTATCGCGAACAATTTGTTGATGTGGCGTGTATATCTCACCCGTTTCCTCTCCCTGTAGATAACCCTCCACCAAATCTTTGACACTGTCAAAGTTGACCCTCTCGCAACACTCACGGGTTTGAGTGATTCCCTTGGCACGCAGCACAGTTTTTTTACCCTGAAGGGTTTGGTAGGCATAACTCTTTGGACCGGCAGAGGCAAATTCTTGAATGCTGTCGCCCCCCAACTCATCCGTCAACTCCCCTAAATACGAACCCGTCTCCAGAGAAGCTTCCCCCTCATTTACCGTGTAGATTAAACTATCGGTGTCTGTGTAAAGAACTCTCTCTTGCAGCCTCTCTAGGTACCCGTACATTTTTAAGCGTGCGTAAGCGGTGGTAAAAGCGGCGATAAATACATTATTTGTGCTACCGGGAAGCACCACGCTGTTTTTGCCATATCTCCACTGTACCATAGCAATCTTATCGCTGAGCAAGGAGAAATATTCAACCTTATATTTTCCTGAAAATACAAAGTCGAAAAATTCAGCACTTTTTTTCACCAAGGTGGTCTGAGTTCGTCTCAAAGGTACGAGCCAATATCTTGTAGTTTTGTTTGATCTGTTGTATTTTTCGCTCCAGTCTCCTCAGCTCACGACTCTTCCTCTTCTTCTTCTTTATCTTCTTAGCGCCTGCAAAATAAAAATAAAAAACAAACGACTTTAGCCGCATGTGGCGCTGTCGATTTCACTCAACACTTTCACATTCGTACTCGGAAACAAACCCCCACCTCCTAAGTACGACCCCGCCTACTTCTAAGAGCGCCAAATTCATTTTGCAAAAAGACAGTCTAGTGTGAACATCTCCTACAGCCGCTTAAAAAACATGCAAAAAGCAACAACAAAAAAAAACTTACCGCAGATAGGTGTAGGACTTTTGTCGTCTTTTTCGATGATGTTGTCCTCGAGCAAGTCTTCGGTGTGGAGAGTATTTTGTGGGAAAAACCCCTCTTCTTTTACCGCGAGCAAGCCTTCAGCCTCCGCTGGAACGTCATTGGTGAGTAGCTCTTCAATGGCGGGACATTCGGCGTCTTTTTCGACAATGTTGTCCCGGCACAATTCTTCAATGATGGCACTCTTTTGTAGTAAAAAAGCTTCCTCGTCTTCATCCTCTTTTGCAACCAGTTCTTCAATGTCAACCTCCTCGACACTTTTTGGCGGGAGACCCGTTAAAGGCGTCCAACGCGCCAGAGGCGTAAAAGAAACATCTGTAAGTAAATGTGTATATATATATATATATATATATATTGTATGTTTTTTCTTGTAAAATAAAAATCGTACCTATCAAACTGTGATTGTAAAAATGCACTCGCTTTAAAATCTTCCCATATTCCCTCTATAAAACAAAATAATGAATACGCATAATATTAAACAACACCCTGTGAGTCATTTTCCAACTTTGTAAAATCAAACGGACATAGTTTTTTTCCAGTTTAAATATCTACTGCTCGCTAGTGTTACCGTATCTGAGTTATTATACAAAAATATATTTCAATCGTCCTGCAACTTTACTGGGGCGTTTTGGACATGTCAGCACCCCCGGACTCACGATGCCTGCGGCGGGACTTGTTGGAGTGGTATCCGGGTGTAATTTTTAGACTTTTTGGGGACTTTTGACCACTTTTCCAACTTTTCTCCACATACCAACCATTTGCTGACAGTGTGTGTGTGTGTGTGTGTGTAATATGACTCTCTCAGTCTTAGGTCCCCCCGAAATTAACACCCACTCCTCTTCCAGAGCCAAGTGTGTGCGTGTGATTTCATCCCGCCAAAAAAAAAAAAAACTAACAATAAAAATGGTAACTTTGTTTAAAAATATGTATTCATACCGTAAGTATATTGTATGTTTTTTCTTGTAAAAATGAAAATCTGACTCCTCAAACTGTGTTTGTAAAAATGCACTCGCTTTAAAATCTTCCCATATTCCCTCTATAAAACAAAATAATGAATACGCATAATATTAAACAACACCCTGTGAGTCATTTTCCAACTTTGTAAAATCAAACGGACATAGTTTTTTTCCAGTTTAAATATCTACTGCTCGCTAGTGTTACCGTATCTGAGTTATTATACAAAAATATATTTCAATCGTCCTGCAACTTTACTGGGGCGTTTTGGACATGTCAGCACCCCCGGACTCACGATGCCTGCGGCGGGACTTGTTGGAGTGGTATCCGGGTGTCATTTTTAGACTTTTTGGGGACTTTTGACCACTTTTCCAACTTTTCTCCACATACCAACCATTTGCTGACAGTGTGTGTGTGTGTGTGTGTGTGTAATATGACTCTCTCAGTCTTAGGTCCCCCCAAAATTAACACCCACTCCTCTTCCAGAGCCAAGTGTGTGCGTGTGATTTCATCCCGCCGAAAAAAAAAAACTAACAATAAAAATGGTAACTTTGTTTAAAAATATTTATTCATACCGTAAGTATATTGTATGTTTTTTCTTGTAAAAATGAAAATCTGACTCCTCAAACTGTGTTTGTAAAAATGCACTCGCTTTAAAATCTTCCCATATTCCCTCTATAAAACAAAATAATGAATATGCATAATATTAAACAACACCCTGTGAGTCATTTTCGAACTTTGTAAAATCAAACGGACATAGTTTTTTTCCAGTTTAAATATCTACTGCTCGCTAGTGTTACCGTATCTGAGTTATTATACAAAAATATATTTCAATCGTCCTGCAACTTTACTGGGGCGTTTTGGACATGTCAGCACCCCCGGACTCACGATGCCTGCGGCGGGACTTGTTGGAGTGGTATCCGGGTGTAATTTTTAGACTTTTTGGGGACTTTTGACCACTTTTCCAACTTTTCTCCACATACCAACCATTTGCTGACAGTGTGTGTGTGTGTGTGTGTGTGTGTAATATGACTCTCTCAGTCTTAGGTCCCCCCAAAATTAACACCCACTCCTCTTCCAGAGCCAAGTGTGTGCGTGTGATTTCATCCCGCCGAAAAAAAAAAACTAACAATAAAAATGGTAACTTTGTTTAAAAATATTTATTCATACCGTAAGTATATTGTATGTTTTTTCTTGTAAAAATGAAAATCTGACTCCTCAAACTGTGTTTGTAAAAATGCACTCGCTTTAAAATCTTCCCATATTCCCTCTATAAAACAAAATAATGAATATGCATAATATTAAACAACACCCTGTGAGTCATTTTCGAACTTTGTAAAATCAAACGGACATAGTTTTTTTCCAGTTTAAATATGCTTGAGTACCTAATCTAAAAAACATATGTTTGTTAAGAACCTGTTTTAAAAGACATGGTTGCTTGCTTCGACAAATTCTCCCGCCTTAAATCTGTCTCTACCACTCTCTTTGAGCATAGTTTTGTCAGCAAAAAACCACCTGTCTCTACCTATCTCTTCGAGCATGGTTTTGTCAATAAAAACCAGCTGCCAACAATAAACCGCATACCAACCAATTTGCTGTGTGTGTGTGTGTGTGTGTGTGTGTGTGTGTGTGTGTGTGTGTGTTTTCATCCCGCCAAAAACAAAAAAAATAAAACTAACAATAGAGATGGTAACTTTGCTTAAAATATTTATTCATACCCTAATTGTGCTGTTTCTTACGCGTGTATTTTTTAAACATGTTCATGACTTTTGCTGTGTATGTCTTCTCACTGCTGCTGTGCTGCTGTGAAAGTCCCAAAAGGGTGTTCTTACCCCTCCAAACTCTCTCTCTCTGTTTATAATGCATATTTTCTGCTAGATTTACTCTCTATTTAATCCAAAGAAAAAAACTAACCATCAATAGTAAATTTTTACCATCGGTCTCCAAACTACGGCCCTACCCCAAACGCGGTACGCCGACGTCCAAAATCCGGCCCCCTATTTTTTGAGATATTTTAGATTTTTCTGGACATATTGGGCATCCATAGACTCACGAGGTCAGCGGCGAGACTTATGGTAATGGTATCAGTGTCATTTTTAAACATTTTCATGACTTTTGACCACTTTTCCAACAAATTAGTCAAAAAATTACGGGGCGTATTGTTTTCAAAGGGGAGGAGCCCCGTAAAAAGTTTCGACCAATCAGACTAGTAGAAAGATTGTTTTCAAATACTATTGGTTGATGTATTGGCAGGGGAGGTCCTTTCGTACTCCGTCGGGGGTGTGGTCTCAAAAGACAACCTTCTTTTCGTCGTCAGTACGCATTTCCAATTTCGGCTGCTTCGAAACAAGACGTCTATCTTCTCCTTCATTTCTCCCATACACTCTCGCCATGCCGCTATAGGAACCACCACCACCGGAGTAAACACCCCGCATTCAGAGTTAAAAGACTCCAAAGAAAAGACGTCTGGTTCGGTCGACTGAGGCTGATAGGATCCGTTGATTTTAGGAGCACGGAGACTGGCACGGAAAAACCAACGACCTGAGGCCAAAAAATCCTACTTTTCCGAGGAGCGTCGTAGTAAGTTTTATCATTTTTATAAATTGAAACTGGCGTTTCGCTAATCATGCCTACTGAAACAACAGCTTTCTCCATCTTTTCCATTTTCTCTTAATGCTCGTACTAACAAAGACTTACCATTCACATATACCAGTGTATGTGTGTGTGTGTACGTACATGTGTTAATACTCAAAAAGTCGTAAATCGCATTTTGACATAAAGTGTCTCCCCCCTTAACCCCACCTTCCTCTGACCTCCCCTTCACCCCACCCCTCCTCTTACAGGGCCATCAATCACATTTTGACATAAGGTGTCTCCCCCTCAGCCCCGCCTCCTTCTGACCTCCCCTTCACCCCACCCCTCCTCTTACAGGGCCATCAATCACATTTTGACATAAGGTGTATTCCCCCCTCAGCCCCGCCTCCTTCTGACCTCCCCTTCACCCCACCCCCCTGTGACCTTTTGACCTTAAGGTCGTAAATCTTTTTTTGACATAAGGTAACCCCTTCTCCTCTCTGATTGCAATAATGTAAATTTGTTTTAACTATTAAATGAACCAAAAATATGACTTATTTTATCTGTGAAAATATTGGACACTGTGTGTTGTCAAGCTTATGAGATGCGATGCAAGTGTAAGCCACTGTGACACTATTGTTCATTTTTATTTTTTTTATAAATGTCTAATGATAATGTCAATGAGGGATTTTTAATCACTGCTATGTTGAAATTGTAACTAATATTGATACTGTTGTTGATAATATTCATTTTTGTTTCACTACTTTTGGTTTGTCCTGTGTCGTGTTTGTGTCTCCTCTCAATTGCTCTGTTTATTGCAGTTCTGAGTGTTGCTGGGTTGGGTTTGGTTTTGGAATCGGATTGCATTGTTATGTTATTGCTGTGTATTGTTTTGTTGGATTGATTAATTTAAAAAAAAAAAGAATCGATTTTTTAAAAATGAGAATCGATTCTGAATCGCACAACGTGAGAATCGCGATTCGAATTCGAATCGATTTTTTCCCACACCCCTAATAAATACAATGTGATGGTTAAAACAATCAAGTCAAGGGCAGATAATGTAAAAAATAACTGAGTCTCAGTTGATGCTCAACACCAGAAAGGACTTCAATGACATAATAATGGACACAAATGCATACGGTGATGACATGCACTATGTGAGAAAGCAATGACAAAAAGAGATAACTTTTGGTGTCATCAACATAAATCAGCATCGGTGGACGTAGTACCCTGTCACGTATCCTACTTTGTTCGTATTTCAACACTACTTTGTCACAGTTAGACAATAAAGGTTGCCAAAATGGTTATAAATCCAAATGGGTAACCGGGCCAAAACGTATAATACAAGCGACCATATCTTTATTTGAAACATTCAGACACATTACAGTCTTTTTCGGTGGAAAACATGTCTCTTATCATAAATACAATGTGATGGTTAAAACAATCAAGTCAAGGGCAGATATTGTAAAAAATGAATTAGTCTCAGTTGATGCTCAACACCAGAAAGGACTTCAATGACATAATAATGGACACAAATGCACACGGTGATGACATACACTATGTGAGAAAGCACTGACAAAAAGAGATAACTTTTGGTGTCGTCAACATAAATCAGCATCTGTGGACGTAGTACCCTGTCACGTATCCTATCATGTAGATTGCCACCAGGACAGCCGCAGCTCCAGCTGTCTTCACTGCAGCACCAGCGTTGCCCGTACACATTATGTTGTAGAGCCTGAATGCAACATAAAGCCAAGTTCTGTTAAAATAAGGCCTCTCTGGAACTCTGACCACTATTGTTACACACTGGACTTTGTCTCACCTCGTCTTGGTGGTCTGTGTCGCCTCCACGTTCATGTTGATGTTGTCCTCGTTCCAGCGGTCATATTGCACGCTGCCGGCGTTGCTGGCGTCCATGTGGAGAACTCTGTGGAATCACTGCAACACAAGTGCTTTAAGAAGACGACCGCAATTCCCAATGTTAAGAATGCTCACCTGTACGAGCCTGACAACCTGCCTTAGCACTTTTTGCGTCTGAGAGTGGCGAGACCTTGTCCTTGGTTCATATGTTCACTGGGCTCAGCCTGCCATAAATTCATTTGTTTCCTTCTGGCGTACGCAGGCAGTGCCTTTATATGACTTTCACTGTGACAAAGGGGAATTACAAAACCCAAAACCAGTGAAGTTGGCACGTAGTGTAAATCGTAAATAAAAACAGAATACAATGATTTGCAAATCCTTTTTAACTTATATTCAATTGAATAGACTGCAAAGACATGATATTTAATGTTCGAACTGAGAAACCAATTTTTTTGTTGTTGCAAATAATCATTAACTTAGAATTTAATGGCAGCGACACATTGCAAAAACGTTGGCACAAGGACATTT
>NC_084737.1:77960547-78118047 GCF_033978785.1 Entelurus aequoreus
TTTGTAGGTTCTCGTGTGGCCTCCCTGGTGGTCCTAGAGTTCTGTCTTCGAGCTGTCTCTGGCTGGGTTACACAGGGTCAAGTAAGTCCCCCGTGATTGCATTTCTACATGAACACTTAGAGATGATGTATTTTGCAAAGAAAAGGAAGTACCGTATTTTTCGGACTATAAGTCGCAGTTTTTTTTCATAGTTTGGCCGGGGGTGCGACTTATACTCAGGAGCGACTTATGTGTGGAATTATTAACACATTACTGTAAAATATCAAATAATATTATTTAGCTCATTCACGTAAGAGACTAGACGTATAAGATTTCATGGGATTTAGCGATTAGGAGTGACAGATTGTTTGGTAAACGTATAGCATGTTCTATATGTTATAGTTACATACCAGGCACGTTCCCAGTTGGTTATTTATGCGTCATATAATGTACACTTATTCAGCCTGTTGTTCACTATTCTTTATTTATTTTAAATTGCCCCTCAAATGTCTATTCTTAGTGTTGGGTTTTATCAAATACATTTCCCCCCAAAAATGCGACTTATACTACAGTGCGACTTATATATGTTTTTTTCCTTCTTTATTATGCATTTTCGGCCGGTGCGACTTATACTCCGGAGCGACTTACACTACCGTTCAAAAGTTTGGGGTCACACAAACAATTTTGTGGAATAGCCTTCATTTCTAAGAACAACAATAGACTGTCGAGTTTCAGATGAAAGTTCTCTTTTTCTGGCCATTTTGAGCGTTTAATTGACCCCACAAATGTGATGCTCCAGAAACTCAATCTGCTCAAAGGAAGGTCAGTTTTGTAGCTTCTGTAACGAGCTAAACTGTTTTCAGATGTGTGAACATGATTGCACAAGGGTTTTCTAATCATCAATTAGCCTTCTGAGCCAATGAGCAAACACATTGTACCATTAGAACACTGGAGTGATAGTTGCTGGAAATGGGCCTCTATACACTTATGTAGATATTGCACCAAAAACCAGCTATTTGCAGCTAGAATAGTAATTTACCACATTAGCAATGTATAGAGTGTATTTCTTTAAAGTTAAGACTAGTTTAAAATGATCTTCATTGAAAAGTACAGTGCTTTTCCTTCAAAAATAAGGACATTTCAATGTGACCCCAAACTTTTCAACGGTAGTGTATACTCCGTAAAATACGGTAGTTGATTTTTAAAAGCTGCACTGTGGATGGACGTTAGCCGCTAGCGAGGACACTACATTGCGCTGAGGACGCCTTCGTTCGCTTGTCTCTGTCGAATTCGTGGCTAAAATATCACATGTCATCAACATGCATTATCACGATGTGACGACGGTAGTAAAAGCTTTATCGACTATCGTCGGCAAAATGTGTATTATTTGTATCGCTCATTGTCTATCGGGCAACACGAGTAGGCATCATCGTAATGGAAAGTTAAAGGTATAATATTTTACAAAAAAAAGTTACAATGTAACAAGGATTAAGATGTATTTTTGAGCAAAATGTCGTTGTACTAAATCTTATTTGGCCTTTATTTTTAATCCATATTAGCTAAATGACAAGAAACAGGCAAATAAAAAAATTGCCACAATAAAGATGCGCTTTTATTTTTTATTTTTTATATCTTAGACCAGGGATGTTTGAACTTTTTCCAGCAGTAAAATTAAAAGGTGTTGGGGCCACTTTGATACATTGTGTACTTTAAGGATAAAATGTACAGTATGTCAATCAATAAATGAACAAAACTTCCACATCCATAACATCTTTATGTTACAGGAAACCAAACAAGATAGTGTAATATCTAATCTAACCCTCTTGAGTTATACAATTGTATTCTTATTATTTATTACTCACATTATTTCGCCAACTCAAACCTTTTTGAGGGCTTTGGCACACTCGAAAACTTACCTTATCTTGCAAAAAATGCGTACACATGTTCATCATGTGTGGGGTGGTGTGGCTCGGTTGGTAGAGCGGCCGCGCCAGCAACTTAAGGGTTCCATGTTCGATCCCCGCTTCCGCCATCCTAGTCACTGCCATTGTGTCCACTTTACCCACCTGCTCCCAGTGCCACCCTCACCGGTTTAAATGTAACTTAGATAATGAGTTTCACTATGTAAAGCGCTTTGAGTCACTAGAGAAAAGCGCTATATAAATATAATTCACTTCACTACATCATGACAGGACGCACAGACATCAGTTTTTAAGTTACATTTTTGGAAGGATTTTTCCCAAATGCGTTTTTCTTTGTATTTTTTGTGTAATTTTTAAATCCGGAATGTGTTTATTTTGTTTTCAGAATGTGTAAAAATAAGCTGCAGGTCGCACTTTGGACTCTCAGGCCTATATTGATAAGAAGTTATGGTAGTAAAGCTGTAATGTTAGAAACATAAAAACTTTACATTTTTGAGAATAGGTTGTATTTTACCAGATTTATTTTGGTAGTATTAGACTTTAGATCGTATGCAGGTTCATTAGGCACGCAGTGAAATGTAGAGAAATGTAAATTCCCTTAAGAAAAGTCATTAAAATTGTGAATATTAAATAAAAATACTTTTTAAATATCACGTAATTGAAGTTATACATGTTTTGTTTTTTTTAGATTTTAATTGTACAACTTTTTTTTTTATACCAGTATGTCAATCTATCAATGTTTATTTATATAGCCCTAAATCACAAGTGTCTCAAAGGGCTGCACAAGCCACAACGACATCCGCGGTACAAAGCCCACATACGGGCAAGGAAAACTCACCCCAGTGGGACGTCGATGTGAATGACTATGAGAAACCTTGGAGAGGACCGCAGATGTGGGTACCACCCCCCCCACCCCCCAAAGGGGAGACCGAAAGCAATGGATGTCGAGTGGGTCTGACATAATATTGTGAAAGTCCAGTCCATAGTCCATATGAAGGACTTTCTGGGCTAAACTGCAAAAACAAAACAGAAAACAAGTTATGAGAGTAAAGTCATATTGTATCCTTATTAAAATGTGTTGAAAAAGTATTGAATTTATGAGAATGAAGTCAAATATTTTTCAGGAAAAAAAAGTCAAAAAATGTGTTAAATAATGTACCCCGCCTTCCGCCCGAATGCAGCTGAGATAGGCTCCAGCGACCCCAAAAGGGACAAGCGGTAAAAAATGGATGGATGGATGAATATCTGAAGTTTATTCATGACCCTGAATGAGAATAGCAGATGAATGAAAATATTATACAATTAATTCACATTTACTTTATGTCAGACATCTAGTTTAAAGTTACAGAGTGTGTTAAATATTCTGTGTCGTCCTCCAGAAGTCCTTCTCCCAGCTCCAGCACCTCTTGGTCCAAAGCCAGTTCTCCCTGGGCTGTGCCCTCACCTGCAGTCTCCACTTTCTCCACGAGAGGTCGCCGCAGCGTTGGCTGTGTTTGCTGCTGGCTGCTGCTCTCAGCTGCTTCTTGGCCAGGCAGGTTTCGGCCTTGCTGCACCATGTTGCAGCTCTCTACAAGCTGCACAGCTCGCAGCGATACTGCGGCATTTGCATCGGCCTGATGACATGTGGCCCAGGGCTGGTGCTGCCCACCTTGTGCAGGATGCTGTTTATTGCCTTTTCGGTGGCTGTTATGGCGGCCGTGTCCATCATCAATCAGCACTTCCTGTCTGCAACCGAGGCACTTAGGTTTTGGACACCTCTGACTATCTGCTATACTCTGCTGGTGGTCTACATGCAGGGTGAGGAAACACTTTAGAATCTTCACTTAGTGTAACAATCAGGTGCACCTCATGTGACCTGTGGGTAGTTGGCACCCCACCTTGTCCAAATCCTAACCTAACTATTATAGCTTTTAAGTTATTAATGTTTTATGGTTTTATGTTTTGTATTTGTGTCTATTATATTTGTTAAGTTAACATTTGTATTTAAAGGGGAATTGCACTTTTTTGGGAAATGTGCCTATCGTTCACAATCATTATGAGAGACAGGAAGATACGTCTTTTTATTAGGGTTTAAAGGATTATTTAAAATAAAAAAACGTGGCTAATGAGTCACTGTTGTAGCCCTCTAAATCCAACTTTAAAACCCTTTATTCAGAATCAGAATAGTTTTTATTGCCATTGTTTGAGAACGGGTTCACAAACTAGTAATTTTACTTGGCGCAATCGTGCAACATAAAACACATATAACACAGAATATCAATCAATCAATCAATCAATCAATGTTTATTTATATAGCCCTAAATCACAAGTGTCTCAAAGGGCTGTACAAGCCACAACGACATCCTCGGTACAGAGCCCACATACGGGCAAGGAAAAACTCACCCCAGTGGGACGTCGGTGAATGACTATGAGAAACCTTGGAGAGGACTGCATATGTGGGTAACCCCCCCCCCCTCTAGGGGAGACCGAAAGCAACGGATGTCGAGTGGGTCTGACATAACATTGTGAAAGTCCAGTCCACAGTGGATCCAACACATCAGCGGGAGTCCAGTCCACAGCGGGGCCAACAGGAAACCATCCCGAGCGGAGACGGGTCAGCAGCGCAGAGATGTCCCCAACCGATGCACAGGCTAGTGGTCCACCCGGGGTCCCGACTCTGGACAGCCAGCACTTCATCCATGGCCACCGGACCTATGCAACTCCCCCTCGCAAGGGACAGGGGAGAAGAGGAGAGAAGAAAAGAAACGGCAGATCAACTGGTCTAAAAAAGGGGGGGTCTATTTAAAGGCTAGATTATACAAATTAGTTTTAAGATGGGACTTAAATGCTTCTACTGAGGTAGCATCTCTAACTGTTACCGGGAGGGCATTCCAGAGTACTGGAGCCCGAATAGAAAACGCTCTATAGCCCGCAGACTTTTTTTTGGCTCTGGGAATCACTAATAAGCCGGAGTTCTTTGAACGCAGATTTCTTGTCGGGACATATGGTACAATACAATCGGCGAGATAGGCTGGAGCTAAACCGTGTAGTATTTTATACGTAAGTAGTAAAACCTTAAAGTCGCATCTTAAGTGCACAGGAAGCCAGTGCAGGTGAGCCAGTATAGGCGTAATATGATCAAACTTTCTTGTTTTTGTCAAAAGCCTTGCAGCCGCATTTTGTACCAACTGTAATCTTTTAATATTGGAATAGAATAACATCAGATCTTGTTATTGTTCATGTGCCTGATGGCCAAGGAGAAAAAACTGTTCGGGTGGCGAGAGGTGTGGGCATACTTGCCAACCCTCCCGATTTTTCCGGGAGACTCCCGAATTTCAGTGCCCCTCCCGAAAAATCTCCCGGGGCAACCATTCTCCCAATTTTCACCCGGACAACAATATTAAGGGCGTGCCGTGATGGCACTGCCTTTAGCGTCCTCTACAACCTGTCGACGCGTCCGCTTTTTCACCATACAAGCAGCGTGCCGGCCCAGTCATATGTTGTATGCGGCTTCTGCATACATACGGAAGTGACAGCAAGACATACTTGATCAACAGCCATACAGGTCACAATGAGGGTTGCCGTATAAACAACTTTAACACTGTTACAAATATGCGCCACACTGAGAACCCACACCAAACAAGAATGACAAACACATTTCGGGAGAACATCCGCACCGTAACACAACAGAACAAAAACCCAGAATCCCTGGCATCCCTAACTCTTCTGGGCTACCATATACACCCCCGCTACCACCAAACCCCGCCCACCTCAACCCCCCCAATCTCCAGAATTCGAAGGTCTCAAGGTTGGCAAGGGTCTGGATGGACCGTAGTCTCCTGCCTGAGGGGAGAGGGGAGAAGGGACGTTCTATTTACACACTGCAAGTATACAGTATATATAATGTAGTAACAAACACATTCAGAGAAAGTTTCAACTCCCACCTCCGGAAGAACTTTGAACATATCACGAGGGAGGCGCTGGACATTGAGTCTGAGTGGACCATGTTCCGCACCTCTATTGTCGAGGCGGCCGATCGGAGATGTGGCCGCAAGGTGGTTGGTGCCTATCGTGGTGGTAATCCCAAAACCCGCTGGTGGACACCAGCAGTGAGGGATGCTGTCAAGCTGAAGAAGGAGTCCTATCGGGTCCTATTGGCTCATGAGACCCCGAAGGCAGCGGACAGGTACCGACAGGTCAAGAGGCGCGCGGCTTTGGCGGTCGCAGAGGCAAAAACTCGGACATGGGAGGAGTTCGGCATAGCCATGGAAAACAACTTCCGGACGGCTTCTAGGCGATTCTGGACCACCATCCGCCGCCTCTGGAGAGGGACGCAGTGCACTGTCAACACCGTGTATAGTGGGAATGGTGTGCTGCTGACCACAACTCAGGACGTTGTGTATCGGTGGAGGGAACACTTCAAAGACCTCCTCAATCCCACCTACATGTCTTCCTATGACGAAGCAGTGCCTGGGGAATCTGTGGTGGGCTCTCCTATTTCTGGGGCTGAGGTTGCCGAGGAAGTTAAAAAACTCCTCGGTGGCAGGTTCCTCGGGGGTGGATGAGATCCGCCCGGAGTTCCTTAAGGCTTAGGATGCTGTGGGGCTGTCTTGGTTGACAAGACTCTGCAGCATTGCATGGGCATCAGGGGTGGTGCCTCTGGACTGGCAGACCGGGGTGGTGGTTCCTCTCTTTAAGAAGTGGAACCGGAGGGTGTGTTCTAACTATGGCGGGATCACACTTCTCAGCCTTCCCGGTAAAGTTAATTCAGGTGTACTGGAGAGGAGGCTACACCGGATAGTCGAACCTCCAATTCAGGAGGAGCAGTGTGGTTTTTGTCCTGGTCGTGGAACTGTAGACCAGCTCTATACTCTCGGCAGTGTTCTTGAGGGTGCATGGGAGTTTGCCCAACCAGTCTACATGTGCTTTGTGGACTTGGAGAGGGCCTTCGACCGTGTCCCTCAGAAAATCTTGTGGGGAGTGCTCAGAGAGTATGAGGTATCGAACCGTCTGATTGGGGAAGTCCACTCCCTGTATGATCAGTGTCAGAACTTGGTCCGTATTGCCGGCAGTAAGTCAGATCCGTTTCCAGTGAGGGTTGGACTCTGCCAGGGCTGCACTTTGTCACCAATTCTGTTCATAACTTTTATGGACAGAATTTCTGGGCGCAGTCAGGGCGTTGAGGGGATCCGGTTTGATGGCTTAGGTCTCTGCTTTTTGCAGACGATGTGGTCCAGATGGCTTCATCTGGCCAGGATCTCTAGCCCTCACTGGATCGGTTCGCAGCCGAGTTTGAAGCAACTGGGATGAGAATCAGCACCTCCAAGTCCAAGTCCACGGTTCTCGCCCGGAAAAGGGTGGAGTGCCATCTCTGGGTTGGGGTGGA
The DNA here is from genome assembly GCF_033978785.1 of Entelurus aequoreus. Taxonomy (NCBI): domain Eukaryota; kingdom Metazoa; phylum Chordata; class Actinopteri; order Syngnathiformes; family Syngnathidae; genus Entelurus; species Entelurus aequoreus. The sequence goes on from NC_084737.1 coordinate 77,967,814, forward strand.
GACCTTGCCCCAAGTGGAGGAGTTCAAGTACATTGGAGTCTTGTTCACGAGTGAGGGAAGAGTGGATCGTGAGATCAGTGCACCGTTTGCAGTGATGCGTACCTGTGGTGAAGAAGGAGCTAGGCCGGAAGGCAAAGCTCTCAATTTACCAGTTGATCTACGTTCCCATCCTCACCTACGGTCATGAGCTTCGGGTTATGACCGAAAGGACAAGATCACAGGTACAAGGAGTCGAAATGTGTTTCCTCCGTCAAGTGGTCGGGCTCTCCCTTCAGAGATATGGTGGAAAGCTTTGTCATTTGGGAGGAGCTCAAAGTAAAGCTGCTGCTCCTCCACATCGAGAGGTGCCAGATGAGGTGGTTCGGGCATCTGGTCAGGATGCCACCCTTAGGGCACGTCCGACCGGTAGGACGCCAAGGGGAAGACTCAGGACAAGTTGGGGAGACTATGTGTCCCGGCTGGCCTGGGAATGGCTCGGGGACCACCGGGAGGAGCTAGACGAAGTGACTGGAGAAAGGGAAGTCTGGGCTTCCCTGTTTAGGCTGCTGCCCCCGCGACCCGACCTAGGATAAGCGGAAGAAAATGGATGGAGACATGTTCATAACCGTATGTAATATGTTCAATATTTACCGTATTTTGATCATTTTAAGCGCATTGATTTCCGTTTTTATAGCAGCACACTTTCAACTTCTGTCAACAAATGTGTGTCATAATTCCGAAATCAAAGGCATGTGCGTATTCTAAACATGGCAGACTTGGAAACTGACAACGAAGAAGACTATTTTTGGACAAATGAGGATTCACAACTTTATCTTTTTGCAGCTGAATATACGGAGGATGAACTGCTGTTTATAGAAGCCAGCATGAAGAGAGAGTGAAACACTGGAGCAGACAGAAGCCGATAGAGTTAGGTCGGCGTGACATGAAGCTGCAAATGTGAAATTTGAAGCCAAGCTATTTCGACATAAATGGAGTGCTGACCCCATATAAACCAGAAACAACATCTCCGGCCAGCTGGACCAAATAGACAACTATCCATCGAGTTTTCACACATTATATTGATCATGATACATGCAGCACATTTTGCGTATATCATGACAGTCTGGCTAGCTGTGTACAAACAAAACATAAAATAATACTTTAAAAATAATGTAATATGATTGTTCATGTTTTTCAGTCAGTACAGATTGTTGTTCTATCGCATTGGGTTGTTCATTACAAACTCAAACGTGTTTCGTAGAAGCTAGCTTATCTTTTGCCGTAGTTAGCTTTTATGGCTAATACCGTAGCTTCGCTAGAAAAAGAGTTCCTCACTGTTCGCTCTTACAATAACAATGTTGCTACAGCTTGGTTATTATACAGGTTACGGAACGTAAATGAAGTATTGTATTTTTTAAGTGCTTTAGAGGTAGAATAAATTACTCCCATTAACTGCATTGCTAGCTACCTAGAACGAGATGATTTGTACATGTTAGAATGCAAAAAAACAACAACTTTTGCCTTCTTGTCTCTCATAAAGATTGTGAACGATAAGCGAAATTCAAATTGCAGTTCCCCTTTAACGTGTTATTATTCACAACAGACCCCCCAATCTAGTCAAAACCTCCCCAGACTAGTCCCAATTGTTTGTGCTACGATTGTGCTGCAACATTTTTTTGTGTAACTATTACAGTTTTTAAGTTGTTACCGAATTATGATTCATAACTCGCCTCACCACCTTTTCCAGATCTCCCGAAACTTGTCCCATTCGTTTGTTTTATGTTTGTGCTACAAACATTTTCGGTCTAACTCTTAAAGTTTTTAAGTAATTATTGTGTAATGGTTTTGCAGTATTTAAGTGTTATAATACATTACCAATTCCCCAACTACGTCTAAACCTCCCCAAACGTTTCCGACATCTAGTGTGTGTGAGACAATCATTGGTACTTTAATCTTTAATCTTAATCTTTAATTTGTTTGTGATGTGTTAGTGCTGCAAAATGTTTTAATCAAACTATCGGTTATTAACAAATTATGATTCATAACCAGCCCCCCACCTTCTCCAGATCTCTCCAAACTTGTCCCAATCGTTTGTACTGCAAATCTGGCCAAAATGTTATAGTTTTTAGGTTATTAACATTTTATGGAGCTGGTTATGAATCATTCATGAATTTGTTAATAACTTCAAAACTATAATAATTAGACCAAAACATTTTCCAGCACAAACGAATGGGCAAAGTTTGGGGAGATTTTGACATAGTTGATGTCACGTTATGATTAATACCATGTTAATTACATGTTAATACCATAAAAAACATAACCTGCTAACTAATAAACGATAACAGCACAAACAAACAAACAAATTCTGCATAAATGTAGCACAAATGATTGGGATAAGTTTGGACAGTGAATGACAAAATGTTCAAACTTAAAAACTATAGTACACCAAAAATGTTTCTAGCACAAACGAATGGGACATGTTTGGGGATATTTTTACACTGTTGGGTTTTGTAGTTATGATTTATAACTTATTAATTACACGTTAATAACATAAAACCATACCATTTGAATAACCTAAACACTATTTTTGCAGCACAATTGATTGGGACTGGTTTGGGGAGGTATTGACAAGGTGGGGTGGGGGCTGGTTATGAATAATGAAACGTAATAACTTCAAAATTATTAGTCAGACAAAAAATATTTGCAGTACAAATGTAGCACAAACGATAGGCACAGGTTTGGGGGGAGGTGGGGTGCTTGATGACATCACTAGTCAGATCATTTATTTTAGAATAACTTTTTTTTAAAAACGTAACGACACAAACAAAACATTTTGTAGCACTAACGATTGGAACACGTTTGGGGAGACTTGGACAAAGTGGGGGGGGGGGGGGGGCAACTTCACATACACTATATTGCCAAAAGTATTTGGTCACCTGCCTTGACTCACATATGAACTTGAAGTGCCATCCCATTCCTAACCCATAGGGTTCAATATGATGTCGGTCCACCTTTTGCAGCTATTACAGCTTCAACTCTTCTGGAAAGGCTGTCCACAAGGTTGCGGAGTGTGTTTATAGAAATGTTCGACCATTCTTCCAAAAGCGCATTGGTGAGGTCACACACTGATGTTGGTCAATAAAGCCTGGCTCTCAGTCTCTGTTCTAATTCATCCCAAAGGTGTTCTATCGGGTTCAGGTCAGGACTCTGTGCAGGCCAGTCAAGTTCATCCACACCAGACTCTGTCATTCATGTGGCCAAGTGATTAGGACACCTGATTCTGATCATTTGGATGGGTGGCCAAATACTTTTGGCAATGTGTGTCCGAAACGTGAACCTTACAATAATGCTACATTTTCATCAAGCAGAAGAGCATCACAGTCTCCCGCCTAGCCAGGTAGTCCTAAACGCGGTAGTGGTGCGCCTCGGTGGTCTAATGGTCCTGATGCTGACTGTTGGACGCTGGGCTGACGTGCTCCACATCCTGGTGTGTTTCCTGGGCGAGGCCAGCTGCCTCATCCCCACAAGGGATCTGCTGGATGCAACCTTGCAAGTCAGTGATGTGTTAGTTTGCAAAAATATATATATACTTATTCACAATAATACACATTTGTTATCTCACTCTGGACTGTAATCTACACAGTATGTCATATTTTCATGTTGCCAGGTGGAAGAAGATCCTACGAGACATGCTGAAAAACGGCACCAACGTCGACCAGGCGCACAAGAGGAGCATCAGACGTAATCTTTGCATTTCCTTTTTGTAGAAACTTAAGTGTTACTAAACATGTGTTGTACTTGGACAATATTTGTCAATACATTTTTTCTTCAAATATTTCATCCCGGTGGTTCTCAAACTTTTTTCACCAAGTACCACCTCAGAAAAAAAATGTGTCTCTCCAAGTACCATCATAATGACCAACATTAAAATACAGTAGCGTAGTAGGCCTAGGTTTTATTTAACAAGTATATTTGACCACAGATATTTTTTTTAGTGGCGCTATAGGTGGCGCTCTTGGCTCTACAATGGTTAAAAAACACTGTTCTATATGACAACACTGGTGTTTTCAAAAATCTGCTGCAAAAATATGTGTCGCTCCTTAGTTTTGAAGTAACAGTAGAGTGGAAAAACATGTTGCCTTTGTATTGAAGTTTTTATCATATATATCTGATTTATGACACCAAAAAGACTTCCAAAGTTTGCGATTAAATAGATATGATCAAAAATGTGTAAATCTCACGGAGATTCCCAAGCCATTTTAAGAGTTAATGAGCAAGCAGTTAGGAACCAAAGATCCCTTCCCCATCAACAGCAATGCAATCATGCAGACTTTGTGAGAGCCAACAGCAAATGATGATCCAGGACATTACATTTTTGAGCCCAAACTCAAAGAGGATGAGCAATAACTTCCAGTATAGCTCCAGATCCAGGTCCAGGTCCAGCTCCAGGTCCACCTGCAGAAATACTCTGAAGACTCTGCTGTGGTCGGGTGTATCGGGGAGGGACAGGAAGTGGAGTACAGGACACTGATTGCTGACTTTGTGGAGTGGTCTCAGGCTAAATATCCATCCATCCATCCGTCTTCTTACGCTTATCCGAGGACGGGTTGCGGGGGCAGCAGCCTAAGCAGAGAAGCCCAGACTTGCCTCTCCCCATCCACTTCGTCCAGCTCCTCCCGGGGGATCCCAAGGCGTTCCCAGGCCAGCCAGGAGAGAGTCTTCCCAACGTGTCCTGGGTCTTCCCTGTGGCCTCCTACCGGTCGGACGTGCCCTAAACACCTCCCTAGGGAGGCGTTCGGGTGGCATCCTGACCAGATGCCCGAACCACCTCATCTGGCTCCTCTCGATGTGGAGGAGCAGCGGCTTTACTTTGAGCTCCCCCCCGGATGACAGAGCTTCTCACCCTATCTCTAAGGGAGAGCCCCGCAACCCGGCGGAGGAAACTCATTTCGGTCGCTTGTACCCGTGATCTTGTCCTTTCGATCATAACCCAAAGCTCATGACCATAGGTGAGGATGGGAACGTAGATTGACCGGTAAATTGAGAGCTTTGCCTTCCGGCTCAGCTCCTTCTTCCCCACAACGGATCGATACAGCGTCCGCATTACCGAAGACGCCCCACCGATCCGCCTGTCGATCTCACGATCCACTCTTCCCTCACTCGTGAACAAGACTCCGAGGTACTTGAACTCCTCCACTTGGGGCAAGATATCCTCCCCAACCCGGAGATGGCACTCCACCCTTATCTGCACCTGAATGTGGACAAGACCAAGGAGCTGATCATCGACTTCAGGAAGAAAAGGAGGTGTTTTGGTCCTAAATGATCTCAGTAAGATATTACAGCTTGTTGCTGAGATTTTATGACCTATATTGAGTAAAACATGCTTGAAACTAGAATATCAACTGTTGCAAAGCTGTGTCATCAACACTCACAAGTATAAAACTACTTTTTTAAAGTAATCATTTCTTATTTCAAGCATGAAAAAAAAAATCATGACTTTGACACAATTGTGTCTCATAATTAAAACAGATGACAGCCAAATAGACTTTGCTGTTTTATTTTCAATGAAACAATAGAAAATATGTACTCATATAGTAGTACAGTTGGCACAGTACAGTAAACTGACAGTTAATATTCAAACATTTAAGATGTGACATTTCTAACTATTTTGAACATAAATAGTTCACGCACATTCAGATGAATTCTTCAAACATTTTTGGCCGGGGGCCGGGCTGTATATATGCGCACTAATTGACTGAAAGAGCACGCACTTGGCGCGATGATGTCATGTTATCGATGGAAAAATGCATTTTTAGACCATATGATTTGCCTGAGCGGCTAGTAGACCCCGAAAGTAACAAGCGGTTGCCTTGTTGCCTTTCCATTAAGAACAATACATTAGTTTTTAGAATAAGTTTGCTGGTTTCAAGAAATGTAATGCCGAGTGCATATCATTATGTCAAGATAATGGCACTAGCATGTACTTCATTTAAGAATATTTTTCAACATATTGAGCAAAAAGGTCTCTTTTTTTTTTTTTTCTACCAAGAAAAGTGCACTTGCTTTTAGTGAGAATATACTTATTTTAAGGTATTTTTGGGTTCATTGAAGTTAGCTAATTTAACTTGTTTTAGAAAGTCTTGACAAGCCAAATTTTCTTGTTCTATTGGCAGATAATTTTGCTTAGTTCAAGTAAAATACCCCTAATTTTTCTTTTTTTTTTCCTTGTTTTTGAACACTGACTTTCTGCAGTGCTGGTTATATGCTTGCTGGAAATAGTCTGCAGCTGCCACAAATATTCTTATTAAAAACAAGTGGGATTATGTAACCTCTGTGTGAGTAAGAAGTGCAACTTTTAGATAGAGGATGTGTGAAGTACAATGAGGCTTCGCTGTGGGCTATCAGCTGTTTTCAATAACCTCAATATTCGCTGAGACGACATAAAAGCAGCTTGAAGGAGTAATTTCCTTTTCCACTCAATAATAGCCAAGGGACAAGCGGTAGAAAATGGATGGATGGAATAGCCAAGCTTTATTTCAAGCTCAACAAAACGGTCGTTTGAGTCTGTGATTATATTATCCTGTAACGAATGAGATTTCTCTACAGAATCTCCTCTCTGGTCAACAAAAGCACCATGAGGATTCTAGCGGGAACTCTCATTCAACTCTTTCGATTACGCATGCACCTCCTGGTACCCTAGCACCTCCAAAACTCTCAAATCTAAACTCCAAACATCCCAGAACAAGCTAGTCAGATTACTTCTAGACCTCCACCCCAGATCACACCTCACTCCTACCCACTTCTCCAAAGTGGGCTGGCTCAGGGTGGAGGACAGAGTAAAACAACTTGCACTGAGCCTAGTCTATAAAATCCGCTACACCTCCCTGATACCGAAGTACATGTCAAACTACTTCCTTAACGTAAATGACCGCCATAACCACAACACCAGGGGGAGCTCCACTAACCACGTTAAACCCAGATTCCGATCCAACAAAGGTCTTAACTCATTCTCTTTCTATGCCACATCAATGTGGAATGCGCTCCCAACAGGTGTTAAAGAAAGGGCATCTCTATCCTCCTTCAAAACCGCAATAAAAGTACACCTCCAGGCAACTTCAACCCTAAACTAACACCCTCCCCGGATTGTTAATAATCAAATGTAGATACTTTTTCTTATGCTTTCTGATCTCTCTCTCGCTCTCTCTATGTCCACTACTTGCTGTACATGTCCTACCAAGTCAGACCTACACGGTTTCAATGTCCATTTCTCTGTTCTCAATTGTTGATGACTGAAGTGATGATAACAACCAAACCTAACCCCCCCCCTCCACTTCCCACACCCCGGATTGTAAATAATGTAAATAATTCAATGTACCATATTTTTCGGACTATAAGTCGCAATTTTTTTCATAGTTTGGCCGGGGGTGCGACTTATACTCAGGAGCGACTTATGTGTGAAATTATTAACACATTACCGTAAAATATCAAAATATTATTTAGCTCATTCACGTAAGAGACTAGACGTATAAGATTTCATGGGATTTAGCGATTAGGAGTGACAGATTGTTTGGTAAACGAATAGCATGTTCTATATGTTATAGTTATTTGAATGACTCTTACCATAATATGTTACGTTAACATACCAGGCACGTTCTCAGTTGGTTATTTATGCGTCATATAACATACACTTATTCAGCCTGTTGTTCACTATTCTTTATTTATTTTAAATTGCCTTTCAAATGTCTATTCTTGGTGTTGGGTTTCATCAAATACATTTCCCCAACAAATGCGACTTATACTCCAGTGTGACTTATGTTTTTTTCCTTCTTTATTATGCATTTTCGGCAGGTGCGACTTATACTCCGGTGCAACTTATACACCGAAAAATACGGTATATACCCTGATGATTATCTTGTGTGATGACTGTATTATGATGATAGTAAATATCTGTATCATAAATCAATTTAAGTGGACCCCGACTTAAAGAAGTTGAAAAACTTATTCGGTTGTTACCATTTAGTGGTCAATTGTACTTCACTGTGCAACCTACTAATAAAAGTCTCAATCAATCAATCAATCAATCAACACCCAACATGGCAGCCATTTTGAAGCCACCGAGGTAAACACCTGCCAATGACAGTCATTTAAACAGCACCTGGCAACACGGCAAAATGCCAACCCTACCTCTTTTTTTCTCTCCACCGTTCGAGCTAAATATAAACAGACAAAGCCCCTCTTTAAGAATGCAATTTATTCGAGTCGGACAAGATAGAAAGATGAAAAGCTGGCGTCGTCTCTCAACGCTACTGATACGAGGAAAAGGGTAAAATGGCTGACATCTTTGTAATGCATAAAAATAACAAAATGGCGTGAGCCATGAATTAATTTTCAGTTGGAATTGGACGCGCACACACACGGACAGGGCTTTGTTCACGTTGAAGAGATGTTCAATTCACAGTCCAATATCGTGGCGACCATCCCCTCTAAGATTACATCCACGTTTAGGCGATAATCATGTCTTAACATTCACATAACGTTATTCCACGGGAGAGGTGTTTTTTTTTTTTTTTTTTAAACACATCTCAGCTCCGCCATTCCGTGTGACGGTCGCTTCCGTGATAATCCACTTTAGTTTTGTCCACCAATATTTAGAAATTGTACTCCCACGGGTTTATTGGATTTTACCATTGGATACAGTTCCACCAGAGCCGTGAGAGGAAGGCATTCCACGCGTGTCCCGAGCAGGGTGAGCAATGTACTAAAATGTCTGTCTTTCTTCCTCCGCTTCCTCTGCCCTGCTGCATTGTTCTCTGTTCCGTCTCTGATTGGCTGGCTGTGCACATGCGCAGATGGCCTTGATAAGAGCGCACAGTCCTGCCTTGATACTGAGTCTTAAAATAGTAACACTGCAGATGAACGTCATACCTATGTTTACTTCCCTGTTTTGACTTCTTACCAATGTTCCCTCTAATTTTTCATGTGTGTGAGCAAACGCACAAACTCCCTGACCATTCAGTGGAGCACATGTGAGCAACATCAGACGTGCACACTGTGGCCACACCAGCGTCACACCTGTCCCAAACCTGACATCATAACAATTTAAATGTTTTATTAAAATCATTTTCTGATGTAAGTGATTTTGCCCTCTTACAATGACAATAACAAAAAAAACATGTTTTTCATGACCTATTTGCTAGTATTGTATGTCTGGCTGCAGCATACTTGCCAACCTTGAGACCTCCGATTTCGGGAGGTAGTGTCATGATCCATGGTCCGGATCATGTTTTTGTGTTTTCTGTTAATTTTGGACTCCTTTTGTTATTTGTTGTGCTCCTGTGAGTTTGTTTTGGTTGTCATGGTCACTCTTTGTGTGCACCTGTCTCTGATTAGTGCTCGCCCGCTCACCTGCTTCCCGAGCGCTAATCAGAGGCATTATTTAAGTTGCCTTTGCCAGTCACTCGTCCTGCTCTCATTGTGTTTGCTCCATGCACTTGTCACGTGAGTTTTTGAGTTCTAGTGTTCCTTGTCTTTTGCCTATGCTAAGTAATAGTTCCTTAACTTCCCGTGTGCTCTGCACGCATCCCTGTTGTTTTTGTTTATTGGATGATTTATGATAAATAAATCACTTCCTACCTTACGCCTTCGTCCGGAGCCGTTCCTTTGGATTGGGAGAACAACCGCGCAGCAAGCTGCGACCCCCCGCGATCGTGACAGAATGAGAGCAGCATCCGTTCTCCCGCAAACGGACCAGAGGGAGATGGATGAAGGTACGCGCATGGTGTTGCGAGCGATGGAAGTGGAGACGCTTCGCTATTCGACGGAGGAGAGGTCGAACCTTATGTGGGGACCTGGAGGCTCCCTGATCCCCATCGACTCCCTCTGGTCCGAAGACATCGCCGCTACACAGCAGTACCGGACGCGCAGGCAAAGGCGGAAGCCGTCCAGAAGGGCTTCGCCTCGCCGTCAGAACGCGTCACTCCCGCAAGCTCCTCCCCCGGACCGAAGCAAGTTGCAGGCAGCCCAGTATCCTTCCCCCGATGACGTCACTCCGTCCACGGCTGATGACGTCATGGCCCAGAATTTTTTTTTTCTGAATTCTGTCTCTTTGCGTCAACAACCTCCTAAAGACTTTAATTCTAAAATTATACCTTGTCAGGACATTCTTTTGAAATTTAGATGTCAGCCACAGTCTCCTTCTGAGTGCCAAGCTCCGCCCCCTAGGACTCTAGCCCCGCCCACGTCAGTGACTTTTTCCTCTCATCCTCCCAAAAGACCTCAGGTGGGGGGTGGGAAAAGACATTTTGGACAATTTAGAGGGGAGGATTTGGCCCCCCTCCTGACTTCCCGCCACCCACCCGTAAAGACTGTTCCAGACCGCAAGCAGCGCGTCTGGTATCCGCCCCTTGAGGGGGGGGCTGGGGCCGGGAGCTGTGCTGGTGGGGCTGCTCGGCTGCGCCCAGCCAGGCAGCAACCTCCATCCCGGCCGCCACCACCAGTCTTTCGGCCTGCCAAGCCGCAACCTCCAGCCCGTCCTCCACCACCAGTCCGTCGGCATGCCAAGCCGCAACCCCCAGCGAGACCACCTCTGCCATGCTCATGGCTAACCTCAGCCCGGGTGGGCCTGCAGACGCCACCAGCATCTCCGGTGGGCCTGCAGACGCCACCAGCATCTCCGGTGGGCCTGCAGACGCCGCCAGCATCTCCGGTGGGCCTGCAGACGCCACCATCTCCAGTTCCTGTACCTGCTCCTCGGCTGGCACCCGTGCCTGCACCCCGGCTGGCACCCGTGCCTGCACCCCGGCTGGCACCCGTACCTGCACCCCGGCAGGCACCCGTACCTGCACCCCGGCAGGCACCCGTACCTGCACCCCGACAGGCACCCGTACCTGCACCTCGCCAGACGCCTGCACCTGCTCCTCGGCAGACGCCTGCACCTGCTCCTCGGCAGACGCCTGCACCTGCTCCTCGGCAGACGCCTGCACCTGCTCCTCGGCAGACGCCTGCACCTGCTCCTCGGCAGACGCCTGCACCTGCTCCTCGGCAGACGCCTGCACCTGCTCCTCGGCAGACGCCTGCACCTGCTCCTCGGCAGACGCCTGCACCTGCTCCTCGGCAGACGCCTGCACCTGCTCCTCGCCAGACGCCTGCACCTGCTCCTCGCCAGACGCCTGCACCTGCTCCTCGCCAGACGCCTGCACCTGCTCCTCGCCAGACGCCTGCACCTGCTCCTCGCCAGACGCCTGCACCTGCTCCTCGGCTGACGCCTGCACCTGCTCCTCGGCTGACGCCTGCACCTGCTCCTCGCCAGACGCCTGCACCTGCTCCTCGCCAGACGCCTGCACCTGCTCCTCGCCAGACGCCTGCACCTGCTCCTCGCCAGACGCCTGCACCTGCTCCTCGCCAGACGCCTGCACCTGCTCCTCGCCAGACGCCTGCACCTGCTCCTCGCCAGACGCCTGCACCTGCACCCCGCCAGACGCCTGCACCTGCACCCCGCCAGACGCCTGCACCTGCACCCCGCCAGACGCCTGCACCTGCACCCCGCCAGACGCCTGCACCTGCACCCCGCCAGACGCCTGCACCTGCACCCCGCCAGACGCCGGTGGTACTTGTACCACGCCAGACGCCGGTGGTACCTGCACCACGCCAGACGCCGGTGGTACCTGCAAGCACGCCAGACTCGCCGGTGGTACCTGCAAGCACGCCAGACTCGCCGGTGGTACCTGCAAGCACGCCAGACTCGCCGGTGGTACCTGCAACCACGCCAAACTCGCCAGTGGTACCTGCAACCACGCCAGACTCGCCGGTGGTGCCTGCTGCCACGCCTGCCATGACGGCGCCGGTGCCTGCTGCCACGCCTGCCATGACGGCGCCGACACGCCCACCTCCTCGTCGACCACGGATGTGGCCGCTCCCTGGTCGTCCGCCTCGCCAAGTGCGCCCACCTCCCCGTCGACCACGAATGTGGCCATTCCCTGGTCGCCCGCCTCGCTTGCTGCAGCGGCGTTCCACTCGCCGCCGCCACTTGACTTTGCCTCGGTGGATTCGGGGACACTTGGCCTGGCGACCCACCTCCAAGTCCTCCCTCCGCCCGCCCGTGACTTTTGACCCTGCTTGTTTTTTGTTTTTGTTTTCTTATGGACATCTTGTATCTGTCCTTGAGGAGGGGGTACTGTCATGATCCATGGTCCGGATCATGTTTTTGTGTTTTCTGTTAATTTTGGACTCCTTTTGTTATTTGTTGTGCTCCTGTGAGTTTGTTTTGGTTGTCATGGTCACTCTTTGTGTGCACCTGTCTCTGATTAGTGCTCGCCCGCTCACCTGCTTCCCGAGCGCTAATCAGAGGCATTATTTAAGTTGCCTTTGCCAGTCACTCGTCCTGCTCTCATTGTGTTTGCTCCATGCACTTGTCACGTGAGTTTTTGAGTTCTAGTGTTCCTTGTCTTTTGCCTATGCTAAGTAATAGTTCCTTAACTTCCCGTGTGCTCTGCACGCATCCCTGTTGTTTTTGTTTATTGGATGATTTATGATAAATAAATCACTTCCTACCTTACGCCTTCGTCCGGAGCCGTTCCTTTGGATTGGGAGAACAACCGCGCAGCAAGCTGCGACCCCCCGCGATCGTGACAGGTAGGGGGGTGGGGGGTAGGAAGGGGGTGTGGTTGGGGCGGGGGCGTGGTTAAGAGGGGAGGAGTATATTTACAGCTAGAATTCACCAAGTCAAGTATTTCATATATATATATATATATATATATATATATATATGTATGTATGTATGTATGTATGTATGTATGTATGTATGTATGTATGTATATATATATATATATATATATATATATATATATATATATATATACATATATATATATATATATATATATATATATATATATATATATATATATATATATATATATATATATATTAGGGCTGCAACTAACGATTAATTTGATAATCGATTAATCTGTCGATTATTACTTCGATTAATCGATTAATAATCGGATAAAAGAGACAAACTACATTTCTATCCCATCCAGTATTTTATTGAAAAAAAAACAGCATATTGGCACCATGCTTATTTTGATTATTGTTTCTCAGCGGTTTGTAAATGTTGCAGTTTATAAATAAAGGTTTATTATTAAAAACAAAAAAAAAAGGTTGGTTTTTTTTAATTAAAAAAAAAAAAAAAAAAAGCCTCTGCGCATGCGCATAGCATAGATCCAACGAATCGATGACTAAATTAATCGGCAACTATTTTTATAATCGATTTTAATCGATTTAATCGATTAGTTGTTGCAGCCCTAATATATATATATCCTGAAAATATGCAAGCAAAACTGTGTTTAGATAATTGATACTTCAAACTTGCATAAATAAATCTTAAGGAATATAACATAACTTGGCTTCTGAGAGCTTCAAAATGTAATGAATGAAATGCTAAAGTTGTTGATAAACAAGCAATTATTTTAATAATTAAATATGGTCATTTTAAATGAATTATTATGATCATTTAAAATTAATTATTTCAAATATTTTTATTTTAATGTATAATTCTATTGCTGGATGTAATAAGGAGTCAGAAAAAATACAGATAAAAATACAATTAATTTTGATGTTTTTAGCAAAATATAGTAAAAATGTATTTATTTATTTTTAAAAAAATCAATAAATATATTTATTTTTAGGTTAGATAAAAATAATAATACAATTTATCTTTAGTCTGGATGATTTAGTTCTTGTCACCCTGTTGGAGATGCCCTACGTCAACAACACGGTCGGCGGCCCGTCGGTGCGCAGCTCGTACATCGCCGCCCTCTACATCACCCGCAGCAGCCTGACCAGCGTCGGCTTTGGCAACGTGTGCGCCAACACGGATGCCAAGAAGATCTTCTCCATCTGCACCATGCTCATCGGCGGTATGCCGGACACCTCGTATGGAATAACGTGATTGGGCAGGCACGCTGTTTATATCGTGGGAAAGCGGACGTGAAAACAGGCTGTCCTCACTCAGGTCCGCATGGAGCCGGAGAGGGCGTGGCCTCCAGCTCCGGCTGAAAATCGGGAGATTTTCGGGAGAATATTTGTCCCGGAAAGGTTTTCGGGAAAGGCGCTGAATTTCGGGAGTCTGCCGGAAAATTCGGGAGGGTTGGCAAGTATGGGCTGCGGTAGGCTGACCATATTCTGAAATCCCAAAAAGAGGACACATATATGAGGGCCAAGGTGGGCAGCGCGCCAAGGCGAAAATTTGCCAATGATACTCGAACTTGCCTTATAAATAATATATTTATTTGAATAAGGCATTTTTTCTCCTCTGTTGACAGCAGTGTATTGGCGCTAGGAATTTTCAAAATGGGGTCCCAGGGACCCCATCAAGTCATGAAAATGGGGTCCCACAGTAAATTTTTGGGGTCCAGTCCCACTTTTTTGGAAGCGTTTTGAAAACAAATGACAAATGTATGCATTATCCTGTTATATCTCACATTCTATATTGTGTTTTGGAAAAAAGTTGTCATAAACGTTATTTAATTCATTAAAAAAAATAATATAAAAGAAAACAAATGTGTATGCATATGTAAATGTATTCAGTTATAAACATTCATTCACTTTCTTCTTTCCTTCATGGATCTAAACTTTACCGCTGCTGGTAGTTTTTTCTATGTTTTTATTTAATAAGTTGTAGGTGTATTTATTTCAGTATAAAAGTGTAAAAACTGTTTTGCTTCGGTCATGAAATGATGATAATGGTGTGCCGGGGCATACATACATTTTATATTTAACGCTTAAATCACTGGAGTCTACATCAACTTCAGATCTATTCCTCATTTCAAAATATTTTACTTTTTTTATGTTGGTTTCCTTTTGTCTGTTTTTTGTTTGTTTGTTTTCCGCCCTTTTTTGTGAAACAAAACAATGTTTTTTATGGCAAACACACAAAATATGCAAAATCTTCCACCAGTGTTTCCCACACATTCATTTATTTGTGGCGGCCCGCCACGAAAGAATTACGTCCGCCACAAAAATTTTTTATTTTATTTTATTTATTTTTTTGTCCTGTCCAGCTTCTCAGGCAAATCATATAGTTGATGTAGATGCCCATATAGGCTGTTCAGATTTACTTTACAAAAGAGAAGTGTAGGATACTTCTCTTGTTGCCTTATTTGTATTTGACCACTACTGTTTTCTGTTTATTTGTTACTGACTGTGGCAGGACACCTCTGCCTCTGTTTCACTTTATGTTGCTGGTAAATAATATGGTTGTAGTAGTAGGCTACAGTTAAATTATTTAGTATGCACTAATTAAAGGGGCAGAGCTTTAAGAGACATTTTAGCTTTTATATTTTATAAGATATATTTTTTGTAAGAACCACAATTAATAAATATATTTCAGTGAATAACTTATTGTTCAAATCTGTACATAAATATGTACATAAAGTGTTGTAATTATATTGTAAAATGGATGAATGGATGGACGTTTAAAACAAAACTGTTATTATGAATTAGTAAGTATACATTTTTTGAGCCTTTTTAGAGAAAATCATATCATTGTAGTAAATTATGCAAATTACTCGATGATGTCACGTTGACCACGCCCATAGCCACGCCCATAGCCAGGCCCCCACCGCCACAGGTATCTTGGCAGTTTATGGGAAACACTGCTTCCACCAACAATATTTTTCAAAGTGGAATATTTGATGTGAAGTAATTGGAACCTTTGATAGGTCAATAATTCATAATAACATTGATTTTGATTCAATATTATGTTTTGAGCAATGACCGTTTGAAAGAAAAAAAAACAGCTTTGTTTTATTAGTCAACATTGCAACTGTTTCTAAATTACATTTCACCTGTAAGCTTTTTTATTTCACTTTTGTTATGTTTTTGTTTATTTTAGTAGTATTTTTTGAATGTGCCGTGGGCCTTTAAAACATTAGCTGTGGGCTGTAAATGGTAAAATAAATAAATCTGCGTTCTTTCTGATTTCAATGCGTTAAAAAGACACACGAAGTATGTTAACGCCAACACTGGTTGACAGCGTAACAAAATAAGTCACACTTATATTCTGTCACATTCACAGTTTTGGAAAAAAAGTGCACAGGTAGAAATATTTAAAATAACCTCTTGTATATAATCTAAACATAAATAATGCCTCAAAACAAGTTAATTAAAATTAAACAAAAAACAGCAGACGAGCTCTCGCCCTGCACAGCTGCTTTGTGCTTTGTAGTGTCGATATGGTCTTGTAGATCTTTGGCCCCTTTATTTGCCACAGATATATACCTTCCTGCTTTGCACACAGTGCATTCTGCTTCCCATGTGTCACGGCCAGGACGAGAACACAAATACTTTTCCCGCAAATCATCCGTGAAGTTGCATTTACGTTTCGGCATTTCTTGTTTTCATGTCTGTCTCTCCACTCACTAGCTCTCTCGCTCTCTGTCTCTGCCCCTCCCTCACAAATGTTTCTGCCTGCGCACGCCTCCACAGTTTGTTTTGTTTAACCCCTTCTTAACCCTGGACGTACATTGAAAATACACGCAACCCTAACTCAAAATACCAGACATTTGAGGCATTTAAGAAACCCCGCCCGGACAGTCCCGCAAAAGACGACATGTCCGGGGAAAAGAGGACGTATGGTCAGCCTAGGCTGCGGGCCCTGCCTTTAAAAGAAATGTTACCCCTTTCAGAGATTACATTTAGTTCCTGTAACTTTCTGTCTGTAAAATACATCTTTTTATTAGCATTTATGAACTCTAGTGACAATATTTCATGAATAATATCCTTGGATTAACATTCTTAATAAATGGCAGTAAAATAAGCACACATGTGATTGAGCAGTCAGAGTGTTACAACTTAGCATTTACACATTGTGTGGCGTTGGGGTTGTCCGACTTTTTGTGTGGCCATAAACGCAGCACTGGCTAAGTGCCATGAGTGCGTGTGTTGGTGCAGGTGAGATAGAGCGAGAGGCTTCTGTTGAAACGACGGATGACAACGTTGGTTTAAGCCTGGTTTGTATGGCAGAAAATTACCAGTTTTTATAGATAAAAGTTTTTTTTACTGATGTTTTTGGTGTGGTTACAAACAGTTTTGCTCAATAAAGTGATTGATGGAATTAGGGATGTCCGATAATATTGGCCTGCCGATATTATCAGCCGATAAATGCTTTAAAATGTAATATCGGAAATTATCGGTATCGTTTTTTTTATTATCGGTATCGTTATTTATTTTTATTTTTATTTTTTTAAATTAAATCAACATAAAAAACACAAGATACACTTACAATTAGTGCACCAACCCAAAAAACGTCCCTCCCCCATTTGCACTCATTCACACAAAAGGGTTGTTTCTTTCTGTTATTAATATTCTGGTTCCTACATTATATATCAATATATATCAATACAGTCTGCAAGGGATACAGTCCGTAAGCACACATGATTGTGCGTGCTGCTGGTCCACTAATAGTACTAACCTTTAACAGTTAATGTTACTCATTTTCATTAATTACTAGTTTCTATGAAACTGTTTTTATATTGTTTTACTTTCTTTTTTATTCAATAATTTTTTAAAAATGTATTTATTTTATTTTATTTTATTACTTTTTTTTAAAAAGGACCTTATCTTCACCATACCTGGTTGTCCAAATTAGGCATAATAATGTGTTAATTCCACGACTGTATATATCAGTATCGGTTGATATCGGTTACGGTAATTAAAGAGTTGGACAAAATCGGAATATCGGATATCGGCAAAAAGCCATTATCGGACATCCCTAGATGGAATTCCTGTCCGTAAAGTGTCTCGACAAACGATAATTGAACTGTGTTGACAAAGATTGTTTTATTCATTGGGGCCACTCTTGTTGTCACCTGTCACTCACAGAGTTGCATTGCAAAATCATACAGAATAAATTGTAATGTGTTTATTTTGTTTAAAGTTCAGATGGGATTTTTGATTTTCTGCGCTGCATTAATTTGCTGTGCGCAGAGGATGCTTGAGCAGTGCGCAATTGCGCAGGCGCGCACCTTAGAGGGAACGTTGCTTCTTACATTATTAGTTTTAATAATTGAACAATAAAACTATCCTACAATAGTTATTTTGGTAATTTTTTACAGTTATGTGGTGGACATTAGTATCACAAATCATGTCCTCGACAGCAGTTTTTCATCTGTTTTGAGAAATTATCCATCCATCCATTTTCTACTGCTTATCCCTTTCGAGGTGGCGGGGGATGGCGGGAGCCTATCTCAGCTGCAATCGGGCAGAAGGCGGGGTCATACTTGCCAACCCTCCCGAATATATATATATATATATATATATATATATATATATATATATATATATATATATATATATATATATATATATATATATATATATATATATATATATATATATATATGTATATATATATATATATATATATATATATATATATATATATATATATATATATATATATATATATATATATGTATGTATCTATGTATGTATCTATGTATGTATATATATATATATATATATATATATATATATATATATATATATATATATATATATATATATATATATATATATGTATGTATGTATGTATGTATGTATGTATGTATCTATGTATGTATGTATGTATATATATATATATATATATATATATATATCTATCTATGTATATATATATATATATATATATATATATATATATATATATATATATATATATATATATATATCAGTGACGTGCAGTCAGGGGAGGCAGGTGAGGCGGGGCCTCACCTGCCATCATGGAAAGAAAAAAAATGTAAAAAGAAAAAAAATTAATTAAATTGTTATATGTATCCAGTGATTATACTATAAAGTTATTTTCCATTTAACTTCACCAGTTTTAGATTATTTTTATTCAAAATCGCTGAATTTTCACATTTGCCGTTGAAATACTGAGAAGAGACTTGCGGTGAGTCACCAGCCAGTTGAGCCTCGCCATCATAGGTGGATTAATGACCGGGCCTACCGGGCCCAGGCCCAGGGGGCCAGAGGCCCCAAGGGGCCAGGCCAACTTGGCCCCGCGGCCGCGACCCAATCAAAACTACTTTTGCAAAAATAATAATCTTAAGCCCCAAGGGGCCAGGCCAACTTGGCCCCGCGGCCATGATCCATAGAGGGTAAGAGGCCCCAAGGGGCCAGGTCAACTTGGCCCCGCGGCCGCGACCCACAGAGGGCCAGAGGCCCCAAGGGGCCAGGCCAACATGGCCCCGCGGCCATGATCCATAGACGGTCAGAGGCCCCAAGGGGCCAGGCCAACTTGGCCCCGCGGCCACGATCCATAGAGGGTCAGAGGCCCCAGGGGGCCAGGTCAACTTGGCCCCGCGGCCACGATCCATAGACGGTCAGAGGCCCCAAGGGGCCAGGCCAACTTGGCCCCGCGGCCACAACCCACAGAAGGCCAGAGGCCCCAAAGGGCCAGGCCAACTTGGCCCCGCGGCCGCGAGCCACAGAAGGCCAGAGGCCCCAAGGGGCCAGGTCAACTTGGCCCCGCGGCCACGATCCATAGAGGGTAAGAGGCCCCAAGGGGCCAGGTCAACTTGGCCCTGCGGCCGCGACCCACAGAGGGCCTGAGGTCCTAAGGGGTCAGGCCAACTTGGCCCCGCGGCCATGATCCATAGAGGGCCAGAGGCCCCGAGGGGTCAGGCCAACTTGGCCCCGATCCATAGAGGGTCAGAGGCCCCAAGGGGCCAGGCCAACTTGGCCCCGCGGCCACGACCCACAGAGGCCCCAAGGGGCCAGGCAAAATTGGCCCCGCGGCCATGATCCACAGAGGGCCAGAGGCTCTCAATCATTATTATCAAAGCTAATTCTCAAATTGGATGGATCACACAACCTCACTCACATATTCTTTATCAATTATTAAAGGTTGTTTCTGAATTTTGATCACAGAACTTAATGCAAATATTCTTGATTGATTGACAAAGCTCATTCTCAAATTTTGATTACACAACCTTACTCTGACAAATTATCATTATCAAAAAGCTCTATCTCGAATTTGGATCACAGAATCTCACTCAAGTATTCTTAGCTGTGCCCCTCCCCCATCAAGTCTTTCATAAACCGGTCTGTTCTTTTAGAATCTCCTCATTTGGTATTTTGAACTCGTGAGAGACTGCTCAAAATTTGGTTTCCTTTCCCTCAGTTCAGACTCAGAGATAATTTGAAATCATTCAACAAGAAGTTTAATGCGCGCACACACACACACACACACTTGAGTTGAGCATTACTTGGAAATTCTTATATTTTCCATTTTGCTGTTATTATCAGCATCTTCCCATTTTGTCCTTTTCTTTCGAGAAAGTTTACAGTCTGACATTTGTCACTGCTGTCAGTTAATAACTTTTTGGTCTTTGACCCATTTTGTCATTTTCTCGATTCGATCGTCACTGACCACTCTCTCCTGTCTGGCAGACATCGTTGCTGCCATCATAGCTAGCAAGCTGCCTGCAGCGGGTCATCCCTATGTTCCCCGTCCCTATGTTACCCGGGTCCTATGTTCCCCTCTAACGGGGAACTAAGGACCCTTTTTAAAAAAAAGGGTTCTATGTTCCCCGCTGCGGGGAACGTACAACACTTTTTCCAGAAAAGGGTTCTATGTTCCCCGCTGCTTCCAATGCGCGACTAAGTAAGACGCACGCAGACACGCATGACAGAGACGCGTTTAAGTTGTCGAAGGAAGGAAGTTCGCGTTTGAGTTGCTCTATCTGCTGCCGCACGCCCTGTGACAGGTTAGGTTTAGGGATGGTTTTGGTCAGGGCACAATTTCGCCAAAAAAGTGCTCCACAACGCCCTGTGACAGGCTAGGTTTAGGGATAGTTTTGGTCAGGGCACAATTTCGCCAAAAAAAAGTGCTCCACAACGCCCTGTGACAGGTTAGGTTTAGGGATGGTTTTGGTCAGGGCACAATTTCGCAATTTCGCCAGATACAATGCAGGGAACATAGGACCCTTTTTTAGAAAAAGGGTCCTAAGTTCCCCGGTCGCATACAAAGACCCAGGAACAACCGGGGAACATAGGACCCGGGGAACATAGGACCCGGGGAACATAGGCACGCTCCCGCCTGCAGATAGCAACATTTTGGTGTCCTTTGGGAAAATATTTAGAAAGAAGACAAAAGTACACACAGTTGTACAACTATTATCTTTATGATCTTTTTTTTGTTAGTTTCTCTGTTACTGTGTGTGGCCAATTAAGCGACTTTTGGCCATACCTGGCTGGTGACATTTAGCGACTTTCTGGTTGATGTTAAGATTAATAATAGCAACAGTTCTCTTCATCTTAATGCAATTTATTGTGTCTGTCTCTCCACATTTTGCCATTAGGTACTTTGAGCTCTTGTTGGTCAGTCACTCTAAGGTACATTGTTGCTGCCATCATAGCTAGCAAGCTGCCTGCAGATAGCGACATTTTGGTGTCCTTTGAGAAATATTAAGAAAGAAGACAAAAGTACAAGACATTGTACGATTACTATCTTTTTAAAATTATTTGTTTCACTGTGTGATTGACCGACTTTGCCGCTAGATTTCGCGTCTTTTGGCCATACCTGGCTAGCGACTAAAAACATCATTTAGCGACTTTTTGGTTGTGAAGATAAGTGGTAAAAGCAGATCTTCCTGTTGGTCTTCCCACATTTTGCCATTTGGTACTTTGCACTCTTCTTGGTCACTCCAAGGCATTTGTCCCTGCCTTCAGCTAGTCACTTGGCTCTTTTGGAATATATTTCACTGTAATTGGCTCTCTCTCTCTCTTTCTCAGTACAAATCAGCCTGTTCCCTTGCCATTCATCACTGACCACTCTGCTCTCCTGTCTGTCAGACATTATTGCTGCTTGCAGATAGCTTGGGGTCCTTAGAGAAAATATCAGAAGAGAAAAGTACACAATTATCTTAATTATCTTTTTTATTCAGTCAGTCCTTCAGTGAGTCCCAGTGTGTTGGCGATTAAGCAACGTTGGCATTCAATTAGCGACTTTTGGCCATACATGGCTGGCGACTCAAAAAACTAGAAAAAAAGTACAAAAAGTTGTACAATTAATATCTTTATTATCCTTAATTCCCCTGAATCCTAGAGTGTGTTGCAATTAAGCAACTTTGCTGCTAGGTTTAGCGACTCTTGTTTTGGGCATACCTGGCTAGCGACTACAAACATTATTCAGCAACTTTTTGGCTGTTAAGATTAACGTTAATAAATTAAATCCTAATACAATTTATTGTGTTGGTCTCGCCATCTTGCTATTAGGTACTTTGAATTCTTGTTGGTCTCTGCTAAGGTATCTGGCTGTTGTCTTTGCCTTCAGTTAGTCACTTGGCTCTGGAATATATTTAACTGTACTTGGCTCTCTCTTTCTCCTCAGTACAAATCAGTCTGTTCCCTTGCCATTTAGACATTTTCTTGATTGGATCATCACTGACCACTCTGCTCTCCTGCTGTCTATCAGACATTGTTGCTCCCATCATAGCTAGCAAGCTGCCTTGGTGTCCTTTGTGAAAATATTTAGATAGAAGACTAAAGTGCACAAAGGTGTACAATTATTATCTTTTCAAAATATTTGTTTCACTGTCAGTGTGATTGACCGACTTTGCCGCTAGATTTCGCGTCTTTTGGCCATACCTGGCTAGCGACTGAAAACATCATTTAGCAACTTTTTGGTTGTGAAGATAAGAGGTAAAAGCAGATCTGCCTGTTGGTCTTTCCACATTTTGCCATTTGGTACTTTGCACTCTTGTTGGTCACTCCAAGGCATTTGTCCCTGCCTTCAGCTAGTCACTTGGCTCTTTTGGAATATATTTCACTGTAATTGGCTCTCTCTCTCTTTCTCCTCAGTACAAATCAGTCTGTTCCCTTGCCATTTAGACATTTTCTTGATTCGATCATCACTGACCACTCTGCTCTCCTGCTGTCTATCAGACGAATCAGTTGATTCTCTGCTCTCAATTGTCTATGCTAGTAAGCTGTTATTCTCTGCTTTGGAGTGTTGATGCTGGGTTGCTAGTTTTCTAAATCACCTCACACACTTGAAGGAAGCAGCACCGATCATAAACACACAAACAAACTCACACACACACACACACACACACACACACACACACACACACACACACACACACACACACACACACACATAGTTGGTTTATCTGTTGTGATAGGCAAAGAGCCAATGTGCAAAGAAAGAAGGGAAATATGGATCATAAACGTTTAAGTGGAGGAGCTAGAAAAAAAATTCAGCAAGAAAAGAAAAAAAAGGAATCAGTTTTACTTGAGAGTGTTCCAAATATCTCCAGCTTCTTCAGTACAAAGACATCTGCTGAAAGCAATTCTATAAATGCTACTGCAAATTCAGCTAAGGTTAGCAATGCACCTGAGCTAGCATGTAGCTCCCAAGATCCTGAGACCACTACAAGTGTAGACACTGAACCAAATGCTTCTGATGCTTATGATTCAACCAATTCAGCAGTAGCCAGTTGCTCGGATGAATGTGAGGTCACTGCACCTCTGGACAGCATAGAAAATGAGCTGAATCTTTCTTCAACACCATCTACAGTGACAACTCTACCTAGTGATCCCGCTAAATGGGCTGAGACCCTCACTGAGTCAATGAAGGAAGTTCTTATTCAAAGAGGTGCAAAATCATTTCACAACCGTCACAGCCATTATCCAGCTTCTGTGAGGAACAGTGGGCTAGGAGGCAAAACCCGATGCCTAAACAATGAACATTTTACTTCACACTTGCCCAATGGACAACGAGTACAAAGAGAGTGGCTGATGTACTCTCCCTCTACTGGTAATGTTTACTGCTTTGCATGCAAACTGTTTTCCCCAAAAACGCATTCTTTTGTGACAGGCTATTGTGATTGGAAACACTCAGAAAGATTTGGTGAACATGAGCGAAGTGCTGAGCACATAACCTGCATGCAAGCAGTCTTGAACCGCGCCAAAGGTGCCACAGTTGATGCAGACCTGTTCAAACAGTTTCAGGCAGAGAGCAGCTATTGGAGGCAGGTGTTACAAAGAGTTGTTGCAGTCATTAAATTCCTTGCAGAAAGGGGCCTTGCATTTAGGGGTAAAAATGAATCGTTAGGGTCTCCTCTCAATGGGAACTACCTTGGTATTCTGGAGGTCCTGGCTGAATTTGATCCCTTTCTAAAGGATCACATCAGAAAGTTTGGGCAGATGGGTCGAGGTAATACCTCATATCTGTCCTCCACCATTTGTGAGGAATTCATTGAATTGATGGGTGCAAAAACCAAACAGGCTATAGCAGATGAACTGCAAGCAAGCAAATACTACTCTATCATTGTGGATTCAACCCCAGATTTATCTCATGTGGACCAATTGACATTCATATTCCGTTTTGTTAGCAAAGAGGGCAGTGTTGTTGAACGCTTTGTGGGTTTTGAGCCCATTACTAGCCATACAGGTGAAAGTTTGGCTAACTGTGTCATGTCTGTGTTGGAAAATCTAGGGTTAGAGCTGTCAAATTGCAGGGGGCAGGCTTATGATAATGCCAGCAACATGTCAGGGAGGTATAATGGGTTGCAGGCTCACTTAAAGAAAAGCAACCCATTAATACACTATATTCCATGTGCAGCTCACTCTTTGAATTTGGTGGGAGTCAACAGCATTGACAGATGTGGAAATGAAGTCTCTAAGTATTTTGACTTGATTCAGTCTATTTACAACTTCACAACTGCATCCACACACCGATGGGACAGGGTATTTGGCAATTCCAACATAGATCTCACACTTAAAGCTTTATCCAACACGCGTTGGAGTTGCCGTGCAGAATCTACCAAAGCACTGTGGCAGAACTACAGTAAAATAAAAGCAGCACTACAGGTTATTTCCACTGATGACACAGAGAAACGAGACACACGAACTGAAGCTGACAGTCTAGTGCGGAAGCTGGATTCACTTGAGATGGCCTTCATGGCAGGCTTTTGGGACACTGTTCTGTCCAGATTTCAGGCCACAAGTCTGCAACTTCAAAAAGCAGACATGGACCTTGGTACAGCAGTTAGATTGCTGGAATCTCTGCGCACCTTTGTTCTCTCCCAAAGAGATCTATTTGATCATTTTGAGCAGAAAGCCTTAAACATGTTGGGTGGCACCCCATCTTACAGGGCTGAACGGACGAGGAAACGTAAAAAGTTTGCTGATGAATCAGCATCCCCAGATGTTGTGCTTGAGGGAAGGCAACTGTTTCAAATAGAGACGTTTATTGCCTCTATTGATCAACTGAGTTCAAGCCTTAATCACCGTCTGGAGGCCTACAAACATCTGAACAATTTGTTCAGTGTCCTTTTCTCTTTGGATACAGAGTCCAATGCTTCAGTCCTTCACAAGGCCAAGATTCTCACTGAATCATACCCATCTGACCTCAATGAAAGTCTTGGACAGGAGCTTATACAGTTCAAATCTTTTATACAGCTCAACAACACTGATGAGGAGAGGACCCCTTCAGGACTGTTCAAAACAATAATACATTTTGGACTACAGCCTACGTTTCCTAATACATACATTGCGCTACAGATTTTTCTCACTCTACCGGTCAGTAACTGTGAGGGAGAACGCTCATTCTCTCTTTTGTCAAGAGTAAAAAATGAGCTGCGCACAAGAATGACTCAGAAAAGATTAAATGCGTTATCTCTAATGGCAATTGAGAGTGAGCTGACAAGAGAGTTGGACTTCAATGATGTGGTGGATGATTTTGCAAAATTGAAAGCACGAAAGAAACCCCTTGCTTAAAGGTGCACTGTGTAAGATTTTTAGGTTATTTCCAGAATTCACCCATTCACTAATGTTAGGCTACCTGTTTTCATGAATACTTACCACCACCATAAAATTCTAAGTATCCATTATGACTTGGAGAATTGCACTTTTGCCATTTCTGGGAAGTGTCACCTGGATTGTGAAGATAGGATTGACTTTAGGCAGAAGCTTGGTGCTTTCTCTGGCAAACTGAACCTCAAGCTTCATTCTCTGCAGCTTTGCATTCTTGTGCAGACTTTCATCCACAAGGAACTTTTCAACTTCCCCACTATCGTGAAGGGGCTATCAAAAGATTTCAGTGTGTCCAGCATGTCTAGTCTCTTACTCTCCTTTCTTTGAGCCATCTCTTGTTTCTCATCTGCCCTACTCTCGAATTTTGCCTTCATGAATTTACTCCAGTTGAGTTCAACCTCCCTTTTTGCTTGTGCTGCTGCCTTGAAACCTCTGAAGCTCCTGGCTCTTCTGTAAAATTATTGACCTATTGACTGCGTTCAGTGTGCCCAACTTCTTCAGTTTGTAGTCCACCTTGCCACATTGTCTCTCCATCCCAATGTTGTGCACAGGGGTGCCATCAATGTTACTAGCCTGTTCACTGACAGGGTCCATTGGGAAGGTCTCCTCATCCATCCTCTGCCTGGCCAGGACAGTCTTCAGATGGGGCAGCATGAGATCTGTCAGCTGCTTCACTTCATCCAAGTATTCGGCAGCCACGTCTGACACTGAGTTCAGGACATGTCCAGTGCCTGTCCAGCCACTATAGCATTCTTGGAAATGGGCTATCTTGACCTGCATGCAGCCCTTGTACCATGAACTGGCATACACCTTTCTTTGTGGTGCTCTCCGATGCATGTTATCATTTTACCTTTCTCCTTCTCCTCAAGCTTAACCACAAATAGATACAGACTTTGAGCCTCAATTTGCTGCACAGCTGCCGTTATGCCAATGTGTTTTCCTAAGATATTATTTTATTTTTAATGATAGAAGGGAGGAAAAGGGGGCAAAAATCATGTCCGATTTAGTTTTTTGGGTGGGTTGGGGGGTTTATTTCATGATAGCTACCAACTTCCAATACATAATATCTCTCAAATGACCCAATGCACCATCACTGAAGTGGGCGTAATCATTTTCAAAAACGTTTATTTTTAGGCCATTTATCCCCTCCCCCTGTGTCTGTGTGAAACCTGTGCTTGTCAGTGTCTGTGTGGTATACCTAATAGTGTGTGTGCAGTATGTGCACTCTTCTGTACAGTACAGTGTGCATGTCTGTTCACAGTATACAGTATTTCTTGCATAGTGCGTGCGTGTGTGTGCGCCCACACGCGCGGGGGGTTGAGGGGCCAAGACCATGTCAGGCCCAGGGGGCCAAAATTTCTTAATCCGCCCCTGCTCGCCATGGATTGCGCAATGACTCGACTAACTGCTGGCCTGCTGTGCAGTGAGACCGTATTGCTACATGAATTATATTATACATTTCCATAGTTTAGTTAGCTGAGGTATATAATGTACAGTGTATTTTGTCAACAACTGTATGTGTGTAACGTATTTCTTGTGCTGAGCAATCATAAAACGGCTGCGAAGACGCACTGGGTGAGGCTCGCAGTAATCCCGCCTCCTGGTGGTAGAGGGCGGTAGTGATCCCAGAGATCATTCTTGTGACTACTCGGCTGCAGAATAAGTGACAACAAGCTACAGTTAGCAAGTCAAGTGCAGCGGCAGTGATCGTTTATTTTTTCCTCTCGCCTGAACTTTTAACATTGAGGATTACATATCTAAAATAAAACAGTTTTCTAAACTGGACTTTCAATCGAAGCAGGAGGTAATAATTTAAGGAAGATCTCCATCGAGACAGAGAGACTTTTAAAGCTGAAGAAAGATAAGGAAGACTTCTATAAACAAGTTATCGATGCTTTTGTTCAGAAGGAGCGGCGCATGGACTTCATTTATAAGTAAAGGTAAGACCATAATAACGTTTTTTTAATTAAATGTGCTTTTTTGTGTGCTACAGTTTGTATGTGTAAAGTTAAAGTTAAGTTAAAGTACCAATGATTGTCACACACACTAGGTGTGGTGAAATTTGTCCTCTGCATTTGACCCATCCCCTTGCTCACCCCCTGGGAGGTGAGGGGAGCAGTGGGCAGCAGCGGCGCCGCGCCCAGGAATCATTTTTGGTGATTTAACCCCCAATTCCAACTCTTGATGCTGAGTGCCAAGCAGGGAAGAATGCTGGTATGAGCTTTTAAACATAACCCGTTAACTGCTGCCAATCAAATGGTGAATAAGATACTCTTTAGGGTTCATATGTTTGTAAATCTGACTGTGATGAAGTCAGTGCCTCACCAGCCATGAACCTCACCGCACGTCACTGATATATATATATATATATATATTATATATATATATATATATATATATATGTATATATATATATATATATATATATATATATATATATATATATATATATATATATATATATAATATATATATATATATATATGTGTGTGTGTGTATATATATATATATATATATATATATATATATATATATATATATATATATATATAATATATATATATATATATATATATATATATATATATATATATATATATATATATATATATATATATATATATATATATAAGAAATACTTTAATTTCAGTGAATTCTAGCTATAAATATACTCCTCCCCCTTAACCCTGCCCCTCGGACACGCCCCCCCCGACCCCGCCACCCCTCCCCCCCAATCTCCCGAATTCGGAGGTCTCAAGGTTGGCAAGTATGGGCGGGGTACACCTTGGACAAGTCGCCACCTCATCACAGGGCCAACACAGATAGACAGACAACAATCACACACTAGGGCCAATTTAGTGTTGCCAATCAACCTATCCACAGGTGCATGTCTTTGGAGGTGGGAGGAAGCCGGAGTACCCGAAGGGAACCCACACTGCAAAAAGTCAGTGTTCAAAAACAAGAAGAAAAAAATACAAAAATTGGGTGTATTTTATTTGAACTAAGCAAAATTATCTGCCAATAGAACAAGAAAATTAGGCTTGTCAAGACTTTCCAAAACAAGTAAAATTAGCTAACCTCAATGAACCCAAGAATACCTCAAAAGTACTCATAAGTATATTCTCACTAATAACAAGTGCACTTTTCTTGGTATAAAAAAAAAAGACCTTTTTGCTCAATATGTTGAAAAATATTCTTAAATTAAGTAAATGCTAGTGCCATTATCTTGACATAATGATATGCGCTCGGCATCATGATTTTTTTTTTTCATGCTTGAAGTAAGAAATTATTTCTTAAAAAAAGTAGTTTTATACTTGTGAGTGTTGATGACACAGCTTTGCAACACTTGATATTCTAGTTTCAAGCATGTTTTACTCAATATAGGTCATCAAATCTCAGCAACAAGCTGTAATATCTTACTGAGATCATTTAGGACCAAAACCCTTAAAACAAGTAAAACACTCTGCTTAGTGGGAAGAATTATCTTATCAAACAGAAAATAAGCAAATATCACCCTTATTTGAGATATTTAGATTTCAGTTTTTGCAGTGCACGCAGTCACGGGGAGAACAGAAATTATGGATGAACAAAAATGCGTTGCTGGTTCTTAGAAGATATTTTCCTCCATTTCTCTGCATAGGGCAGGGGTGTCAAACGTGTTTTCATTGAGGGCCACATCGCAGCTCTTTAGCGCCGCCTTAGTGGCTCTCTGGACCTCTTTCAGAGATGTGTGAAAATGGCAAAAGATGAAGAAAAAACAATATTTTTTGTTTTAAAATATTTTCTGCAGGAGAACAAACATGACACAAACCTTACTAATTGTTAGAAATCCCACTGTTTACGTTATGCATGCTTCACTGATGAGAGTATTTGGCAAGCGCCGTTTTGTCCTACTCATTTCAGCGATCCTGGAACTCATCGTAGTTTGTTTACATGTACAACTTTCTCCGATGCTGCTACAGAAAGACGTGTTTTATGCCACTTCGTCTTTGTCTCATGTTGTCCACCAAACGTTGTATGCTGTGCTTGAATGCACAATGGTGAGCTTTGTTGATATTATTGATTTGCTGGAGTGCTAATCAGGCATATTTAGTCAATCCATGGCTGCAAGCGAATCGATGCTAACATGCTATTTAGGCTAGCTGTGTGTACATATTGCATCATTATGCCTCACTTGTAGGTATATTTCAGCTCATTTAATTTATTTTACTTATGTCCTCTGTGTATTTGCATGTCTCATGACACTTTATCTGTAATTTAATATTGGTTGCATTTCTCATAGTTGTTTCTGTGCCATGTTGTTCCAGACCACAGCAAACATTACCCAGCTTGCAAAGATTGTTATAAATCCATTAGAAGAAGACTGCCGTTTCCTTTAGCTTGGACACACACATCTATACCTTTGGCCATTCTGAGCCGGTAATTTCCAGATGTTGTCTCATCCTGTGAGAAGCCTCCATTTTACTAATGATTTCCAATGTTGCAAAAATGTGTAGAATAAAAATTTAAATACAACATTTCTGTCAACAAAGATTTGTGTCAGCCTTTGATAGTAGGCTAATATAGACACTTACGTCATGTGTTGCCTTCATTATAACACTTATATAAGGCTTTTAAGTTTTTGCGGCTCCAGACAGTATTTTTTTGTTGTTGTATTTTTGGTCCAATATGGCTCTTTCAACATTTTGGGTTGCCGACCCCTGTGTTACACTAACAACGTTAAGAAAGATTTTGAAAGTGTATTTATGTATTCCCCAACAGTGCTTATCAATGCAGATTTTCTACCTTTGTACTGTGCTCACATGCTTTATTGCTCGTTACTTATTAGCCCCAAAAGGTCAGATCAGGTTAAAGTGGAACTCAAGTTAAGTTAGACAGAACACAGCGAAAGGCAGACGAAGAACTTAGACTAATAGAATTATGCAAATTATAAAAGACACATGATGGAGACGTTTGACAGACTTATGACAATATTGATTT
Organism: Entelurus aequoreus; assembly: GCF_033978785.1. Lineage (NCBI taxonomy): Eukaryota > Metazoa > Chordata > Actinopteri > Syngnathiformes > Syngnathidae > Entelurus > Entelurus aequoreus. The sequence continues at coordinate 77,998,594 of NC_084737.1, forward strand.
GCTTTAAAAAAAAAAAAAAAACGAAACGCATCAGATAAGTTCAAGTTCAATGGTGTTACCTTTGCATTTTAAGTTTAAGGACAAGTCCAAGGTGTTCTATATACAGTACAGGAATACTAAAATGTTAGTTGTTCAGAATTTTTGAAGTACACTTACAGTCTAAAGTACACTTACATTTCTGCGGTCATTATTCTGTGGTACTTATATACATACTTTAGTGCAGTAGTTCTCAAACTTTTTTCACCAAGTACGACCTCAGAATACACTCGGCTCTCCAAGTACCACCGTAATGACCAACATTAAAATAAAGTAGTGTAGTATTTATTAGAAACAATGCAGAGGTTTTATTTAACTAGTATATTTAATATTTGTGCCCACGGTAACACACAAGTTTGAACAGTAACACCGTGTTTGAATATAGCAGTGTTTCCCACACATTCATTTATTTGTGGCGGTCCCCCAATATTTTTTTATTTTAATTTTTTTTGTCCTGTCCAGCTTCTCAGGCAAATCATATAGTTGATGTAGATGCCCATATAGGCTATTCAGATTTACTTTACAAAAGAGAAGTGTAGGATACTTCTCTTGTTGCCTTACTTGTATTTGACCACTACTGTTTTCTGTTTATTTGTTACTGACTGTGGCAGGACACCTCTGCCTCTGTTTCACTTTATGTTGCTGGTAAATAATATGGTTGTAGTAGTAGGCTAAAGTTAAATTATTTAGTATGCACTAATTAAAGGGGCAGAGCTTTAAGAGACATTTTAGCTTAGATATATTTTTTGTAAGAACCACAGTTAATGAATATATTTCAGTGAATAACTTATTGTTCAAATCTGTATATAAATATGTACATAAAGTGTTGTAATTATATTGTAAAATGGATGGATGGATGGACGTTTAAAACAAAACTGTTATTATTAATTAGTAAGTATACATTTTTTGAGCATTTTTAGAGAAAATCATATCATTGTAGTAAATTATGCAAATTACTCGATGATGTCATGGTGACCACGCCCATAGCCACGCCCCCACCACCACAGGTATCTTGGCAGTTTATGGGAAACACTGTATAGGAAATTAAAACACTGGACTTTAATCAAGGGATTCTTTGGCGTACTACGAGGTGGATCCAGTTTGAGAAACACTGTCCTAGTGGATCGTATCACTAAAGTGTGAATATTAATTGTTTTATGAAGCAAAATAATGTATAGGAAAAAGCGAGTATGGTCGGGCTATGGCAATATCCATCCATCCATCAATCTATCTTTTTTAGCGGGTCGCGGGGGCAGCAGCCGAAGCAGAGAAGCCCAGACTTTGTCCATCTCCTCCCGGGGACCACAATGAGTTCGCTAGATCACTAGAATCACTAGAACAGTGATTCTCAAACTGGTTCCACCTAGTACTATGCCAAAGACTCACTTGATTAAAGTACAGTGTTTTATTTTCCTATATTCAAACAAGGGCTGTAGCTATATTGCTACGTTGGAAATGGGTTGATATAATGAATCAAAATACCAATATAGTATTCATCTACTTACAGTTAAAAGCAGAGCAGAAGTCCATTCAAACCACAAGCACTTAAAAACAATCAAATAGTCTGAGGGTAGCATATGTCAGGATATTCCATAAAACTTTTCTCATATGGAAGCTAACGCTTAGCTCAGAGCTAGGCGAATATTTTGACTCGGGGGCCACATTGAGAGAAAAAAATGTGTCTGGGCGGTGTGGAGAATGCATATATATATTTAAGAGTAATTTCTTTATTCATAGTCATGTTTAAAGCAGCTAGTGTTTTTACATTTGTACTCTTTCAATTTTTTTTATCTTATGTCCGCAAGTACACCGTGTGCTTTACCTCGAAGACTTGGAATGTAGGAGTTGGAGTACTCCCTTTATATCTAATCTGTATTAGAACAATGAGTCTGTATTCCTTTCTGGACAGGGTGGGGGCTGTTTTCCTATTCAAGAAGTTGTCTCTTTCCGTTTGAATGTTAGACCAATTCGAGAAGCCGGTATGAATGTTTTGGTGTGGGCTGGTCTCCTGGAGCTTTAGTAAAACTTGATAATATTCCTATTCTGTCTTGATGGTCCTTCTTACTCTGCATATATGTCATCTGAAAGAATTTGGGATTGACCAGTGACTTTAATTCCCTGAGAGGGAATACTGGTCAGACGCAACAGGGGCCAAAGTGTATGTGTGTATAAATTGTATGTACACATTTAACTGTACAAATCTACTGTACAGTATGTGTGTTTGGGTCCCTTTTTTTTAGGAACACTAATATCAAAAGTCACAATGTCCGATAGAGTTCTAAAAACGTTATGACAGACCACCTCTTACAGTTTTTTACTGAATAAGACACCCAAAATGTACATTAAAATAAAGAAAGTGGGATTTACAATATTAACTATGAACAATAAAACACTGAATATTAACAACATATGAACGTCGCTCCTCTTTTACTTCTCAGACCAGCTCCTCGATAGTTGTGTATCTTTTACAATCAAGAAAAACACAACAAAAATGCAACAAACAGCAAAATACGAACGCAAAGTGTAATAAACACCTACAATATGATATATTATCACGTAAAAATGTGCTTCCGCATCTCTTTCTGACACATGCGTTTCGGGCTGGCTGCTCTGAAAACAAACCCCGCCCACTCTGCTTTGTTCCTCGTCTGAGCTGCTGTGATGTAGATTACCGTAATAACTCGTTTAACGCCCAAAAGCGCAGATTTTGACCATTGAAATACTTTCTATAGTTCAAGACTTACGGTAATTTAAAAATAGCACCGCACATCATAATGGCGACGACAGTTTTGATGTTAAAGGTCTGAAAAAAATAATGTAGAACGTCCCGGCGGGCCGGATTGAAAATCATAACGGGCCACATGTGACCCGCGGGCCGTATTTTGCCCAGGGCTGACTTAGCTGCTCTGACCAGTGCAATTATTCCTCTACCTATCAAACTCACTGCATGGACAAGAAGCCAGAAAAGGGGGGAAAAAATGACTGCCACATTTTAATTTGATCACAAATTGTGTCTTACTTTGGCTGTTTTCTGTTTATAACTTGGTTTAAAGTGAATGAAGTTATGTTATTATTATGACCGTGGCGCACTCATCTCACGTGGCAAGACGACATATTGGGTTGACGAGAACAAGAAAAGACAAGATTTGAACACTCACTTTAAAGGCCTGCTGAAATGAATGTTTTTATTTAAACGGGGATAGCAGATCCATTCTATGTGTCATACTTGATCATTTTGCGATATTGCCATATTTTTGCTGAAAGGATTTAGTATAGAACAACGACAGTAAAGTTCGCAACTTTTGGTCTCTGATAAAAAAAAGCCTTGCCCCTACCGGAAGTAGCGTGACGTCACAGGAGGAAGGGCTGCTCACATTTTCCTATTGTTTACAATGCAGCGAGAGAGATTCGGACCGAGACAGCGACGATTACCCCATTAATTTGAGCGAGGATGAAAGATTCGTGGATGAGGAACATGAGAATGAAGGACTAGCGTGCAGTGCTCTGACCGTAACTTAGGTACAAGCTGGCTCATTGGATTCCACACTCTCTCCTTTTTCTATTGTGGGTCACGGATTTGTATTTTAAACCACCTCGAATACTATATCCTCTTGAAAAAGAGAGTCGAGAACGCGAAATGGACATTCACAGTGACTTTTATCTCCACGACAATACATCGGTGAAGCTCTTTAGCTACGGAGCTAACGTGATAGCATCGGGCTTAAATGCAGATAGAAACTAAATAAATAAACCCCTGACTGGAAGGATAGACAGAAAATCAACAATACTATTAAACCGTGGACATGTAACTACACGGTTAATGCTTTCCAGGCTGGCGAAGCTTAACAATGCTCTTGCTAAAGACGCCATTGAAGCTAACTTAGCAACGGGACCTCACAGAGCTATGCCAAAAACATTAGCTATCCACCTACGCCAGCCCTCATCTGCTCATCAACACCCGTGCTCACCTGCGTTCCAGCGATCGACGGAGCGACGAAAGACTTCACCCGATCATAGACGCGGTCGGCGGCCCGGAGACGGAGGAAGTCAAGGTGCGGTCGGCGGCTAGCGCGTCTGCTATCCATCTCAAAGTCCTCCTGGTTGTGTTGCTGTAGTCCGCCGCTAATACACCGATCCCACGTACAGCTTTCTTCTTTGCAGTCTTCATTGTTCATTAAACAAATTGCAAAAGATTCACCAACACAGATGTCCAGAATACTGTGGAATTTAGAGATGAAAACAGAGCTTTTTGTATTGGATTCAATGGGGCCGAATACTTCCGTTTCAACAATTGACGTCACGCGCATACGTCATCATACATAGACGTTTTCAACCGGAAGTTTAGCGGGAAATTTAAAATTGCACTTTATAAGTTAACCCGGCCGTATTGGCATGTGTTGCAATGTTAAGATTTCATCATTGATATATAAACTATCAGACTGCGTGGTCGGTAGTAGTGGCTTTCAGTAGGCCTTTAAGCTTTTAAGGGCCCATCATGACATACGCATTAGCTTTTAATTCTTGAACTTGTTTTCACAAATAAAACCTAAAATAAACAATTATAAAAGTCAAAATAAATATCATTAAATGCATTTTTGAGGAGCCCTGCGATGAGGTGGCGACTTCTCCAGGGTGTACCCCGCCTACCGCCCGAATGCAGCTGAGATAGGCTCCAGCGACCCCCCCGCAACCCCAAAAGGGACAAGCGGTAGAAAATGAATGGATGGATGGCATTTTTAAGGAGCTTTGCTGGGTCTCCTGTAGCTCTGTTTGTGTGCACTGCAAAAAGTCAGTGTTCAAAAACAAGGAAAAAAAATACAAAAATTAGGGGTATTTTACTTTAACTAAGCAAAATTATCTGCCAATAGAACAAGAAAATTTGGCTTGTCAAGACTTTCCAAAACAAGTACAATTAGCTAACCTCAATTAACCCCAAAATACCTTAAAATAAGTATATTCTCACTAATAACAAGTGCACTTTTCTTGGTAGAAAAAACAAATACGAGACCTTTTTTCTCAATATGTTGAAAAATGTTCTTAAATGAAGTAAATGCTAGTGCCATTATCTTGACATAATAATTTGCGCTCGGCATTACATTTCTTGAAACCAGCAAACTTATACTAAAAACTAATTTATTGTTCTTAATGGAAAGGCAACAAGGCAACCGCTTGTTACTCTCGGGGTCTACTAGCCGCTCAGGCAAATCATATGGTCTAAAAATTCATTTTTCCATCAATAACATGACATCATCGTGCGTGCTCTTTCAATCAATTAGTGCGCAAGGAATATATATATATATATATATATATATATATATATATATATATATATATATATATATATATATATATATATATATATATATATATATATATATATATATATATATATATATATATATATATATATATATATATGTATTTATTTATTTACAGCCCAGCCCCTGGCCAATTTTTTTTTAATTGTAATTTTGTAGAATTTATCTGAATGTGCATGAACTATTTCTGTTCAAAATTGTTTGAAATGTCAAATGTTTAAATATTAACTGTCAGTTTACTGTACTGTGCCAACTGTACTACTATATGAGTATGTGTTGTCTATTGTTTCATTGAAAATAAAACAGCAAAGTCCATTTGGCTGTCATCTGTTTTAATTATGAGACACAATTGTGTCAAAGTCATGATTTTTTATTTCATGCTTGAAATAAGAAATTATTACTTTAAAAAAGTAGTTTTATACTTGTGAGTGTTGATGACACAGCTTTGCAACAGTTGATATTCTAGTTTCAAGCATGTTTTACTCAATATAGGTCATCAAATCTCAGCAACAAGCTGTAATATCTTACTGAGATCATTTAGGACCAAAACCCTTAAAACAATAAAACACTCTAACATAAAATCTGCTTAGTGAGAAGAATTATCTTATCAGACAGAAAATAAGATTGAGATATTCAATCTTACTTAGATTTCAGTTTTTGCAGTGTGGTGTGTGCGCAAAGCACTTAATGTGCAGTTCCAATCCCTCTCTCACGGTCACAAGGATATTTTTGACATTAAAAACAATTCTGACTGCATTTTCCCTGCAATACAACTTTCCTATAGACCAGGGATGCCCAAAGTGGGGCCCGCTTGACAAATTTGGCCTGTTGTGTCATTTTGTTTGGCCCGCCAAAGGATGGCTATCAAATTAAATTCTTATCCATACTGACCTCCTTTCAAGATGCACAATAATTCAGTACGTGTCCATGCACTAAATTAGTCCGACTTCTCAAATAGTTTAGCTCTAAATAAACCTCTCACAGCCCATGGAAAAACCTTTATCCGATCGTGTTCGGTTTTTGAAAAGTCGGACTAACACATCTCGATTATGCCATTGGAAACCAGATCTATCAATGGTAGAAAAAAATCCATTGATGGTAGAAAAAAATAGGAAATGTAGAATGCCGGTTGAAGTGGCTTTGTGGTTAGAGTGTCCGCCCTGAGATCGGTAGCTCGTGAGTTCAAACCCCGGCCGAGTCATACCAAAGACTATAAAAATGGGACCCATTACCTCCCTGCTTGGCACTCAGCATCAAGGGTTGGAATTGGGGGTTAAATCACCAAAATGATTCCTGAGCGCGGCCACCGCTGCTGCTCACTGCTCCCCTCACCTCCCAGGGGGTGATCAAGGGGATGGGTCAATTGCAGAGGTTAATTTCACCACACCTAGTGTATGTGTAACAATCAGTGGTACTTTAACTATTTAACTTTAATTCGGACTCCCGTACAAAATACGAATGAAGATAATGAAGTAGTATGTTAAAGGCGAATAATTAACAAACCTCTTCACGCTACACAAACTGATTCACTTTCCGCACAACGGGCAAGATAGTCCAGAACCGTAGCAACCTTTCTCTGGAACAGTATCAGTCGGGGAACGAACAGCCTTTTCCTTCGGATTTAAAACTCCCTGCATCACGTGAAACACGTCGTAAGGATCCGCAGATAGCTAGTGTGACGTCATAGGTCAACCGGAAAAGGAATTCATGTATCCGCGCCAAAAGGAAATAGCGCCCCCCCCCCCCCCCCAGTGTACGGGAGGCACATGGCAATGACCAATAGTGGCATTAGAGAGAGTGCATGGACACTGAACTTCACACAGAGGTGTGAAAATACAAAAAAACAAACTATTTGACAAATCAGACTAATTTAGTGCATGGAAAGGTAGTGATTGATGGCATGTTCGCAAGACTACACTGTAAAAAAGTCAGAAGATTTTTAGGGTAAAAACTTGACAGCTCAGTCCCAAGAAATGTACTGTCAAATCATCAGTGGTACACTGCAAAAACTGAAATCTAAGTAAGATGAAATATCTCAAATAAGGGTGATATTTGCTTATTTTCTGTCTGATAAGATAATTCTTCTCACTAAGCAAATTTTATTTTAGAGTGTTTTACTTGTTTTAAGGGTTTTGGTCCTAAATGATCTCAGTAAGATATTACAGCTTGTTGCTGAGATTTGATGACCTATATTGAGTAAAACATGCTTGAAACTAGAATGTCAACTGTTGCAAAGCTGTGTCATCAACACTCAAAAAAACAAAACTACTTTTTTATAGTAATAATTTTTTACTTCAAGTATGAAAAAAACCCCATGATGTATGCATATCATTATGTCAAGACAATGGCACTAGCACTTACTTAATTGAAGAATATTTTTCAACATATTGAGCAAAAAGGTCTCTTTTTTTTATTAAGAGAAAAATGCACTTGTTATTAGTGAGAATATACTTATTTTAAGGTATTATGGGTTCATTGAAGTTAGCTAATTTTACTTGTTTTGGAAAGTCTTGACAAGCCAAATGTTCTTGTTCTATTGGCAGATAATTTTGCTCAGTTCAAATAAAATACCCCTAATTTTTGTTTTTGTTTTTCTTGTTTTTGAACACTGACTTTTTGCAATGTACTGTATCATGTTTACATTTACAGTAATGCATTGTAAAAACAGAAAACATAGATTTTATGGTAAAAAAAAAGTAGCACCAGAAATTTGTGGTAAAAAAAAGTGGGACTGTTTTTCAGTTTTCAGTAATGCACTGTAAAAAAAATGGCCATAGATTTTTCTGTAAAAAAAACTGTAAGCTCAGTCGCCAATATTTCCCCGTAAAAATAACAGTGGTACTGTTGATCAAGTTTCAGTAGTTAGGTGTGAAAACCATCGTACATTTTATGATCAAATTCTGGTGACTGAGAGCCAGTTTTTTACCATTAAATCTATAGATTTTTTTTTTTAGCCGGTTAACTAGTTGTCAACTATAGTGCTAGAAATTATATAAAAATCCAAATACAGTATGTTAACCATTTTCCTCGACTGATGGACTAACATCATGTGGTTTATTTTGTACATGTGTAGCATCATCTACAAAGATACAAATAATTGCTATTGCGACATCCAGGGGACACATTTAGAACAGCCGTTTCTTTCATTCAAAAATTTCAGGTTCATTTTTATACTTAGCAAACTCATCCCGCGGGCCGGATAAAACCTGTTCGCGGGCCTGATCCGGACCTCGGACTGTACGTTTGACACCCCTGATGTAGACCAAGTTTTTATTTATTTATTGTGGCAACGCCATGTTGGAGAGACTTAACCCAGGGCTTAAGAGGTTAAATCAAGGCTTATAATAGTGCTGTGTTTTTCAACCACTGTGAGATTATGTAATTTCACCTATTAGGTTTAAAAAAGTAATTATAATCTGCAAATGATGTGTCGTTGTTGAGTGTCGGTGCTGTCTAGAGCTCGGCAGAGTAACCGTGTAATACTCTTCCATATCAGTAGGTGGCAGCAGGTAGCTAATTGCTTTGTAGATGTCGGAAACAGCGGGAGGCAGCGTGCAGGTAAAAAGGTGTCTAATGCTTAAACCAAAAATAAACAAAAGGTGAGTGCCCCTAAGAAAAGGCATTGAAGCTTAGGAAAGGCTATGCAGAACGAAACTAAAACCTAACTGGCTATATAGTAAACAAAAACAGAATGCTGGACGACAGCAAAGACTTACTGTGGAGCAAAGACGGCGTCCACAAAGTACATCCGAACATGACATGACAATCAACAATGTCCCCACAAAGAAGGATAGCAAATAGTCTTGATTGCTAAAACAAAGCAGATGCGGGGAATGGCGTTTAAGGAAGAGATGAAACTGCTATAGGAAAACACCAACAAAACAGGAAAAGCCACCAAAATAGGAGTGCAAGACAAGAACTAAAACACTACACACAGGAAAACAGCAAAAAAGTCAAAATAAGTCACGGCGTGATGTGACAGGTGGTGACAGTACACCTACTTTGAGACAAGAGCTATATTGATGCATGCTTGGTTATGGTTTAAAGTCATACCCAACAATTGCGACAACGACTTTTTACTGTCAACTGAGTTTCATTTTTTAATGGTTTCTCATTGTCATCCCATTGGGTTGAGTTTTTTTTTCTTGCCCTGATGTGGGATCTGAGCCGAGGATGTCGTTGTGGCTTGTGCAGCCCTTTGGGACACTCATGATTAAGGGCTATATAAGTAAACATTGATTGATTGATTGATTGATTGATTGATTTCTGCTGGTGGTGTGCCTCCGGATATTTTCATGGAAAAAAATGTGCCTCTGCTCAAAAAAGGTTGAAAAACACCGCTTTTACAGTCTGCGCCTGGTTGTTACATCACGACGACATACACCACGAATATATGTGATGCACATATTTACCAGGGGTGTGGGAAAAAATCGATTAAAATTCAAATCGCGATTCTCACGTTGTACGATTCAGTATCAATTCTCATTTTTCAAAAATCGATTTTTATTTTTTATTGTTTATTTTATTTTGGTTTTTTTAATTAATCAATCCAACAAAATAATACAAAGCAATACCATAACAATGCAATCCACTTCCAAAACCAAACCCGACCGAGCAACACTCAGAACTGCAATAAACAGAGCAATGGAGAGGAGACACAAACACGACACAGAACAAACCAAAAGTAGTGAAACAAAAATGAATATTATCAACAACAGTATCAATATTAGTTACAATTTCAACATAGCAGTGATTAAAAATCCCTCATTGACATTATCATTAGACATTTATAAAAATAAAAATAAATAGAAAGAACAATAGTGGCTTACACTTGCATCGCATCTCATAAGCTTGACAACACACTGTGTCCAATATCTTCACAAAGATAAAATAAGTCATATTTTTGGAATCATTTGATAGTTAAAACAAATTTACATTATTGCAATCAGTTGATAAAACATTGTCCTTTACAATTATAAAAGCTTTTTACAAAAATCTACTACTCTGCTAGCATGTCAGCAGACTGGGGTAAATCCTGCTGAAATCTATGTATTGAATGAATAAAGAATCCTTTTGAATCGGGAAAAAAAATCGTTTTTTAATCGAGAATCCTGTTGAATTGAAAAAAAAAATCGATTTTGAATCGAATCGTGACCCCAAAAATCGATATTCAATCGAATCGTGGGACACCCAAAGATTCACAGCCCTAATATATATATATGTAACCCTTGAAGCTGGCTTCCCCTATCCCGGGTCCGTCTAGTCCTCGGTCTCCCTATGAAGTCTCTGCGTTGTGTATTGTATTTTTGTGTGCGTGGGAAGACGGAGAGAAAGACCAGGCAAGGAAGCATAGGATCTGGGTGGAGTCGTCTTTATCTCAAATCTTCACCTTTAGAAAAGACATGGAGTTGTGTCAAAATACAAAATATGTCACACTATAACACTTTATATTTTAAAACACAATCAACTTCTCTCATCGTGACCAGTAATATACCCAGCAGGTAACGTGTGTGTGTGCGTGTGTGTGTGCGTGCGTGTAGACATAAACGACTGAGTGAGTGGATAATCATATGAAAAGAGCCAAAACATGTCCTAGCATAACATGCTTCTGGGATACCACACACACTGGCATAAAAACATAACAAAATCAACAGTCTCTTCACAATTTACAAAACCCCCACCTTAATATAACTCTTAGCCATCATATTTTGTGAATAAATCGGCTTAATAGTGCAAAACAATAACTTTTTTTCATCTTTTAACTGGGGAGCCTGGTCCCTTCCTGCTTACCTTTAGAAAAGACATGGAGTTGTGACCTAAGATGGCCACAACCAACGAAGAAGAACATTCACAGACAACAGTGAACAGACCACGAAGTGGCGCCCCCTGGAGGCTTCCGTAACAACTGTCTCAACCTTTTGAAAGAACCTCTGCAGACTCCCCACATCAGTTCACCTCCTTACATATATATATATATATATATATATATATGAAATACTTGACTTGGTGAATTGTAGCTGTAAATATACTCCTCCCCTTTTAACCACGCCCCCCGCCCCACCCCAGACCACGCCCCCCACCTCCCGAAATCGGAGGTCTCAACGTTGGCAAGTATATGGTGTGTTCCCTCCTGAACTATAAGGTGCGCCTTTTAGTGCGGAAAATACGGTATATGTGATGCACATTTTTACACACACACACACACATTTGAATATGCATGCGTGCACAACCGTATCATAGAGTGGAACATGGAGGCTTGACTGTATCGCCGAGCAATGATGGGATCCTCCTGGATCAGTCGAATGTGGTCTCAGATGTCAAAGCAGCAGGGCTTTTCTCACGCATGCGTACTGGCGTGTGATCTCATCCGTAGGAAGGAAGAGTCGGCGGCGGGGGGGGGGGGGGGGGGGGGGGGGGAGTCGTCGTTCTCACACACACACGCGCGCGCACGCACGCACGCGCACTGACAAATTTAAGCCACGCCTGCGCGGTGGTGGTGTGTCCCAGTCATTACAAACCCAAGTTGCTGCATCTTTTTAGGAAGCTCCACGCTTTCTCTCTCTCTCTCCCTCTCGCTCGCTCAAAGGTCGCATGGTGTCAGGGACGCGCCTCGTCACGGGAACGTCCCGGAGCGCGTTCACGAGGTGCAAGGTCGCGCTTTTAAAAAAAAAAAACAGTGGAGCGTATCAAACAGCGTGTGCGAGGCAAGAGGGCAACCTAATGATCTACATTTGGGATACCGCGACCAGTCAATGATCTTTTTGCCTTTTTTTTTTTTTTTTTTTTTGCATTGGAATAAACTGACAGAGCAGAAGTGATCTGTATGATCGCGGCACAGGAGCGCGCAGTATGGTTCGGGAAACCAGACATTTATGGGTGGGAAATTTACCCGAAAATGTGCGAGAGGAGAAGATCATTGAGCACTTTAAGCGGTGAGTAGTTTTTTTTGTATTTTTTTGTATTTTTTTTTTTTTTTTGCATGACCGGTGTCACATTTTTAGTGAAAGCAGGTAGTCGTCTTCATCATTACCACTTGTGCAAACTAGAGGTTTTAATTAAGCGTACCTGTCCACCTGGTTGGCGTGCAAAAAAATACATTAAAAAAAGGAAAATAATGTGCATAAGACGATAGTGTTTGTGTTGCAGACATTTTTTTTTTTTGTGTATTCCTTTTTTTCCGCCGGCTGAATGTGATTGCACTGCAGCAAAGACGCCTCGCAGCCGATGTTGCGTTGCCCATATCGACACACAACGGTTATCTTTGTTTTTTCCCCTCTTCTTGCTGAATCAGCCCGCATCGCGTCAAGATAGACGATTGTGTTGTGTCGATGCCGAGGCGTGTTTTTGTCTGCTTCAAGGCTGTCAAGGAAATAACAGCCGTCCATATGTACCCCCCCCCCCCCCCCCCGACAGTTTACCGTTTCCCTGCTTGCAGGCGTCGTCATGTCAGCCAACCGAGCAGCATAAATCGTGCACGCCCAATAATTAAAAAAAAAAAACCCTCAACACGTCTGCCTCCGTTGCACATCATGCACCCGTTATCAATAAAATGCGACTCTGGCTCGGTCCTCCTGCAGGATTGTTACGTCTTGATGTGCTCGTTGTTTGCAATGGCGTAGGTGGAAGACTCGTCTCTGCAGAGGCTCGATCCGAGGAGAATGCATGCAGGTGCATGACAGCCGTGTGTGTAGTGATGTGATGATGGAGGGGGGGAAGGAAGGCAGAATGAGTAAGCAAGTGAGAGGGAGCATTGGTAAAATGGCGTCGGAGGCTGTGTGCAGTATTGGGGGGACCTGCATGCATGCATGTATGCCATGGGAGAGGTGGGCCCTTCAGGGTGGTGACAGGTTTTGGGGTTTGGAAGGCAGCAGATTTGGGACACCATTAAACATTAAAGGCCTACTGAAATGAATTTTTTTTTAATTTAAACGGGGATAGCAGATCTATTCTATGTGTCATACTTGATCATTTCGCGATATTGCCATATTTTTGCTGAAAGGATTTAGTATAGAACAACGACGATAAAGATTGCAACTTTTGGTATCTGATAAAAAAAAAGGCTTGCCCCTACCGGAAGTAGCGTGACGTAGTCAGTTGAACATATACGCAAAGTTCCCTATTGTTTACAATGATGGCCGCATGAAGTGAGAGAGATTCGGACCGAGAAAGCGACAATTTCCCCATTAATTTGAGCGAGGATGAAAGATTTGTGGATGAGTAAAGTGCAAGTGAAGGACTAGTGGGGAGTTGAAGCTATTCAGATAGGGAAGATGCTGTGAGAGCCGGGGGTGACCTGATATTCAGCTGGGAATGACTACAACAGTAAATAAACACAAGACATATATATACTCTATTAGCCACAACACAACCAGGCTTATATTTAATATGCCACAAATTAATCCTGCATAAAAACACCTGCGTGTTTGTTATGCTAGCTCCTCTGCTAGCTCCTAGCTCCATAGAACACGCCAATACAATTCAAACACCTGATCAACACACACAATCACTCAGCCCAAAAGACCGTTTACCTAACCCAAGGTTCATAAAGCTTATATATTTTTAAAAAGTTACGTACGTGACGCGCACATACGGTCAAGTTATCGAATGTTTAGCAGCCAAGGCTGCATACTCACGGTACCTGATATTCAGCTGGGAATGACTACAACAGTAAATAAACACAAGACATATATATACTCTATTAGCCACAACACAACCAGGCTTATATTTAATATGCCACAAATTAATCCTGCATAATAACACCTGCGTGTTTGTTATGCTAGCTCCTAGCTCCTCTGCTAGCTCCTAGCTCCATAGAACACGCCAATACAATTCAAACACATGATCAACACACACAATCACTCAGCCCAAAAGACCGTTCACCTAACCCAAGGTTCATAAAGCTTATATATTTTAAAAAAGTTACGTACATACGCAAAAAAAAGCCAAAGCTGCATACTCACAAAGTCTCTGTTATCCGAGTTCTTCCATCTTGACTGCATCTTTCGGGAATGTAAACAAAGAAGCGCCGGCTGTGTACTGTTGTGCCTGACTACGTTCGAAAAATACGTCCATTTCGCACCGAAAACTTTCTTCTTTGCTTGCTCGGCTTCCTTCTCCATAATGCAATGAACATGATTGAAACAGATTCACGAACACAGATGTCCAGAATACTGTGGAATTATGAAATGAAAACAGAGCTTTTTCGTATTGGCTTCAATGTGGAAGGCATACCCGTGTTCGCCGGTCTACGTCACGCGCATACGTCATCCTCAGAGGCGTTTCGAACCGGAAGTTTAGCGGCAAATTTAAAATGTCACTTTATAAGTTAACCCGGCCGTATTGGCATGTGTTATAATGTTAAGATTTCATCATTGATATATAAACTATCAGACTGCGTGGTCGGTAGTAGTGGGTTTCAGTAGGCCTTTAAAGGCCTACTGAAATGAATTTTTTTTATTTAAACAGGGATAGCAGATCCATTCTATGTGTCATACTTGATCATTTTGCGATATTGCCATATTTTTGCTGAAAGGATTTAGTATAGAACAACGTCGATAAAGTTCGCAACTTTTGGTCTCTGATTAAAAAAAAAAAAACCTTGCCCCTACCGGAAGTAGCGCGTGACGTTGTCAGTTGTTCACTCCCTCATATTTTCCTATTGTTTTCAACACAGCTAGAGCTATTCGGACCGTGAAAGTGACGATTACCCCATTAATTTGAGTGAGGATGAAAGATTCGTGGACGAGGAACGTTAGAGTGACGGACTAGAATGCAGTGAAATACATATTTTTTTTCGCTCTGACCGTAACTTAGGTACAAGATGGCTCATTGGATTCCACGCTCTCTCCTTTTTCTATTGTGGATCACGGATTTGTATTTTAAACCACCTCGGATACTATATCCTCTTGAAAATGAGAGTCGAGAACGCGAAATGGACATTACAGTGCCTTTTATCTCCACGTCAATACATCGACGAAGCTCTTTAGCATCTTTAGCATGAGCTAACGTGATAGCATCTGTCTCAAATGCAGATAGAAACAAAATAAATAAATCCCTGACTGGATGGATAGACAGAATATCGACAATACTATTAAACCATGTGCATGTAACTACACGGTTAATAGATCTCAGCCTGGCAAAGCTTAACAATGCTGTTGCTAACGACGCTAAGGCTAACTTAGCAACCGGAGCTCACAGAGCTATGATAAAAACATTAGCGCTCCACCTACGCCAGCCAGCCCTCATCTGCTTTGCTCAGCAACACCCGTGCTCACCTGCGTTCCAGCGATTGACGGCGCGACGAAGGACTTCACCAGATCATCCGTGCGGTGGGTCTGCTAGCATCGGCTAGGCGTCTGCTAGCATCGGCTAGGCGTCTGCTATCCGAGTAAGTGGTCCTTGTGTTGCTACAGCCACCTACAACGTTCTTCTTTGCAGCCTCCATTGTTCATTAAACAAATTGCAAAAGATTCACCAACACAGATGTCCAGAATACTGTGGAATTATGAAATGAAAACAGAGCTTTTTTGTATTGTATTCAATGGAGAAGGCATACCTCTGTTCCTCGGGCTACGTCACGCGCATACGTCATCCTTCGAAGGCTTTTTCAACCGGAAGTGTGGCGGGAAATTTAAAATTGCACTTTATAAGTTAACCCGGCCGTATTGGCATGTGTTGCAATGTTAAGATTTCATCATTGATTTATAAACTATCAGACTGCGTGGTCGGTAGTAGTGGCTTTCAGTAGGCCTTTAAGAAAACTGCAACAATGTATTTTGTAAACAAATATAAAATGTCATCCTTTCCAAATATAACGGTTAATAAGGAAATAATACAAAATGTTAGTGAATATCGTTACCCGGGTGTCATTTTGAGAGCCAACACTTGGCTTTAAAAAACATATCAAACAGATGTGCCAGAGTCTTAAATACCACATAAAAACATTCAAATGTATCAGGAATTCATTAACACTGGAGGCAGCTCAAACTTATTTTAATGCAATGATTATGTCTCGTTTTTATTATTGTATAACATGTTGGTCGCAGGCAAGCAAAATGACACTGAGGCCATTGGAAACTTTGCACAAACAATCCCTCAAAATCCTTGACCGAAAACCACAACACCACCATCACTGTTTAGTTCTCCAAAAATATAGATTGTTAAATTTAGCTAACATTCAAAGATTAGCATCAATACGAATGGCCCATCGAATCCTAAATAACACTGCACCAGCGCCACTTAAGCACTTTGTCCAGTTTACATCTGCTGTGACAACTAGAAACACACGAGCCTCCACCAGGGGGCAGTGTAGGGTACCCGGATGTAAAACCTCTTTTGCACAATCAGCCTTTTCATATAAAGCCATAAAGGAATGGAACGACCTCACAACAAACTTGAAAAGTCTAACAGATTACTCTTCATTCACAATTGAAGTTAAAAAGTGGCTTTGGAGCAATCAAAGCTGCTCACACGGTCACTGAGGTGGGCATTATGTTTGACACTTCAACTTAATGTGTATTATATTTATCCATGAGAGCATTTTTATTGTAAATTGTGAGGTGTGTCTGTTAAAATCATGGTTGTTTTTACAAATGATGACAGATGTGAACAAGAGCATGTATTGTCTTTGTGTGATGATGTAAATGAGGTGTGGTTGTATTGTATATTAAGTATGTGTCAATGAAAGGGCATTTTATGACTTTTCTTAATTTAAAAACATGCTATAGTGTTTTTATTGTCATAATTTTATTGCATGATTTTTGTATCCCTTTAATTTAGGTAGCCAGGGACTGCAGATGGAAATTAGCTATTTAGCTATAATCTGGTACAGAACATATCTGTCTTTGAACTTAATGTTCAAATAAAGACTAAACCTAAACCTATTGGCTTTTTTCACCAAGTCCCACCTCCAAAAAAAAAACAAGTACCACCATGTCCAACGTTGGTGTATTAACCCTTGTGTGGTGTTCGGGTCTGTGGGACCCGTTTGAGTTTTTTTATTAAAAGAAAAATGATACAATTAATTTTTTCAAACTGAGACTTGCTGACTTTGGCTCATTTTCTGTGAAGAACATATATCAGAATGCATATTTAATGACCACACACCATACACCCCCTCCCCCTACAGCAGACCTGGGCAAATTAAGGCCCGGGGGCCACTAGCGGCACGTTAAGCTTTTCAATCTGGCCCGCCGGACATTCCCAAATAATTTTTGTTAGATGTTTAAGATGGAAAGTGTAGCTGCCATTATGATGTGTAGTGATATTTTCTAATGACCGTAAGTCTTGAACTATACAAAATATTTCAATGGTTGGAATCTGCGCTTTTGCATGATATACCAGTTACTATGGTAATCTAATTAGTTACTATGGTAATCTACATCACAGCAGCTCAGACGAGGCACCAAGCAGTGTGGGCAGGAAGCGTTTCCACAGACGCGGAGAGAGATTTTCACAACAAAGTTCTAAAGCTTAGTGATATATCAGATATATCAGATCGAAGGTGGGTTTATTTTGTACCCTTCGCGTTCATATTTCACAGTTTGTTGCATTTTTGTTGCGTTTCACTTGATTGTAAAATAAGTCGATCGAAAGGGGGTGTGACATTCATATTTTGTCAATATTCAGTGTTTTATTGTTCATAGAAAAATGTAAAATTCCATTACGTTTTTTAAGGCGGTCTGTCATAATGTTTTTAGCATTTAATCAGACATTATTGTGAGGTTTTGTATTAGTGTTCCTAAAAATAGATATACCGGCCCCCAGACACATTTTTTTTCTAAATGTGGCCCCAGAGTCAAAATAATTGCCCAGGCCTGCCCTACAGGATACCACCTGTGTTTAAAAGGAGTGACAATACATTGCGATATTTAACCATACAATGAGATAATTGTTCCAATCGTTTTTATTACAGATGTCCGATAATGGCTTTTTTGCCAATATCCAATATTCCGATATTGTCCAACTCTTAATTACAGATTCCGATATCAACCGATACCGATATATACAGTCGTGGAATTAAAACATTATTATGCCTAATTTTGTTGTGATGCCCCGCTGGATGCATTAAACAATGTAACAAGGTTTTCCAAAATAAATCAACTCAAGTTATGGAAAAAAAATGCCAACATGGCACTGCCATATTTATTATTGAAGTCACAAAGTGCATTATTTTTTTTTTAACATGCCTCAAAGCAGCAGCTTGGAATTTGGGACATGCTCTCCCCTGAGAGAGCATGAGGAGGTTGAGGTGGGCGGGGTTAGCAGCTAATTATGTATCTCCATTAGGAAAGTAATGATATCACAATCTCACGGTACGATATTGTGAAGATAATAAGGCCACGGTACGGTGTTATTGTGTAAAAAAAAAAAAAAAAAGGCTCACACCATACACCCCTCCCCCCTACACATTTCTATTACATATACCGTATTTTTCGGATTATAAATCGCTCTGGAGTATACGTCGCACCGGCCGAAAATGCATAATAAAGAAGGAAAAAAGCATATATACGTCGTAAGGCTGGGCGATATATCGATATGCGCGATATATCGCGGGTTTGTCTCTGTGCGATATAGAAAATGACTATATTCGAGTATGCGTTCTCACGCAGTTGCTTTTAGCTGCGGACATTACACTACAGGCTCTCCTCGCTCTTTCCTGTCTCTCCTTCTCACAGACAGACAAGCGCAGCTCCTACACACGTCACATACTGTCACGGCATACGTCACATACGCATATGCCCTCGCATAATCCCTAAATCCGGTCAAATCTTATACGTCTAGTCTCTTACGTGAATGAGCTAAATAATATTATTTGATATTTTACGGTAATGGGTTAATTTCACACATAAGTCGCTCCTGAGTATAAGTCGCACCCCCGGCCAAACTATGAAAAAAAACTGCAACTTATAGTCCGAAAAATACGGTACATATTTAATGACCACACACCATACATCCCCCCTACATATTTCTATTACATATAAGATGTCCGGGTCCACTGGACCCGGGGCTAATAGAAGTGTGGAAATTGATGTTATTTGTACCACACACACACACACACACACACACACACACACACACACACACACACACACACACACACACACACACACACACACACACACACACACACACACACACACACACACACACACACACACACACACACAGCAGGCCTAGACAGAAGGAGGACAGAGTGTAGGTACACAGAACATCAGAGGGTCAAATGTGCGAGAAAATGAGAGCAGACAGTGTTGACAAACAATGTTGCAACCTTGTGTGGGAACCGCAGGTGCAGAAACACAAAAGAAGAATCCCTAGTGGGATGCAGAAACTGGCAGAGAAATTTTCTGTGCAACGTTCATATTGTTGTTACTCAGCCAGCGTTTGTGGGTCTGATGGACCCGTTGCATTTTGCGGCTTTTAATGCCTCACAATCAAACACTTTTATGTTAAAATACTGAACAGATGTTTATTGGGATAAGGTAAACATCTGTTCAGTATTTTAACATAAAAGTGTTTGATTGTGAGGCATTAAAAGCCACAAAATGCAACGGGTCCATCAGACCCACAAACGCTGGCTGAGTAACAACAATATGAAGATTGCACAAGGGTTAAGCCTAAGTATTCATTAAAACAAGGCAGAGGTTTTATTTTAAAAGTACCGTATTTTTCGGACTATAATTCTTTCATTTTCTCAAAACTCGACAGTGCGCCTTGTAACCCGGTGCGCCTAATCATTTTGGTGGTGCTTACCGACCTCAAAGCTATTTTATTTGGTACATGGTGAAATGATAAGTGTGACCAGTAGATGGCAGTCACACATAAGAGATATGTGTAGACTGCAATATGACTCAAGTATGGGTTATGGGTTATACTTGTATAGCGCTTTGGACGCTATTTCCACATTCAGCCATTCACACACACATTCACACACTGATGGCGGGGGCTGCCATGCAAGGCGCTAACCACGACCCATCAGGAGCAAGGGTGAAGTGTCTTGCTCAAGGACACAACGGACGTGACCGAGGTTGGTAGAAGGTGGGGATCGAACCAGGAACCCTCAGGTTGCTGGCACGGCCACTCCCCCAACCTCGCCACGCCGTCCCCACATAACTAAGCAACAGCAAAATGTTATATGTTCCATTGAAAATATAGAACATTACACACGGCGCTCAAAAATCTATCAAAATGTTTTAGTGCGACTTTGGTAAGCTATGAAGCCGCACCGCTTGATGGATTGTACTGTGCTTCA
The DNA here is from genome assembly GCF_033978785.1 of Entelurus aequoreus. Lineage (NCBI taxonomy): Eukaryota > Metazoa > Chordata > Actinopteri > Syngnathiformes > Syngnathidae > Entelurus > Entelurus aequoreus. The sequence continues at coordinate 78,019,201 of NC_084737.1, forward strand.
ACATACGAGTATTATTATGGTGTGTGCACTATAAGGTAAGACATATTATCTGCCGTTTTGTTTCGCAATATTATGCAAAAGGAACTTTTCTTACCTTCTGGTACCTGCTGATCTGTATTTGGGATCTGCATAAGTCCTGAAAATTTGCTCGCCTCCACTTTTGTAGTCCGTGGCGACACCGTTTTTCTATCTTCTTGTTATGGGACATTCATCCTCCACTGTTGCCATTTCTAATATAAAGTAGTGTAAAGTTATTACTTATATCTGGTCAGTAAACTCGCCATGAAAGCGCTAAAACATACCGGTGTAGTGAGTTTACATTATTCACCCAAGGAACTTTAGTTATTAGAGTAAAGTTTTTTCACGGGACGGCGTTGTTGTTGCACTAGTGAGCCACGGATGAGGAGATGTTGCTCCATTATTGATTGAAGTAAAAGTCTGAATGTCATTAAAGGCCTACTGAAAGCCACTACTACCGACCACGCAGTCTGATAGTTTATATATCAATGATGAAATCTTAACATTGCAACACATGCCAATACGGCCGGGTTAGATTAGTAAAGTGCAATTTTAAATTTCCCGCAAAATATTCTGCTGAAAACGTCTCGGTATGATGACGTTTGCGCGTGACGTCACGGATTGTAGCGGACATATTGGGCCACCATTGTGGCCAGCTATTAAGTCGTCTGTTTTCATCGCAAAATTCCCCCAGTATTCTGGACATCTGTGTTGGTGAATCTTTTGCAATTTGTTTAATGAACAATGAAGACAGCAAAGAAGAAAGCTGTAGGTGGGAAGCGGTGTATTAGCGGCTGGCTGCAGCAACACAACCAGGAGGACTTTGAGTTGGATAGCAGACGCGCTACCGTGAGTATGCATTTGGCTTCCAAACATTTGATGGCTTGCCCGTACGTGCGTGCCGCTATGTGCATGTCACGTACGTAACTTCGGGGAAATATATGTGCTGTATGAACTTTGCGAAGGTGAACGGTACTTTGGGCTGTGGGATTGAGTGTGTTGTGCGGGTGTTTGAGTTGTATTGGTGGGTTATATGGACGGGAGGGGGGAGGTGTCATGCGGATTAATTTGTGGCATATTAAATATAAGCCTGGTTGTGTTGTGGCTAATAGAGTATATATATGTCTTGTGTTTATTTACTGTTTTAGTCATTCCCAGCTGAATATCAGGTCCCACCCGCCTCTCACAGCATCTTCCCTATCTGAATCGCTTCCACTGCCCTCTAATCCGTCACTCTCACTTTCCTCATCCACAAATTTTTCATCCTCACTCAAATTAATGGGGTAATCGTCGCTTTCTCGGTCCGAATCGCTCTCGCTGCTGGTCAACATGATTGTAAACAATGTGCAGATGTGAGGAGCTCCACAACCTGCGACGTCACGCTACTTCCGGTACAGGCAAGGCTTTTTTATCAGCGACCAAAAGTTGCGAACTTTATCGTCGATGTTCTCTACTAAATCCTTTCAGCAAAAATATGGCAATATCGCGACATGATCAAGTATGACACATAGAATGGACCTGCTATCCCCGTTTAAATAAGAACATTTCATTTCAGTAGGCCTTTAAAACAGTTAGCCCCATCTTTTGACACTTCTTCCACTCCCGTCCTTGCACGCTACACTGCTACAACAAAGATGACGGAGAAAAGACGCTGTCGAAGGTGAGCCACATAAATAAGACAGCTCACAAAACGGCGCATCCAGAAAGCGGCTTGAAGATGATCTGTAAAACATAAGCTATGCAACATTTTGACCAAAGAACCACCATCACATGTTATGTAGACCACAAGGAATGCGCCATATTTTCCGGTTCGCCTTTTGTATGAAAATAGACCTGACTAGACCCGCTCATCGGCAGTGCGCCTTATAATACGGTGCGCCCTATGATCGGGAAAATACGGCATATGTAATATTACACACAATGCACAAACATCATCAACAATGATACTCCAATTAGGTTGTACAGTATGCCGTTCTGTGAAAATGATGGAATGAACAAAGTTGGAAAAGTAAGTGAAGTGTGACCACTTTTTCAGTCATAACTAACTTTAACTTTTTAAATATTACTAATATACTATGTCGAGGAAGTCTGTGGAAGTCTGTCACGTCTTTTGTGGCTTACAGTCGTGTTGCGGCTTTTTATTATTGTGTTGTGGCGTTTGTACTTGTTGTAGCTTTTGCAATTGTGCTGTAGCTGAAAGTTGTTGAATTGTAATTTATGATATTGTCTTGTCCCATTTGCTTTTTTGTTGTTGTGTTTGTCAGCCGCCGTAGCTATCCGCCATTCTTGTCTTGCCAACCGATTGCAATGACGCCACATATGAGCAGACAGATCATTAAAAGTGTTACATTTCATATAAACTATTGTGTTCTTAAAGGCCTACTGAAATGAATTTTTTAAATTTAAACGGGGATAGCAGATCCATTCTATGTGTCATACTTGATCATTTTGCGATATTGCCATATTTTTGCTGAAAGGATTTAGTATAGAACAACGACGATAAAGTTCGCAACTTTTGGTCTCTGATAAAAAAAAAAGCCTTGCCCCTACCGGAAGTAGCGTGACGTAGTCGGTTGTTCGCTTCCTCATATTTTCCTGTTGTTTTCAACGCAGCTAGAGTGATTCGGACCGAGAAAGCGACGATTACCCCATTAATTTGAGCGAGGATGAAAGATTTGTGGATGAGGAACGTTAGATTGACGGACTAGAATGCAGTGCAAACATATCTTTTTTCGCTCTGACCGTAAATTAGGTACAAGCTGGCTCAATGGATTCCACACTCTCTCCTTTTTCTATTGTGGCTCATGGATTTGTATTTTAAACCATCTCGGATACTATATCCTCTTGAAAATGAGAGTCGAGAACGCGAAATGGACATTCACAGTGACTTTTATCTCCCCGACAATACATCGGCGAAGCTCTTTAGCTACTGAGCTAACGTGATAGCATCTGGCTCAAATGCAGATAGAAACTAAATAAATCAATCCCTGACTGGAAGGATAGACAGAAGATCAACAATACTATTAAACCATGTACATGTAACTACACGGTTAATAATTCTCAGCCTGGCAAAGCTTAACAACGCTGTTGCTAACGACGCTGAAGCTAACTTAGCAACTTAGCAACCGGACCTCACAGAGCTATAATAAAACATTAGCGCTCCACCTACGCCAGCCAGCCCTCATCTGCTCATCAACACCCGTGCTCACCTGCGTTCCAGCGATCGACGGCGCAACGAAGGACTTCACCCGATCACAGATGCAGTTGGCGGCTAGCGTTGGCTAGCGCGTCTGCTATCCAAGTAAGTCCTCCTTGTTGTGTTGCTACAGCCAGCCGCTAATACACCGATCCCACCTACAACTTTCTTCTTAGCAGTCTCCATTGTTCATTAAACAAATTGCAAACGATTCACCAACACAGATGTCCAGAATACTGTGGAATTATGAAATGAAAACAGAGCTTTTTTGTATTGGATTCAATGGGTCCGAATACTTCCGTATCAACCGTTAACGTCACGCGCATACGTCGTCATATCTAGACGTTTTCAACTGGAAGTGTGGCGGGAAATTTAAAATTGCACTTTATAAGTTAACCCGGCCGTATTGGCATGTGTTGCAATGTTAAGATTTCATCATTGATATATAAACTATCAGACTGCGTGGTTGGTAGTAGTGGCTTTCAGTAGGCCTTTAAAGTTGTAATATCGATAAAATTGATTGATTTCCATCTAGAAAAAAGTTGGATCGATGCCTATCTTCCAGAAGGTAAACTTGCCGAGCACAGATTGATGCAGTTGAATCTAAGGAATATAAATGGATATATTGATTAATCGTTACGCCCCTAGTATTTTTCTCATATTTTTCCCAAGTCTGTATGTATTTGTGTCCAGAACGGTCCACTGTTACAAGTACAAATGTTGTTGACATCAAGGCAAACATAGCTTCTCCTGTTTAAATTTTGATGTCGAATTTGACCAATTTGCACACTAGTACAGAGCACTTCATTGTAAATGTAATTCTAATCTGTTACGGTTTGCACGGCATAAGTACGGGGAGTGTGGGGAGGATGGCTGCGACATAAAGTGTGTCAGCAAAAGCACTGTATGCAAATGTCCAAATGAAACACAAGCCCCCTTTCACAATGCTTGTAAAAGGCAGCATGTCTTTACTTGACCTTTTGACCCCAGTCAACATTCTGTACAAATGTCACTGTCACAACATGGGGAGAACAAAGTCCATCCACCCATCCATTTTTTACCGCTTGTCCCTTTTGGGGTCGCCTGGCCATTTCATGGCTTCAGAGTAGGTATCAGCAGCTGTAACAAAGGCTGGAAACCACCTGTGTTTAAAAGGAGTGTGACAATATATCGCAATATTTAACCATACAATGAGATAATTGTTCCAATCGTTTTTATTAGAGATGTCCGATAATGGATTTTTGCTGATATTCCGATATTGTCCAACTCTTAATTACCGATTCCGATATCAACCGATACCGATATATACAGTCGTGGAATTAACACATTATTATGCCTAATTTTGTTGTGATGCCCCGCTGGATGCATTAAACAATGTAACAAGGTTTTCCAAAATAAATCAACTCAAGTTATGGAAAAAAAAATGCCAACATGGCACTGCCATATTTATTATTGAAGTCACAAAGTGCATTATTTTTTTTAACATGCCTCAAAACAGCAGCTTGGAATTTGGGACATGCTCTCCCTGAGAGAGCATGAGGAGGTTGAGGTGGGGGGTAGGGGGGGGTGTATATTGTAGCGTCCCGGAGGAGTTAGTGCTGCAAGGGGTTCTGGGTATTTGTTCTGTTGTGTTTATGTTGTGTTACGGTGCGGATGTTCTCCCGAAATGTGTTTGTCATTCTTGTTTGGTGTGGGTTCACAGTGTGACGCATATTTGTAACAGTGTTAAAGTTGTTTATACGGCAACCCTCAGTGTGACCTGACAGGTATGGCTGTTGACCAAAGTATGCATTGCATTCACTTGCGTGTGTGAAAAGCCGTAGATATTATGTGACTGGGCCGGCACGCAAAGGAAGTGCCTTTTAAGGTTTATTGGCGCTCTGTACTTCTCCCTACGTCCGTGTACACAGCGGCGTTTTAAAAAGTCCTACATTTTACTTTTTGAAACCGATACCGATAATTTCCGATATTACATTTTAAAGCATTTATCGGCCGATAATATCGGCAGTCCGATATTATCGGCCATCCCTAGTTTTTATAGTTGTTTTTCTCTATTTAATCTGTATTTGATTTACCCTTTGGTACATTGAGCGACACATCCCTTATAGCAATATACAATCGGCCACCGATCATTATCAGCTGATTTTTGTGAAAAGGTATATGAGCGCCATTGACGATTAATGCTTTTTTATTGCCGAACACCTCTGGCTGACACTGTATTTAATTTGAATCCTCCTGCTGACAAGCAGTTAGCAGCTAATTATGTATCTCCATTAGGAAAGTAATGATATCACAATCTCACGGTACGATATTGTGAGGATAATAAGGCCACGGTACGGTATTATTGTAAAAAAAAAAAAAATAATAAAAAGGCTTGGTAAGAATACAATGGTGTGTAAACTTTAGTGGCAGGAATGTAAGTTTCAACACTTACTGTATTTAAACACACACTTAATGCTCAAATGTTGTGATCATATTTATTACGAGAAACAGGTATTTTTTATACGCATAGAATGGTGCAGGAATATCAAGTGTTTCAAATAATTTACTGTATGCCAAATATGACTTTTTGTTGAGTGTCTTCTAAACTGATAATGTAAACATCCAGTTTAGCAAGTGTAAACAATAATATTCAGTTTAGTGTCTTTCAACTTTTATGGTAAATAGGTTATACTTGTATAGCGCTTTTCTACCTTCAAGGTACTCCAAGTGCTTTGACATCATTTCCACATTCACCCATTCACGCACACATTCACACACTGATGGCGGGTGCTACCATGCGAGGCACTAACCACGACCAATCAGGAGCAAGGGTGAAGTGTCTTGCTCAAGGACACAACAGACGTGACGAGATTGGTAGAAGCTGGGGATTGAACCAGGAACCCTCAGGTTGCTGGCACGGCCACTCTGCCAACTGACAATTTAACGTTTTAAGAGTGTATACACCTCACAAATTGATGTTTGGCCTCGCTGTGTCTTGGTTTCACATCAAGGATATTTTGTGGGGGATGGTTCTTTAAGTGGCTTCTCATATTACTTCTATTCCCCAACTCGTTGTAGACGTTACGCTGTGCAGTGTCAGCAAACTGTTTCATTGTGATGCAGAATGACAGTGCTGCACTCGCCTCGGTTGGTCATATTTTTATTGGTTTGTTTCTCTGATTCAGTGAAAGTCGTCTCGGGCTGAGCGATATGGCTGAAAACTGTATCACGATGGAAGTATTTTATATCAGTCGGTATCGATAACTTTTTTTTCATGACCAGATCTATCGAAAATAACAACTGGGAAAACATATAAAAACGTTAACCTTCCTCTGATTACAATCCCCTTGGCTATCAAAGCAGGTGGTAGCGGGGGTGTATTTTGTAGCGTCCCGGAAGAGTTAGTACTGCAAAGGGTTCTGGGTATTTGTTCTGTTGTGTTTATGTTGTGTTACGGTGCGGATGTTCTCCCAAAATGTTTGTCATTCTTGTTTGGTGTGGATTCATTGTGTGGCGTATATTTCTAACAGTGTTAAAGTTGTTTATATGGCCACCCTCAGTGTAACGTGTATCGCTGTTGATCAAGTGTGCGTTGCATTCACGTGTGTGTGCATACAGAAGCCGCACATATCTTGTGACTGGGCCGGCGCGTTGTTAGAATGGATGAAAAGCGGACGCCCCCAAGACTGTGGTCCGGGTGGGCTACGGGATATGATGACTGATGAACACATTCGTTCGATAATGAAGGTTGCCTCAGCTCAAAGCCTGAGCCCCGACATTAATGAACTAGCATCCAAGAAAAGATGGCAGGTATCTGGCTTGGGCACATCAGATTAGATCAGTGTGTTGCAAACTGAGCAGTTTAAAGTCCTGAATGGTTGGTTTATTCATTGTTTTTTTATTTTCAAATTTATTAGCCTGTGGAAAAAGTTAATGTTGATATTTACCTCAGAAGGCTGCAAATAGAAAAGAGGCATTCAATTTTTATTTAAATTGTATTTGATATGCCATTGATATTTTTTAATTATTATTATTATTATTATTATTTGAAACTCGATTTTGCATGTCACTATAAAGTTATATAAGCCTTGCTTGTTCAATATTCAATGCAAAACTTGTTTGGGTCCCTATTAAAAGGTTAATTTGTTCAACCTTGGCCCGCGGCTTTGTTCAGTTTTAAATTTTGGCCCTCTCCGTGTTTGAGTTCATTAAAACTTTGAAATGAAAAGCTCCGAAAATGTAAGGTTTCAAAAACTGTATGATGATCAAAATTACAACAAATAAAGGCTTGCTATATCTCACTTTGCATGTAATGAGTAAATATCACAGATTAGTTTCACATTTGAAGTTATTGGCTGACATGAATGGACTTTTACACCATATTCAGATGTTTATGAGTTTCACCTGAATACTACAATGACTGAGAGAAAATATGGTTGTAGGAAAACATGCAACTTTTCTCTGACTACATTTGAACATTCACGTACCGAATATGCAAACTTTTGACCACAAACTTAGTCGCTGCTCTGTGACATTCGTCGTGAACTGGAGCTGCCCGCCTCGAAGCCCGTCAGAATCTGTCTCTCGTCATGCTCATCTAAATAAGAAGGCATACATTTGAATTGAACAACTAATAGTGCTATCATTATTATATTGGTGTTTGTCAATACTTGTATTCAGATGACATGCTCACATTACTGCTTCTGGGATTAAATAGGAAACGCAACTTTCATTCATAATTATTGCATGCTGTGTGTTCAGCATATTGGTCACATGTCCTCCTCTTGATGAACTAGCAGCCTTATAATTATTATAGTTACCTGCTCAGTGGCCTTGTGGTTAGAGTGTCTGCCCTGAGATCGGTAGGTCTTGAGTTCAACCAGTCATACCAAAGACTATAAAAATGAGACCCATTACCTCCCTGCTTGGCACTCAGCATCAAGGGTTGGAATTGGGGGTTAAATCACCAACATGATTCCCGAGCGCAGCCATCGCTGCTGCTCAGTGCTCCCCTCAGCTCCCAGGGGGTGAACATGGGGACGGGTCAAATGCAGAGGTTAATTTCACCACACCTGGTGTGTGTGTGTGTGTGTGACTATCAGTGGTACTTTAACTTTAGCTTTTATTATAAGTAACGCTGTTGCAATCTTTTGTTGTAAAATGTAGTCAACTTCAGGGCGTTTGTTGTGCCCAGGCTCTGCCATTTTGACCTCTGACGTCACCACTAGGGATGATGTTTGATACGAAATTATCGAGTTTGAGCCCATTATCGAATCCTCTTATTGAACCGATTCCTTATCGATTCTCTTATCGAATCCAGATAGGTTGTGGTAAATGGAAAAAACCCCCACAATATTTGGTTTGACAAAAGCTCACTTTTATTTGATAAGAAAAAAATAAAATAAATAAATAAATATTGACTGTTGTTACCCCCCTTAAAAAATGTAATTAAATAAATAAATATTGACTGTTGTTACCCAAAGTATATTAAGTGGGATTTTTCAGAAAAACAAATATATACAGTAACACAAAAACAACCCGTCTCTGTGATCAATATAGGTGTATAAATAATAATATAGTGTTAAATAAACTGAAAATAATACAGCTCTCCAAAAAGTGCACTTCTGCTGCTATTGGAACATCCTTCTGGGGTCCATCAGTGTGGCCTCCTCCAGGAATGACTCCACGACACGTTTCTCTAAACTTCAGGTTATGTACGGCCTGAACATATTTCATCATGCTTGTTGTACTTCCCTCCCTTACATGAGAGCGAAGCCTGGCAATAACTGCAGATAGCCGTTTCCTCGTCGTATTGTTTTGTAAAATGAAGCCATGCCTTGAGGCGTTTTTTCCGGTCCGTTGTTGTTGCTGTAACTGCCGCCTAATGACTGAGCTACGTCATTTCCTGGGACGTGCCACAGGGCATTTGCTGTGGGACGGGATTCGTTCCCAGGGATTCGAATAAAGAACCAACTATTTTTCTTTACTATAGTGGCCTCGATAACGGGAACCGGTTCTCAAGAAGGGATTTGAGACCATGGAATCGGTTATTTTCTTATCAAACGGTTCTTTTCTTATCGAACAACCGGGAGAACCGGTTTCGGACATCATCCCTAGTCACCACGCACGTTGTGTAATGATGTCATCCCCACCCGGAAGAATCGGTAAGAACTGTGTGAGAACATGGCAAGCGATTCCAAGGAATTGATACACTGGGAACCGGTTTTGAAAAAGAACTGGTTGTCGATTCCCATCCCTACAACTGATGCCACTTTGTTCCATGGACAACATTTTATACCGTACCAAAGGCACCCAAATCACTTAGCGGAAACGCAGCTTCAGAGTCATGCATGTGGATAAAGGCTTAATGTGATGTTTCCATAAGATTCCATTTATTAACAAAATGAATACTGTCATGCTGAAGTACCATACCAATGTGTATAAATGGTCTAAGACAGGGGTTTTCAAAGTCTGGCACATTTAGCTTCCCCCCCAAAAACTGATTTTCTGGAGAATATTTTGTGGTGGTTTTTTCCAATCTCCTTACTGTAGTAGCTATCAGGTAATCTGTCCTTTGACAAAACTGAAGTTATCTTAGTGGGTTAAAAGTAAATTTTCTTCACTTTGAAAACCCCTGATTGAGGAGCTCTGTAACCTGTTTTGTTACACTTCACTCATTGGCCCGTTTCCAATGTTTTCTCTGCAGATATGGACGTGTAGAGAGTGTCAAAGTCCTGCCTAAACGGGGTTCAGAGGGCGGAGTCGCAGCCTTTGTGGATTTTGTGGACATTAAAAGTGCTCAGAAGGCTCACAATGCGGTCAACAAGATGGGCGACAGAGACCTGCGCACTGATTATAACGAACCGGGCACCATTCCTAGTGCCGCGAGGGGGCTGGACGATAGTCTGTCCTTAGGTTCTCGCGGCCGTGATGTATCAGGGTTCACACGGGCGGCAGGGGGGGCTGTGTATGGCCCCCCCACGTCGCTCCACAGCAGAGATGGACGCTATGAACGGAGACTAGACGGGTAAGTGGACAAAGTTTCTCTGAAGGCAGGGGGAACCGTGCTTTGTAGTACACCTCACCTCCAAGCATCTTTCCACCATGTTCATTTACTTGTTTGGGGGTTAAAGAGGAGAAAAAAAGTTAAGAAATCTTACAGGGATCCCCTCTTAAGTCTTGGAAGCATACTTAAAGGTAGACACTAAGTTACTATACTAAGTGTAACCAATCACCTATAGGCTAAATTTCTGATGAGGATATTAGTGAGTAGAAGCAACTCTGTCAGATGGATATATCATTTGTGGAAATTACAGGGGAAAAAGATTGGACATTGAAAAATTTCCCAGGATTGTTGAAGATTACTAAGGTTCAGGGAGAAACTGCTAAAGAAAGAGTGGTCCAGCCACTATCCCTGGGATTCCTCCCCTAATCTGGAGTTACGTGGCTGACTTGGTGGATTATATCACCCCTTTCTCCCATTTAGTGAAACAAACGAGCACACATTAAACATACAAGACACCATTATTTGGATTAGTCATTTTTCAGTTATGCACGCTGGGATCATGCGGATAACCTACTCGGGATTTTGATCCCTGCTATTGGATTAACGCTGTCAAGAAACACTAAAGGATATGCTATCATGCCAAAGGTATGGGTTACTTTCTTGGTATCTTTTTTTCATTTATTTTTTATTTGGGATTATGTCTGAAATCAGGGCATTGCGATTTGAGAGCTGGGAGATCTCTACAAAAAAACTTGTGAGCTAGACCATTCTTTCCCCTGCCTTTTTCAAGAGTTTTTGTGACAGACTGATATGGACATGGATGATACAAAAATGCTGACTGGAGATAACCTGCCCTCACGCCTGTGGAATACCTCCTACTTTCCCATTGTGTGGAACTATGAATCTTGGATACAATGACAGAATCAGAACTATGTTTTTTTTTCTGGTGAACAGCCCTTCTCATGGACTTTGGTCATATTTTGACTGACTCTCGTGTTTACAGAGGAACAGCATGGACATGCCACTACACCTTTTTTTTTTTTTTTTTTTCACTGACTGCAATATTGTGTGGTGCATGAAGATGGATTACCATTGATTGACACCTTCCCACTAAGTATGACTGCATGTGCAATAAGGAATTTCTCCCCTTTTTTTGGAAGTTGCCTGACAAAGAGAAAAGTCTAGAACCTTAGGGGGAAACCAATAACGACACACTTACCTGAAAATGGACTCTTGGATGGTATGTTTTTAATACTCGGACGGATGTATGGACTCATTTGAACTACAGTATTAGTTTAAAAAGACAATCCACCTCATCTGGACTCTCCTGCCCTGAAGACAAGGATTACATTTTTAAAATACAAGCTACATCTTTTAACCACACTCCTCCACTCAGCATTTTTGCCACTTTTTTTTTTTTTTTTTTTTTGCTCACAAAGTCCTATCTCCCTGTATTGTATTTGGAATTATAGGTCAAGTTACCACTCTCTCCAAAGGTTGGTATGTCCTGCCCTGTGTATTTTAGCTGTCCTCTCTAACCCCCTAGTTTGCAACTCCTGACTCTTTATTTCCCCCACTAACTGCACCAGCTGGTACATGATGTTATTATGTGTCTATTTTCACATCTGTTCCTTTTTACCTTGTATTGTTCTCCTTTCTCTTCGACTTTCCTTACCTGACAACCAGCTCCTACTCCCAGCTCTCTTTTATGTTATAGTGTTGCTGTGGTTACTCAGCAGTCAAAACGCACAGCGTAATACTGCACAACTTCAAAAACTGCTTTCATTTTTCTGCTTTTTAGCCATGATATGCTGGACCTAACAAGTTATAGAATTAGTATCCATTAAACAATGTTTTTTTTTTCTTTCATAAACAAATACATAATTACAAAAAAATAAATCCAAATTTTCCATAATAAATAAAATAATCCATTCTAGAGACTTGAATTATAGCTACCGTATTTCCTTGAATAGCCGCAGGGGCGTTAATTAATTTAAAACCTCCTGTCACTCCGGCGTTTACCGGAAGCCGGCGGGATGGCTGTGCATGCGGTAATTATTTTAAAACCTCTTCTCACTCAGGCGTTTACCAAAAGGAATGCGGTAAATTTAGGTGGCGCTTTGTGTGATGTAAGCATACCATCATGAAAAGCACATTTAATAAAAAAAAACGTTATGGTCTTACCTGTACTTATAAATGGAGTCCATTTGCAGCTCCTTCTGACCAAAAGCATCGACAACTTGGTTATAGAAGTCTTCATTATTTTCTTTCTTCAGTTTTAAAAGTCTCTCTGTCTCGATGGAGATATTCCTTTAATTATTACCTACTGCTTCGATTGAAAGTCCAGTTTAGAAAACTGTTTTATTTTAGATACCGGTATGTAATCCTCCATGTTAAAAGTAAAAGTTCAGGCGAGAGAAAAAAAAAAAAAAATCTCTTGCTGCGTGTTGTCACTTCTTCTGCAGTACCGGAAGTCGCAAGAAGGATCACTAGCGCGGCAGCGCCCTCTACCACCAGGAGGTTTAATGACTCATACAGTATTTGACACACGCAGCTACGGTATATTAATAAAACATAGCTGCTTACTGTTCTTTTTAGCATACTGTACCGGTATTCAATAGCTTGGACCTTAAATCCTACTGAATAGCTCTTTATCTTTTTTCCTTTGTGCGATTGCAAACTACTGAAAGCAGCTTCCTCCATTTTGAAAATGAGGACAGGTAAAGCGTCACTCTTGACGTAACGAATTTGACCCGGCAGATGTTCTAGCCATATGCTAAATATTTTGCGAAACGAGTTTGACCCGGCGAAAATTATAGACATGCGATAATAAAATTAATATTTTGCGAAACGAATTTGATCTGGCGTTAATAATGAACCGGCGATAAGGCCAAGCATGCGTTAATTATTTTGAGAAACGAGTTTGACCCGGCAGTAATTCTAGACGTGCGAATACTATATTCCCTGCGCCAATTCAAGGAAATACGGTATACCAACTATTTAACCATTTAACGGCAAATTGCAACAATTTGTGTGCACCCAATAATTATCAGACCGATATACGATATTATGACGTCACATCGATAACTCCGATACCATTAAAACAGGGGTGTCCAAACTTTTTCCACTGAGGGCCGCACACGGACAAATTAAAGCATGTGGGGGCCATTTTTACATTTTTCATTTTCAAACCATAACAAAATATATGCATTTTTTATTTATTTTACCTTTTGGGGTCCCGGGGACCATAAAGGGTCTCAGTCATTAAAATGTTGAAAATAAGTCACGATTATTATTTTTTTAAAGTTATTTAACGCTTACAGTAAATCTCTATATCAACTTCAAGTTCATATAAAGTAATACAAATTAAAAAAAATGTTTTATGGCTTTTCTGTCAAAAACAACTCAGTTTTTTTTATAGTAAAACTGAAATATGCAGTATTTAGTAATTAGAGCCATAAAAGATCAATAATGCAGGACACCATTGATTTTAATTATTTCATATTTTTGAGTAATCACAGTGAAAAGATAAATAAAAAAATCACTAAATATATTTGGGATCCAAAAGGTGCCCCACTCATAAAGTGATACATTTTTATTAGGTTTTTCTTTTACTTTCAACACTTAAGTTACGAGATCAACTTCAGATATATCTGTCGATTTTATGCTGGAACTATTATTTTGTTTGTTTTATGCGCTTTTGTCAAAGAAAACTTTGATGTTTTTATATGGCTACTACACAATATATGCAATATTTACCACATAAAACATTTTAAAGTGAAATATTTGAAGTAATTGGAGCCTTGAAAAGAATTCATTATAACTTGGATTTTTTGTCATTATTATTATTTTTTTGGAGCAATGGCAAAAAAAGAAAAATGAAGAAAGACAAAAGAAAAAAAAACAGCCTGCATGGCAGCTTTTGTGTCAACATTGCAACTTTTTCTCGTTAGATTTCACCTCATTCCACTTTTTTTAATGCTCTTTTTTATTTTTACAATAGTATTTCCAGAATGTGTGGCGGGCCGGTAAACAATTAGCTGCGGGCCGCAAATGGCCCCCGGGCCGCACTTTGGACACCCCTGCATTAAAACTAGGGATGTCCGATAATGGCTTTTTGCCGATATCCGATATTCCGATATTGTCCAACTCTTAATTACGGATACCGATATCAACCGATACCAATATATACAGTCGTGGAATTAACACATTATTATGCCTAATTTGGACAACCAGGTATGGTGAAGATAAGGTCCTTTTTTAAAAAATTAATAAAATAAGATAAATAGATTAAAAACATTTTCTTCAATAAAAAAGAAAGTAAAACAATACAAAAACAGTTACATAGAAACTAGTAATTAATGAAAATGAGTCAAATTAACTGTTAAAGGTTAGTACTATTAGTGGACCAGCAGCACGCACAATCATGTGTGCTTACGGACTGTATCCCTTGCAGACTGTATTGATATATATTGATATATAATGTAGGAACCAGAATATTAATAACAGAAAGAAACAACCCTTTTGTGTGAATGAGTGTAAATGGGGGAGGGAGGTTTTTTGGGTTGGTGTACTACTTGTAAGTGTATCTTGTTTTTTATCTTGGTTTAATAAAAAAAAACCTAAAAAAAACCTAAAAAAACGATACCGATAATTAAAAAACCGATACCGATAATTTCCGATATTACATTTTAAAGCATTTATCGGCCGATAATATCTCCAATTAAAACTAACTCTGCTAAAACAAACAAAAAACGCTCCATTGAAGTTAAATAACTTGTACTGCGATTGAGGCGAGTTAGAGTGACAAAAATCAAGCGTGTCTTTTTGTAAGTCTGTCGTAAACTTCCTCAGAACTCATTGCAAACAGACACGGCCTCGTGAATTGATTAACGTGGACCACGACTTAAACAAGTTGAAAAACTTATTCGGGTGCTACCATTTAGTGGTCAATTGTACGGAATATGTACTGTACTGTGCAATCTACTAATACACATTTCAATCAATCAAACTCGATCACGTAGGACTTCTTCACTTTGCGTGCAATTTGCACCAAATGTTCTACAAAGATTCCGCGAGGATAGAAAAAACATCTCGCTTCCACACATCGAACCTTATCGGCGCCAGCAGCGCTATAATCTCCCAATGGACAGACTATTGACGCAGCGTTTGAAAAGTGTCAAAAATTAGCCAGAGTCGACCTGAGGGCTGAAGGGAACTGTGATTTCATCATGAAAATGATGGACGACCAGCATTTTGCCATCATGGGAGATGCTGGCTTTTGTCAGGACAAATCTACAGGTACAGTTTGTCAAATCCACCTTTTTGTTTAAGTCTTTTTGACCTTCAGGTGTGCACAATCCATCCATCGATTTTCTAGCCCTTGTCCCTTTCGGGGTCGCGGAGGGATGGGGCCTATTCCGCTCGGGCGGAAGGCGGTGTACACCCTGGACAAATCGCCAGCTCATAGCAGGGCCAACACAGAGACAACATTCACACACTAAGGCTAAACTATGGTTAAATCTAAAAAAAATAGATATACAGTATATAGGTAATCTGTATCGATTTTGAGAGATTGGAAGTATCTGTATTGGTATCTGCTTGGAAGAAAATTGTGCATCCCTAACATCATACGATATGAAAGTTATGCAAAAGGGATTTTCATCAAAATGAGTCTTTGCCATAACAAAATATGCTTTAAAGGGAAACTGCACTTTTTTTGGAATTTTGCCTATCGTTCACAATCATTATGAAAGACATGACGGATGGATTTTTTTGAATGCATCCTGACTCGTAAATAAAAGTCAGCTTACAACGAAGCCAATGTCCTCTATTCCGCCCATAAAACCCCCCCCAAAAAAGCACCAACACTACTCCATTTTAGGGCTGCAACAACTAATCGATTAAATCGATTAAAATCGATTATAAAAATAGTTGGCGATTAATTTAGTCATCGATTCGTTGGAACTAGCTGTGCGCATGCGCAGAGGCTTTTTTTTTTTTTTTTTTTTTTAAAATAAAAAAAAAACATTTTTTTAAAATAAACCTTTATTTATAAACTGCAACATTTACAAACAGCTGAGAAACAATAACCAAAATAAGTACAAAAACAGTACAAAACAGCGCCAGGGCGGCGCTGAGGCTACGTCTAATGAGGTGGCGTAAGCTAGCCAATGATGTGTCATGTGCAGCTCACGTGACCACGCCGTCTCCTTTGCTGGAAACAT
The DNA here is from genome assembly GCF_033978785.1 of Entelurus aequoreus. Taxonomy (NCBI): domain Eukaryota; kingdom Metazoa; phylum Chordata; class Actinopteri; order Syngnathiformes; family Syngnathidae; genus Entelurus; species Entelurus aequoreus. The sequence goes on from NC_084737.1 coordinate 78,035,630, forward strand.
TCGAAAAATGGCGCAGGAAAACAGTACGGATAGTTTAGCGGAGAAACATCTTGAGGTTATTGCTTCAATGGAGAAAAGTGTACGACCTAAGTCGTCAAAAGTGTGGGAACACTTTACTTTAAAGACTTCAAAGAAGACCGTTTCCTGCAAAATGGCACGGAAGCACAACATTGCTTCAGAAGCACCTGAAAAGGAAACATGTTGGAGCCATGGATGAAGGGAGGAACTCACAGTACGTAACTTTTTAAGTCCATAGTGGCAACAAGCATTCATGAGTTCAGCTTTTTTGTAAGTAGCGTTAACGTTATGCCTTTGTTGCAACGCGGGGCTGATCATGTGTCTCCGGCACATATGACTCCGTTTTGAGAGAGAAAAAGCACGGTTACAAATTTCGAAATAAACGTAACGGACAGAAATATCTCAGGTTGGTTTCATAATGGATCAATGCAGCCAGGCCCGATAAAGCTATATAAACCTATTTAGATTTGAGTGACGCTTTAGTATAACTAAACGTTATGAAGGTGCTGGAATATTTCATGCTATTATTCAGAAGCAGCCTAAAATTAATCCTTTATTATTCACAACAGAAACGTGTACAATATCTGATCCAGTTCTGATCTGATGAGTTACATTTCTGTGTTATTATTGGTGTATGCTGCATCCCCAATGTCCAGAACATGGTGCCAGTATGCTGGTTTTTTTCAATAAAATACTGGAAAGGATAGAAATGTAGTTTGTCTCTTTTATCCGATTATTAATTGATTAATCGAAGTAATAATCGACAGAATAATCGATTATCAAATTAATCGTTAGTTGCAGCCCTACTCCATTTACATTTTGCGACTTGAATTTTAACCAAGTATTAGTGATATTGTTATTATAAGCGCTTACGCAGACAAACTATTTATAGCGGCGACGTGATCACGAGCTTGTGTGCCAACGCTTCCTCGTTTCCTTGCTCGTCAAACTTTACCGTAGACCATAGATCATGCCTCTCACCTGGATAGTAGAAAGATGAAGATGTATTCCGACATATGGGCAGCCAATTTAGACCTGGAAATGGCGTGAACGACACAAAAAGACGCTTGCTTCCACCCCCTTTTTCTTTGCGAAGATTATGAGTCATTCTTCATCTAAATAGGAATATATGAACATCCAAGCACTCTGCATACTAATGACAGCAGACCTTGTACTGTAAGTGATGTTTTGTTATGTTTGTTGGCTCTTATAAAGTCTACAGTGAGTAATAATCAGTGATAAAGAAAAAATAAAAGCAAGCGTTGTGATGCGTTTTTGGAATTAATGTGCTGTGTATGCTTAAAATGATCAAAATAAATGATTATTAAATGTTATTATAAATATGCCTGTTACTACTTTACATATATACTTACATCATGTATATAAAACCTTTTTAATGGAGGTGTTTGGTTGTTTGTTTAAGGGCTTTATAGGCAGAATAGAGCGGCTCCCAGAAGCTCCATTGTAAATGGACTTTTGATTGCATTTATTTAATATTTAGAATGCATTTAGAACCTTTATTTAACCAGATAAGAAAACCCATTGAGATCAAGATCTCTTTCACAAGGGTGACCTGGCCAAGAGGTCAACAGCACATGTCACAGAGCAGTTTCAAAATAAATACATTAAGACATACATTTTAAAATACATAAGAGAACTGTAAAACAACAGAGATTTACATCTTTAAAAACACAGGCACTGTGCAAACGTCTCTCGCTGTTTGTCCCTCAGGACAGAACGGAAGGCTCCAAATGGAAGTAGTTCTGTAAGTTTCAGTTTCGTCTGCAATTCATTCCATGCCATAGGGGCAGCAATGCCAAAAGCTCTTTTGCCAAATTCAGTCCGTACATGAGGAACAGTTAAAACATACAAATTGTTAGAACGTAATGCGTAAGAGCTGCTTTTTCTTTGTAACAGAGTACACAAGTATGGAGGTATTAAACCTAAAAGAGCCTTATAAATGAAAGTCAGCCAATGTGTGTATCTGCGTGCACTCAATGAAGATAAGTCTGACTTCATATACAGTTGACAATGGTGGGTGAGACTACGACAGCCTGTAACAAATCTTAGTGCTGAATGAAAAACAGTGTCCAAGGACTGGAGGCATTTAGATGAAGCACTAAAATAAAGCACGTCTCCATAATCAATTACAGGCAAGATAGTTGCTGTCACCAATTTCTTTCTGACTTTAAGAGAGAAGCAGTTTTTATTTCTAAAAAAGAAACCAAGCTTTACCCTAAGCTTAGAGACCAAGTTGTTAATATGGGCTTTAAATGAAAGCTCCTGATCAAGAGTAAAACCCAAGTACTTGTAATTTAAGACCTGCTCTATAGGGTTTCCATTTGATGTTACAATATTTGGAATATTTTCCAGTAGCACCCTTGAATGAGAGAAAACCATTACCTTGCTTTTATCTGTATTTAAAACCAATTTAAGATCAAATAAGCGAGCCTGGATGACATCAAAAGCAGCTTGTAAAAACTCAAAAGCCTGAGTGATGGAGGTTGAACAGCAATAAATAATGGTGTCGTCTGCATAAAAATGGTACATTGCATTTGACAAATTATTACAAAGATTATTTATGTAGATAGAAAATAAAATGGGCCCCAGCACTGAGCCTTGTGGAACGCCTTTGGTAATGTCCAGTAATGAAGAGGTGGTCCCAGCCACCTGTACACATTGTGTTCTGCTGGAGAGATAGTCTGTGAACCAAGCAGCTGCATTTTTAGATAATCCAACGCGATGAAGGGCTTGAATTAACAGACTGTGGTCTACTGTGTCAAATGCTTTTGACAAATCAATAAATAGGGCGACACAATATTTCTTGCCGTCTACAGCCTCGATTAAATCATTGAAGACCTTAAGAGCAGCTGTAATAGTGCTATGCTGTTTTCTAAAACCAGATTGAAATGGAGATAAAATATTGTTTGATTCTAAAAAATCCTCTAGCTGGTTACTGATGATCTTCTCAAACAATTTTGCTAAAATGCATAATTTAGAAATTGGTCTGTAATTATTTATATTTGTGGGTTCACCCCCTTTTAGCAGGGGAAGAACAAAGGTCGATTTCCAGATTTTTGGAATGCTTTTACTTGTTAGACTTAGGTTAACAATATGCGAGAGAGGCTCAGCAACAAAATCAGCAGCCAATTTTAAGAAAAAGGGTTCAATTTGGTCAGGTCCTGCTGCTTTAGTTGTGTCCAGGCTCTTTAGTGCACTGCATTAAAAAGAGATGCATCCATCGTCATGTCTTTCATAAGTATTGTGAATGATAGGCAAAATTCTCAAAAAAAGTGCAGATCCCTTTTAACTTTGATACTAAATGACACGTATTTAGGGATGTAACTATAAAATGTTTGCTAGTAACCAAGGTTAAACCGTCAACGTTAGTTTTATTGCTTTAGATTAAAATTATCAAAAAACTGTGATTGATAACTGCACTTTGATAAACTCACGGACTGACTTGTGCCAGCCCGTTAGCTGGAATACTAACATGAACTTCTTTTCCACATTAAGAAAGGACATACCCCAATCTACACTTACTGTATACAAACACATTGATGTCTTTGTAACTAAGATATTGAACCTACAAGCTCTGCTCTCCTAAAACCGAGTGATCGTTCTGTAATCGGAGGAATACCAAATGGAGGTTGCAATGCTTTTAAGGGCTGCTGAACAGAGAAATAAAGCTGGAAATAATTATCCAAAAAGTATTCTAAATTTTGATTCCGAGGAAATAGTGATTGTTGTAGGACCGGAATTGACGCTGTGGTGCATTTGCTTACATGTGAGTTGAAAAATAAATAAATAAATACAAAATAAATCTACTTAACAGCCCTAAGAAGATTAGAACCCTCCAAAATATAGTACAAACCCCGTTTCCATATGAGTTGGGAAATTGTGTTAGATGTAAATATAAACAGAATACAATGATTTGCTAATCCTTTTCAACCCATATTCAATTGAATGCACTACAAAGACAACATATTTAAAGTTCAAACTCATAAACTTTATTTTTTTTTTGCAAATAATAATTAACTTAGAATTTCATGGCTGCAACACGTGCCAAAGTAGTTGTGAAAGGGCATGTTCACCACTGTGTTACATCACCTTTTCTTTTAACAACACTCAATAAACGATTGGGAACTGAGGAAACTAATTGTTGAAGCTTTGAAAGTGGAATTCTTTCCCATTCTTGTTTTTATGTAGAGCTTCAGTGGTTCAACAGTCCGGGGTCTCCGCTGTCGTATTTTACGCTTCATAATGCGCCACACATTTTCGATGGGAGACAGGTCTGGACTGCAGGCGGGCCAGGAAAGTACCCGCACTCTTTTTTTTACGAAGCCACGCTGTTGTAACACGTGCTGAATGGGGCTTGGCATTGTCTTGCTGAAATAAGCAGGGGCGTCCATGAAAAAGACGGCGCTTAGAAGGCAGCATACCGTAAATTCCGGACTATAAGCCGCACCTGACTATAAGCCGCACCAGCTAAATTTAGGGGAAAATACAGATTGCTCCATATATAAGCCGCACCCGACTATAAGCCGCAGGGTTTTGATGTGTAATTACCGTAGTATATAGGGGTTCCTGCTACCACGGAGGGGATTGTCGGGACAGAGATGACTGTTTGGGAACGCAAAGCGTCCCATTCATTAACTATAAATCTTTCAATCATTCAATCAAACTTTCACATCTTTGACATGGCGAACAGCATTCGTGCAGAGTACAAATAATACAACGGTGCAAAGTAATACAAAGTGCTCGCATGTACGTTATCAAAATAACCAGCCTACCGGTATATGAAAAGTCAGTCTTTAATCATTGTGTCATCGTCTTCCTCCTGCGTACTAAAACCACTGAAATCCTCTTCGTCTGTGTCGGAGAAGAACAGGCCGTACATAAGCCGCACCGTTGTATAAGCCGCAGGGACCAGAACGAGGGGGAAAAGTAGCGGCTTATAGTCCGGAAATTACGGTATGTTGTCCCAAAACCTGTATGTACCTTAATGGTGCCTTCACAGATGTGTAAGTTACCCATGTCTTGGGCACTAATGCACCCCCATACCATCACAGATGCTGGCTTTTGGACTTTGCGTCGATAACAGTCTGGATGGTTCGCTTCCACTTTGGTCCGGATGACACGATGTCGAATATTTCCAAAAACAATTTGAAATGTGGACTCGTCAGACCACAGAACACTTTTCCACTTTGCATCAGTCCATCTTAGATGATCTCGGGCCCAGAGAAGCCGGCAGTGTTTCTGGATGTTGTTGATAAATGGCTTTCGCTTTGCATAGTAGAGCTTTAACTTGCACTTACAGATGTAGCGACCAACTGTATTTAGTGACTGGTTTTCTGAAGTGTTCCTGAGCCCATGTGGTGATATCCTTTAGAGATTGATGTTGATTTTTGATACAGTGCCGTCTGAGGGATCGAAGGTCACGGTCATTCAATGTTGGTTTCCGGCCATGCCGCTTACGTGGAGAGATTTCTTCAGATTCTCTGAACCTTTTGATGATATTATGGACCGTAGATGTTGAAATCCCTAAATTTCTTGCAATTGCACTTTGAGAAATGTTGTTCTTAAACTGTTTGACTATTTGCTCATGCAGTTGTGGACAAAGGGGTGTACCTCGCCCCATCCTTTCTTGTGAAAGACTGAGCATTTTTTTGGGAAGCTGTTTTTATACCCAATCATGGCACCCACCTGTTCCCAATTAGCCTGCACACCTGTGGGATGTTCCAAATAAGTGTTTGATGAGCATTCCTCAACTTTATCAGTATTTATTGCCACCTTTCCCAACTTCTTTGTCACGTGTTGCTGGCATCAAAGTCTAAAGTTAATGATTATTTGCAAAACTTTTTTTTTTTTATCAGTTTGAACATCAAATATGTTGTCTTTGTAGCATATTCAACTGAATATGGGTTGAAAATTATTTGCAAATCATTATATTCCGTTTATATTTACATCTAACACAATTTCCCAACTCATATGGAAACGGGGTTTGTACACTATACTGTATACGGTCATTCATACATTATATTACTTTAATTTATTTTCACGTACAAAACACACTCATTTTTAAGGCGTGGTGACTTTTTTATTTTATTTTGTAGTAGTAGCGACTTCCTCCCCAGTCAATTCCCTTTGTTTTCACTTTAGCAAACTGCGCATGCAAATGACATTGAGGCCACATGCGCGTTTACACTGGAGTCTGATTTATAAAAAAAAAAAAAAAGACATTTTACTTGCGGTGTAAACAGTCAGCCAGATAAAATCCGATTTAATAAAAAATAATAATCAGATTTGGGCCTTTTTGGCCTACAGTTCAAACGTAGTCTGTAATTATCTCTTCTCACCTTCTTTGAACATCCCTACTTCAGGCTCGCCTCCTGGTTTGGGCTAAATTTCGCCATAAAACCAAAACCAAAACAAAGATAAATGTGCACAGAGTTATTTCTTCAATGCTCTGTGAACTGAGGTTTGGATGAATAGGACATTATCAAGAACATGACCTTATGCAATATGCTATCTGAGCCTTTCTCCTCTGTACTAAAGTGTCCTAGGTTCTTTCTTGGCCCCCGCACAGAGTTTTATGGAAATACTTTGTGTAATCTAACAAACAGACGTAAGGGTCAGCAAGAATTGTGCTACCCACATGTTCTGTTCTATTTTCAAGCCTGTTTGAAGCCGTTTTTGTAGCAGCTCTTATTCATTTGACAAAAGAGACAGGAAACATGTTGACAGGGGGATTAAAGAAAGCTTCTCCAAAATCATTCTCACGTTAATTAACATACATAATAGGGCTGGACGATTATGTAAAAAATAATAATCACAATTATTTTAATTAATATTAAAATAAGTCGATTGCGAGCTACCGGTCAATCATTATTAGGAAAAAAACGGCCGGCGGGAAGGCGAGAAACACTTTATTTCAACAGACTCTCACGCCGTACCTGCGGTCAAAAGCCTAAAGACCGACCGCACAGATCCTGTCTTCACAACAAAAGTGCTTCTCCATCCTGTCTGCGCTAACCAAATTAGAGTCTCAGAAAGCGAGCGTACACAAGCTTGCAGGCTACGGAGTTTGTTGTCAATGTATTTCTTGTAAAGTGTATAAAAACGAGTATAGAAGCTGGACAAATAAGATGCCAAAAACCAACCACTTTTATGTGGTATTGGACAGGAAGGAGGACTTTTAAAATGTTCCAATTAAATACAAAAATCCTTCCATTTATTATTGCAATACCTCCCTTGGACAATTTTGACCAGCATTTTAAATGTATCAATGCGTAAATTATGTAGATTATGCATGATTAAGGGACTTTTTTTGAAACCATTATTTTAGACTTGTATAAACTTTATTGGTCCCCAAGGGAAATTGTTCCACACAGTAGCTCAGTAACAAAGGATGGAAAGGATAAGGATGGAAAGGATAATGCACACAAGGGTACAAAAAGAGGGCGAAAACAAAAAGTATAAAGTAGACTAAAAATGTACCATAGTAGCAATATCAAATATAACATATGTAATATTTACATGTTATACATACATTATATAATATATACTGATATTTTATTATTTGATTATATTTTTATATAATATATACAATATATAACAAATCCCAATTACCATGTACAATATTACAGTATATGTAACAGCTGAAAATATACAATATAAACATGATATGATTTTGATAGTGCAGTCAAACCGGATGTGGTGCACTGTGCTCTTATTGTGAAGGGGGGGAAGTGTGCCGTGCTGCTCTTGCTGTTCTGAGCTTGACAAATAAGGAGACGACTTAAGACTGTTAAAAAAAAAAAAAAGGGAGCGCCTCTCGTTGCGACTACTGTTCTGTTTGCACATTGATCTTACATCGATGATGTCATTCACAACAACACGGGTTGAGGTAGGGCTGGGCGATATGGACGAAAAAGTATATCTCGATATATTTTTACTTAAACTCAATATCCGATATATATCTCGATATGTTTTTCGGTGAAAGTATACATATAAAGACATTCATTTTTGAGCGATATTCAGTGAAATTGAAGTGAATGACAACTGTAGTGTAAACAGTCAGTGGTACTTTTTTCAACCCAATTAGTCAAGATGGGTATTAACAGCACAGAAAAGAGTAGTAGTTTAAGAAGTACAGAATTACATAACATAAATAAAATAGAAAACTATTCTTTCTACGTAAAATAAATAACATAGCTCTGCAAATAATACAAAATGTATCAAACTCAGATAATAAAATACATTTGCATGCAGGCACTTTGTGACTCACCATAGTAAACAACCAACCAATCATGGATGTTCTTATACGTGCAAGCACGTCTTGGAAGGAGGAAGGGGAGGGGTTTAATAGCCCATGGAGGGGCAGCGGGGGAGGACAAGGAACACAACAAATAAGCGCCGTTTGGTAATTTTTACATGAAAAAAATTATATCGATATTACGATGTTTTCTTAATTCATAACTTGTTTAAAAATATATCGATATATCTTACAAACTCGATAAATCGCCCAGCCCTAGGTTGAGGGTACCGTATTTTTCGGATTATAAGTCGCAGTTTTTTTCATAGTTTGGCCGGGGGTGCGATTTATACTCAGGAGCGACTTATGTGTGAAATTATTAACAAATTACCGTAAAATATTAAGTAATATTATTTAGCTCATTCACGTAAGAGACTTGGCATATACCAGCATGGGCTTCAGTGACAACCGAAACCATCCTGTCCGCATTCAGAAAAGGCTGGAATAATCGGAACTGCAACTGACGATGACTCTGACGTAAGCGACGTACCGATAGACGAGGAAGCGGCGCATTGTTTACCTTTGGAGTTGGCAGAGTTGTTTAGAAGCGACACAGAGGAAGAATATTTCATGGGATTTAGCGATTAGGAGTGACAGATTGTTTGGTAAACGTATAGCATGTTCTATATGTTATAGTTATTTGAATGACTCTTACCATAATATGTTACGTTAACATACCAGGCACGTTCTCAGTTGGTTATTTATGCCTCATATAACGTACACTTATTCAGCCTGTTGTTCACTATTCTTTATTTATTTTAAATTGCCTTTCAAATGTCTATTCTTGGTGTTGGATTTTATCAATAAATTCCCCCCCAAAACGCGACTTATACTCTAGTGCGACTTATATGTGTTTTTTTCCTTCTTTATTATGCATTTTCGGCAGGTGCGATTTATACTCCGGAGCGATTTATAATCCGAAAAATACGTTATATGGTTTGTCCTTGCTAGTTTTAGCCTCTGACTTTAGTCGCTGTTTCAAGTGGCCGTCTCGATATTGTTTAGTTCAATAAACATCTTACTATCAAATTGAAACACCTTAATATTGAGTTATATAAACAAGTTAAACAGTTTACTTACAGACTTATCTTTTCCAAGGCTTGTAGGAGCTAACACAACTTGTCTACTTCTCAATTGTCTCATGAACTGAACTGACTCGCCCAAACTGACGCATACTATTTTCATATCGCCACAAGGTGTCAGTAAGACTCTACAATCAAATGGGCATAACATTGCCGTCCCACAGGGCATTTCCTGTGGGAAGGGATTCGTTCTCAGGGATTCGAATAAAGAACGAACTCTTTTTCTTTACTATAGTGGTCTCGATAACGGGTACCGGTTCTCAAAAAGGGATTTGAGTCCTCGGACTCGGTTCCTTTCTTATCGAACAACCGGGAAAACCGGTTTCGAGCATCATCCCTACTCACAATGACCGCTTTCACTCACATTTATGTCAATTTCCCTGATATTCTGCGTTAACAGCTGGTTCCATTTTATTGGCCAATTCTGTGATTCTGTCTGCGGTCACGTAAACGTGGAATATCCTGTGCCTCACTTTTTTTTTTTGTTTAGTGTATATTGATTAGTAGCATCCATGGTGAGATCCCAAACTCTAGTAGATGTGATCATTTTTACACTCATTCACTCACTCATCGGTTTCACCATAACAAGCTCAGGAATTCGCTTGCATGTTCTGTGACCTTTTTTGGGATATTTTTTTTCGTGAGAAGCCAAAATCGAAACTCATTAAAATGTGATTAATCGTCCAGCCCTCATACATAACAACAACACTGTTCATGATTCATATTCCTAAACTTTAGTTTATTTGTTTATGTAGCTTAAACCTGGGGAAAAAAAAGAAGACAAAAGTGTTGCCGGGCAGATATTTCAGGATACACCACTTATAATACGTCCCTTCCTAAATGCACTTTGACCAAGCTGCTGGATAATTCTCTTATTTAAAATGCTTGTGCTCCAATCTAATCGCCCACAGATGTGCTAGGCATGCACTGACGCACACTAATAATCAAACAGTGCAGGACATTTTGCCAAAGAAATGACTGAAATTGTTTTAAGCCTCATAAATAATGTAGAGGCCGATTTTTTCCAGCACAGACTCGAAGGCTATCCATTCAAAGATCAACCTGCGCTAGCAAAATTTACATTTTTGGATGGCATCTCAGGGTCGAGATAATCCATCAGTTTCCCGGCTGCCATACATCATTAAGCTATAGATGATATTCATGAATTCTGCTCACAGATAACGGCAAACAAGATGAAGCGGGATTCATCTGCGACCTTCTCCTCATGCATAGTGCAGTGAATTGTAGATGTGCTTTTACTTCTTTCGACTGTCGTATCCTTCAGGAGAGAGAAAATGACAGTACATACCATTTCCATGTTCTTGTCCTTGGAACAGATTGTTCTCCCAAAATTTCGCTCTGATTAATATTGATTGTTCGACCAATTTATACAGAATGTCAGCGTCATTTTACAAAGACCGTATAGAAATGTGCATTTCACAAGTTTATATACCGTATTTTTCGGAGTATAAGTCGCACCGGCCGAAAATGCATAATAAAGAAGGAAAAAAACATATATAAGTCGCATTTTTGGGGGAAATTTATTTGATAAAAGCCAACACCAAGAATAGACATTTGAAAGGCAATTTAAAATAAATAAAGAATAGTGAACAACAGGCTGAATAAGTGTACGTTATATGAGGCATAAATAACCAAGTGAGAACGTGCCTGGTATGTAAACGTAACATATTATGGTAAGAGTCATTCAAATAACTATAACATATAGAACATGCTATACGTTTACTAAACAATCTGTCACTCCTAATCGCTAAATCCCATGAAATCTTATACGTCTAGTCTCTTACGTGAATGAGCTAAATAATATTATTTGGATATTTTACGGTAATGTGTTAATAATTTCACACATAAGTCGCTCCTGAGTATAAGGCGCACCCCCGGCCAAACTATGAAAAAAAACTGCGACTTATAGTCCGAAAAATACGGTACTATTAATGCCAGGATAACAAATGTTTCACTTTCCACTTAGGCATCTTCAGAAGGGATCTGACTATCATTTAAAAAGGTTTCCCTTTAGGGGACCTGTTTTTTTTGTCCCCATACCGTCAGAGGTCCCCTAAAGGTGACTGTGTAAACAGAGCGATGTCCCCCTTAAGTAAACATTGCCAGAACACACACACACACACACACACACACACACACACACACACACATGAGCAACCTAGCCAAGTGATTGATTGCCTGCAATGCAATCCCTCCTCGCAAGTTCTTAAAGATAACCGGCACATTTCATTATATAAATAATTGGAACGACTCCAAATAATCCAAAAGTCAAACCCATGCAATGCTTGCTGACCCGCGACGACATTTGTGCACGTAATGAAGATTGCTTCTCTCAAAAGTAATTAATAACAGCCACCAGCTTGCACAAAATAAATAATCAGAACTACTCAAAATAAGAAAGGGACTACTAGCAATGCAGCAGAATAGAAGTCATTGCACAAGCAAACGGGACAAAGCATGAATGCTCAGTATGAGTGCAGACCAGCGCGGGCCAGCAGAGGGAGGAGGGGATCGAGTCCAAGTCCAGCACGGTACGAGGGGCCTAACAACAACCTGCCAGCAAAACCCAAAATGAAACCATTAAAAACCAGAACAGTCCTCTGAGATGATACTCTCCCACTAGCACAGTGCTTTTCAATTATTTTCTGTTACGCCCCCCTTTGGAAGAAGAAAATACCCCCCCCCCCTTCCCCCACACTCTCCACCGTGACTATAAATAGTATACTTTGTCTATAAAATTGTTATAACTATACCTCTGCATAACATTGTAAGCTTATTCACATTAAAAGAAACCACCCACCGGTCTTTCCTTGCCCCCCCCACCGTGGTTACAGCGAAGCCAAGTTCTACAAACGCTTCATTATATTCTGATACGTCAAAAAAAAAAAAAAAAGCATGTTCCGCGAGGTCACACGCGCCCCACTATATGGAAAGTAATAGTTTTAAAGAGATCCTGAATCCAAAATGTGATCCGGATCACCCCCATATGTACTCACTTACCACTTACTTGTGTTGGTGTCAGTATGATGTCATTGGAAAATTAGCATCATTGGCTAAAACGCATGGATTTTTTTATACAAATTTCCGTTGGGGTGTATTTTAAAGCCACATTTTCACTGATTTGCGTTGACCTGTTTAGGGCTGCAACTAACAATTAATTTGATAATCGATTAATCTGTCGATTATTATTTCGATTAATCGATTAATAATCGGATAAAAGAGACAAACTACATTTCTATCCTATCCAGTATTTCATTGAAAAAAAACAACATACTGGCACCATACTTATTTTGATTACTATTTCTCAGCTGTTTGTAAATGTTGCAGGTTATAAATATAGGTTTATTAAAAAAAATAAAAAAAATAATTAAAAAAAACAAAAAACAAAACTCTGCACATAGCATAGATCCAACGAATCTGACTAAATTAATCGGCAACTATTTTAATAATCGATTTTAATCGATTTAATCGATTAGTTGTTGCAGCCCTAGACCTGTTCAATGACCGTGTAGCAGCCCACGCTGCCTTTTAAGGTAAAGGAGCAAGGGCGCCAACTTTCCCTCTAAGGTGCGCGCCTGTGCAATTGCGCACTGCTCGAGCGTCCTCTGCGCACGGCAAATCTATGCCGCGCACAAAATAAAATAAAAAAATAGGCGCATAACAATTTTCGACACACGGACACAACAGAGAAAACAGTTTTCGGCATCATTGTTCAAATATTGTAACGTCTGTCGAGACGCTTTGAGGACATGAATTCCATCCATCACTTTACTGAGCAAAACTCTTTATTGTCGGCCATAAACAACACATCACCAAAACTATAGTAAAAACAATGATATCTAGCAAAAGTGGTCATTTTCTGCAGTACAAACCAGACCAAAAGCAACTTTGTTATATCAACAGCAGCCGCTCGCTCTTTCTCACTTGCGCCAACACATATGGCACTTAGCCAGTGATGTGTTTACAGCCACACAAAAAGTGGGACAACTCCAACACCACACATAAAGTGTCATTCCAGGTCGTTACACTATGATTTACCAATCAAATGTGTGCTTATTCTAGTGTCATTTATTAGGAATCTTAATTTATAAATATTAATCATGAAATGCTGTTAGTATATTAAATAAATACTAATAAAAAGATATTTTTCACAAACAGGAAGTTGCAGGAATGTACGCATGATCCCCTGCTTACATCTCATTGTGCAACATGTGAATGTTTGACTGGGAACTAAATGCAATGTCTGAATGGGGTACAAACTATTTCCAAAGCAGAACCTCCACCCAGACAAACAATACAAGTACACAGTTCATGAAAAACAATATTTGTTGTTATTGTCATTGTAAGTGGGCCTAAACACTTATATTAGAAATGGAAATGACTGCTGTCATTTGGTTATAATAATAAGAGAATGTTGTCTGTCTATCTGTGTTGGCCCTGCGATGAGGTGGGGACTTGTCCAGGGTGTACCCCGCCTTCCGCCCGAATGCAGCTGAGATAGGCTCCAGCGACCCCGAGAGGGACAAGCGGTAGAAAATGGATGGAGATGTAACTTGTTATTTAGTCAGGTTTGGGACAGGTGTGCTGCTGGTGTAGCCACAGTGTGCACGTCTGATGTTGCTCACATGGGCTCCGCTGAATGCTCAGGGAGTTTTTGTGTTTGCTCACACACATGAAAAATTAGAGGGAACATTGAAGGGCAGTCAAAATTAATTGTGTGATTAATCTGCATTTATACATGATTAATGCGATGATCAAAAATGTTTTGCACGCGTTAACTTTGAAAGCCCTAATTCAGACACATCTCATAATTGAAAAGGTTTAATTACTGTAAGGGTGTTTTTGGTTCATAATCAAGAGAATTCCTTGAGAAATGGAATACTTGTAAAACAGCTTTGGCAGGTCTCTAGGGCAGTGGTTCTTAACCTTGTTGGAGGTACCGAACCCCACAAGTTTCATATGCGCACTCACCGAACCCTTCTTTAGTGAAAAAATAAATTGTTTTTTCAATTCAAGAAAAAGTTATGTTTTTTTACTGGTGCACAAAATGAACCGTGCATGAACATCACCTTGTTCAAAGAACAAAATCAACACAGTGCATGAACTCACAACAAAATTACACACCTTACACACATTACCATGAATTGATTAACGTGAACCCCGACTTAGACAAGTTGAAAAACGTATTCGGGTGTTACCATTTAGTGGTCAATTGTACGGAATATGTACTGTACTGTTTCATATAATTTATTTTCTTCCTTTGCAATCTGCTAGTAAAAGTTTCAATCGATCAATCAAACAACCTGCAAATCAGATGGAAAATTAGAGGGAACATTGTTTGGGGGTATCCATAATACGCCGATAGGGAGAAGTTTTTATTTACACGATAAGTCGGATGTGTCTTTACATCCGTGGCGGAGGCTCCGCCGAACCCCTTAGACCGACTCACCGAACCTCTAAGGTTCGATCGAACCCAGGTTAAGAACCACTGCTCTAGGGCCATAACTCTGGAATGGATTTTAAGTTTTTTTAAACTAATGTTATTTTATAGTTTGGCCTAAGTCCCAATCATGAAAGTTTGGTTACCTGACCAAAAAAAAGACCAGAACACTGAGGTCCTAATACTGCTGATTTTAAAACTGGATCTCATGAACATACACTGTAAAAAAAAAAAAAAAATCCTATTTTTATGGTTAATTTACTCTAAATTTCTACTGTAATTTTTCTATTTTTTTTTCAAATAGTTTATAAAACTGTAGAATTGAAGACATTATCCAGGGTTTCCCACACATTCATTTATTTGTGGCGGCCCGCCACAATATAATTACATCCGCCACAAATAAAATAAAATTAAAAAAAAAACATTTTTTTTTTTAATTTAAATTTTTTTTTTGTTTTTTTGGTCCTCTCCAGCTTTTCAGGCAAATAATATAGTTGATGTAGATGCCCATATCGGCTGTTCAGATTTACTTTACAAAAGAGAAGTGTAGGATACTTCTCTTGTTGCCTTATTTGTATTTAACTTTATTAAATGTATTTATATTAGGAACACAACATGTGTATATAACAAAGGGTGCAAAGTCTGCAGGCAGTAGGAAACACATGGTTAAGTGTAGGGAGTAAAACTGATGGCAGTCTAAAGTTCAAGATTTTTAGAGCTCTTTGTTCAGTGGATCAGATGTTTGATGAAGCTTTGTGTCTATCTACCACCACTACTGTTTTCTGTTTATTTGTTACTGACTGTGGCAGGACACCTCTGCCTCTGTTTCACTTTATGTTGCTGGTAAATAATATGGTTGTAGTAGTAGGCTAAAGTTAAATTATTTAGTATGCACTAATTAAAGGGACAGAGCTTTGAGACATTTTAGCTTTTATATTTTATAAGATATATTTTTTGTAAGAACCACAATTAATAAATATATTTCAGTGAATAACTTATTGTTCAAATCTGTATACAAATATGTACATAAAGTGTTGTAATTATATTGTAAAATGGATGGATGAATGGATGGATGGATGGACGTTTAAAACAAAACTGTTATTATTAATTAGTAAGTATACATTTTTTGAGCCTTTTTAGAGAAAATCAAATCATTGTAGTCAATTATGCAAATTACTCGATGATGTCATGGTGACCACGCTCACAGCCACGCCCATAGCCACGCCCCCACCACCACAGATATCTTGGCAGTTTATGGGAAACACTGCATTATCTGTAAATAAACAATCCCCCTGTTATTTTAAGTAATATGCCAGTAATGACAAACTATGTGTATTTCTATTTCTTTTACAGAAAAATACCAAATTAATTATACATAGCATTTTCTGTTTTTTTAAATTACTTTCAAATTCATGTAAAATTACAGTAATTATCTTTCATTAAATATGTAGCTTGTTATATAAAAGTCTATGTCCATACTAACAATCTTGTAGAATAAAGGTATTTTTCTGCAGAACTGTTTGCATCGTCACTTTATTAAAGGTGGTTGATCTTAACAATTAAAAAAAAATCTGTAAAATAATGGTATTTTTCTGTGGAACTGCCAGCATTGTCACTTCATTAAAGGTGTTTGATCGTAATAATTTGGAAAAACTCTGTAGAATAAAGGTATTTTTCTGCAGAACTGTTTGCATCGTCACTTTATTAAAGGTGGTTGATCTAAATAATTTAGTAATACATCTGTAAAATTACGATATTTCTCCGCAAAACGTTTCATGAAAATTTCTGTAAATATAATGTTTTTGATCATTATTTGGTGTACAATGTTTTACTTTAATTTCATGGTTTTCGTTTGGCGGCCGTAGCTGCCAGTAGATGACCGTTTTTTTTACAGAATTTTTTTTTACAGTGTATATGTATATCTTTTTTTTAATCAGAAGTGGTTGAATAATACAACCAAAGAAAAAGCTGATGCAGGTTGATTTTGTGATAGTTCTTAGAATAAAACAGCCTTCTGACAACATTTTGTTTCCTATTGTATTTTTTTCTAGGACTGCTGAAAGTCGAGAGCGGGCGTATGACCACAGCACGTATGGTCATCACGAGCGTGCAGGGAGCAGTTTCGAACGTCAACGACATTATGACACGGACTACTACACGAGAGAAAGGACTCTCAGCTCGTCCGGGACTGGGTCTGGCACCTCCCTGGGAAACAGTACAACCCTGTCCACTGGAGTCGGGGGAATTGTTAACGCCATCGCTGGCAACACCGGAGCGACTGCAGCGGCGGGGTCCGCCACAGGAGGAAACGGTGGCTCTACGTCCAGCGGAGTCAGCTTTTACCGCTCCCACAGCAGGAGTCCGTGTCGCTTTGAGACACCGGAGCCTCGGTATGAGTCTCGAACCAGGGAGGCCTTCACTTTGGCCAGTGTGGTTCACAGGGACCTTTACAGAGAGGACCGGGGTCGGCGCGGCGAGCGCTCGTATCGACACAGTCGCAGCCGGTCTCCGCACTCGACGCACTCGCGGAACCCTTCTCCTCAGAGACTGGCAAGTCAGGCGACCAGACCCCCGTGCTCCCACAGCAGATCGGGCTCTCGCAGCCGAGCCTCCAGTTCAGACTCGGTCAGCAGCACCAGCAGCAGCACCAGTGGCAGGTGAGTGATGCTCCTTGATGTTTGCGCACGCCTGTAGCGCCACATTTGATATGAGTAGACTGCTGAGTGGTGGGATTTCTTACAAATTATTCACAAGAATAGTGGAATTCAGGACTTGTCTTTGGGAGCTAGGAGTTTGAATCCCTCCGTCGACAGAAAAACAACCGTCATTTCCGAACTGTAAGCCACTACTTTTTTCCCATACTTGGTTGCTGACCCAAGTGGAGGAGTTCAAGTACCTCAGAGTCTTGTTCACCAGTGAGGGAAGAGTGGATCGTGAGGTCGACAGGCGGATCGGTGCGGCGTCTTCAGTAATGCGGACGCTGTATCGATCCGTTGTGGTGAAGAAGGAGCTGAGCCGGAAGGCAAAGCTCTCAATTTACCGGTCGATCTACGTTCCCATCCTCACCTATGGTCATGCAGTGTTTCCCATAGACTGCCAAGATACCTGTGGCGGTGGGGGCGTGGCTATGGGCGTGGTCACATGACATCATCAAGTAATTTGCATAATTTACTACAATGATATGATTTTCTCTAAAAAGGCTAAAAAAATGTATACTTACTAATTAATAATAACAGTATTGTTTTAAACGTCCATCCATCCATCCATTTTACAATATAATTACAACACTTTATGTACATATTTATATACAGATTTGAACAATAAGTTATTTACTGAAATATATTTATTAATTGTGGTTCTTACAAAAAATAAAGTATAAGTATAAAAGCTAAAATGTCTCTTAAAGCTCTGCCCCTTTAATTAGTGCATACTAAATAATTTAACTTTAGCCTACTACTACAACCATATTATTTACCAGCAACATACAGTGAAACAGAGGCAGAGGTGTCCTGCCACAGTCAGTAACAAATAAACAGAACACAGTAGTGGTGGTAGATAGACACAGAGCTTCATCAAACATCTGATCCACTGAACAAAGAGCTCCAAAAATCTTGAACTTTAAACTGCCATCAGTTTTACTCCCTACACTTAACCATGTGTTTCCTACTGCCTGCAGACTTTGCACCCTTTGTTATATACACATGTTGTGTTTCTAATATAAATACATTTAATAAAGTCAAATACAAATAAGCAACAAGAGAAGTTTCCTACACTTCTCTTTTGTAAAATAAATCTGAACAGCCGATATGGGCATCTACATCAACTATATGATTTGTCTGAGAAGCTGGAGAGGACAAAAAAAAACAAAAACATTTTTTAAAATTTTTTTTACATTTTTTTTTTTATTATTATTTTTTATTCGTGGCGGACGTAATTCTTTCGTGGCGGGTCGCCACAAATAAATGAATGTGTGGGAAACACTGGTCATGAGCTTTGGGTTATGACCGAAAGGACAAGATCACGAGTACAAATGAGTTTCCTCCGCCGGGTGGTGGGGCTCTCCCTTAGAGATAGGGTGAGAAGCTCTGTCATCTCATCAGAGCTCAAACGAGAGCCGCTGCTCCTCCACATCGAGAGGAGCCAGATGAGGTGGTTCGGGCATCTGGTCAGGATGCCACCCGAACGCCTCCCTAGGGAGGTGTTTAGGGCACGTCCGACCGGTAGGAGGCCACGGGGAAGACCCAGGCACGTTGGGAAGACTATCTTTTCTGGCTGGCCTGGGATCCCCTGGGAGAAGCTTGACGAAGTGGCTGGGGAGAGGGAAGTCTGGGCTTCCCTGCTTAGGCTGCTGCCCCCGCGACCCAAACTCGGATAAGCGGAAGAAGATGGATGGAGGCAATGCTTAAGCAGCCACAGTAGGTTGTGAGTTCAAACCCCGGCCGAAAGACTATAAAAATGGGACCCATTACCTCCCTGCTTGGCACTCGGCATCAAGGGTTGGAATTGGGGGTTAAATCACCAAAATGATTGCCGAGCGCAGCCACCGCTGCTGCTCACTGCTCCCCTCACCTCCCAGGGGGTGGAACAAGGGGATGGGTCTAGGGCTGCAACAACTAATCGATTACATCGATTAAAATCGATTATAATAATAGTTGGCGATTAATTTAGTCATCGATTTGTTGGATCTATGCCAGGGGTGTCCAAACTTTTTCCACTGAGGGCCGCACACAGAAAAATTAAAGCATGTGGGGGCCGTTTTGATATTTTTCATTTTCAAACCATAACAAAATATATGCATTTTTTATTTATTTTACCTTTAGGGGTCCCGGGGACCATAAAGGGTCTCAGTCATTAAAATGTTAAAAATAAGTCAGATTATTATTTTTTTTAAATTATTTAACGCTTACAGTAAATCTCTATATCAACTTCAAGTTGATATAAAGTAATACAAATTAAAAACAAAGTTTTATGGCTTTTCTGTCAAAAACAACTAATTTTTGTTTATAGTAAAACTGAAATATGCAGTATTTAGTAATTAGAGCCCTAAAAGATCAATAATGCAGGACACCATTGATTTTAATTATTTCATATTTTTGAGTAATCACAGTGAAAAGATAAATAAAAAATCACTAAATATATTTGGGATCCAAAAGGTGCCCCACTCCTAAAGTGATACATTTTTATTAGGTTTTTCTTTTACTTTTAACACTTAAGTTACACGATCAACTTCAGATATATCTGTCGATTTTATGGTGGAACTATTATTTTGTTTGTTTTATGCGCTTTTGTCAAAGAAAACGTTGATGTTTTTATATGGCTACTACACAATATATGCAATATTTACCAAATAAAACATTTTAAAGTGAAATATTTGAAGTAATTGGAGCCTTGAAAATAATTCATTATAACATGGATTTTTTGTCATTATTATTATTTTTTGAGCAATGGCAAAAAAAGAAAAATGAAGAAAGACAAAAGAAAAAAAAAACAGCCTGTATGGCAGCTTTTGTGTCAACATTGCAACTTTTTCTCATTAGATTTCACCTCATTCCACTTTTTTAATGTTCTTTTTTATTTTTACAATAGTATTTCCAGAATGTGTGGGGGGCCGGTAAACAATTAGCTGCGGGCCGCAAATGGCCCCCGGGCCGCACTTTGGACACCCCTGATCTATGCTATGCGCATGCGCAGAGGCAATTTTTTATTTATTTAAAAAAACAAAACAATTATTTTCTTTTTTCTTTTTTTTATAAACCTTTATTTATAAACTGCAACATGTACAAACAGCTGAGAAACAATAATCAAAATAAGTATGGTGCCAGTATGCTGTTTTTTTCAATAAAATACTGGAATGGATAGAAATGTAGTTTGTCTCTGTTATCCGATTATTAATCGAAGTAATAATCAACAGATTAATCGATTATCAAATTAATCGTTAGTTGCAGCCCTAGATGGGTCAAATGCAGAGGGTAATTTCACCACACCCAGTGTGTGTGTGTGTGTGTGTGTAACTATCAGTGCTACTTTTAACATAATACATCCATCCATCCATTTTTCTACCGCTTGTCCCTTTCGGGGTCGCGGGGGGTGCTGGAGCCTATCTCAGCTGCATTCGGGCGGAAGGCGGGGTACACCCTGGACAAGTCGCCACCTCATCGCAGGGCCAACACAGATAGACAGGCAACATTCACACTCACATTCACACACTAGGGCCAATTTAGTGTTGATAATACATTTATTGTGGAATTATTAAGCCAGGGGTGTCCCAAGTGCGGCCCTGGGGCCATTTGCGGCCCGCAGCTAATTGTTTACCGGCCCGCCACACATTCTGCAAAAATTGCAAAATTGATAGTATTGCAAAATCTTAAAAAAAACATTTAAAAAAGTGGAATGAGGGGAAATCAAACGAGAAAAAGTTGCAATGTTGACACAAAGCTGCCTTGCAGGTTGTTTTTTTTTCTTTTGTTAGGGACCGATGTCCCTTTGGGACAGAGGACCCTATTGAATTTCTAGCGTGTTATTATTATTATCTTTCTTTATTTTTTATTTTTTTGCCATTGCTCAAAAAAAAAAAAAAAAAGACAAAAAAATCTATGTTATAATGAATTATTGACCTATTCAATGCTCCAATTACTTCGAAAATGTCACTTTAAAATGTTTTATGTGGAAAAAATATTGCATATATTGTGTGGTTGCCATATAGAAACATCAAAGATTTCTTTGACAAAAGAGCATAAAAACAAACAAAATAATAGTTCAAACGTAAAATCGACAGATATATCTGAAGTTGATCTTGTAACTTAAGTGTTGAAAGTAAAAAAAAAAAACTAATAAAAATGTATCACTTTATGAGTGGGGGACCTTTTGGATCCCAAACATATTTAGTGGGATTTTATTAATATTTTCACTGATTTCTCAAAAATATTAAATAATTAAAATCAATGGTGTCCTGCATTATTGATCTTTTAGAGCTCTAATAACTAAATAATGCATAGTTCCAGTTTTGCTATAAAAAACAAAGTTTTCTTTGACAGAAAATCAACCTGAAGTTGATATAGAGATTTACTGTAAGCGTTAAATGAAAAATAATAATAATAATTTGACTTATTTTTAACGTTTTAATGACTGAGACCCTTTATAGTCCCTGGGAGCCCTAAAGGTTAAAAAATAAAAAAAATCCATATATTTTGTTATGGTTTGAAAATGAAAAATATCCAAATGGCCCCTGCATGCTTACATTTTTCCATGTGCGGCCCTCAGTGGAAAAAGTTTGGACACCCCTGTATTAAGCAAAGTAAAATGGAGTGCACTACTCGGCTGCAACCAGAAGAGGCGCTGTTGAATGAGTTTGTCTTCTAAAGAAGAACAATATGATGTCAGCCATGTGACGTGGATCGATACTACACCCATGCAGACCTCATATGTGCAACATTATCCTGCAAAGCACTGTGGTGTATCAGCACCAACACAAACGTCATTTTTATTATTGCTTTTACAGTATTAAATTTTACTAGCCATGTTTGTGGTTTTGCCGTTATATTGATATGTCTAAATGTAATTGTGTATATGGACTTATTCGGACTGAGACGAATACAGAGCGATAACTAAAGGGTGCATTCATGAAACAAAACATAAAATCCCTTTTTAAATTGTTTGTATTTTATTGTGTCGAGCTGCATCATCTCCTTTGGACTTCGCCAACGGGTCAGAGCGACACCTGTGGTCAGATGCGGTATTGCCATCGGGGTGTTTTTTTTTTTAGGAGACGGCTGCTATATATTTTTCTCACTGCGTACCTCTGTGGTAATGCCCCCTCCCCCTCCGTGAGATCCAGTTGGAACTGGAAATTTCTGGCCAGCGCTGGCTGCCTGCCCACTCCCACAGGCCAGCCTCCATCAGGAGCACTTCCGGCAGTGTCTGAAACACAGAGATGAGAGAAAAGGAGGGAGGGGAATCAACGGAGAGCCCAGAAAACCAAGGCGGGCATGGGAATGGTTTGAGGAAAATGAGGCAGCCATGATTTTGCATCCATCTTCTCATGCTGGGAGGCAGATGAAGCCTAAGTAATGACGAAAAAGAGGGCATTATTTTTCTCTGCTTCAAATGCAAGACCGTTTTTTTTTTACATTTCTGCACTGTATATATGAATTTCTATAGGTTTGGACAGACCAAGCCATACAATGACATTGAATTGAAAAGTCTCATGTTTTAGCCTATCATTTAAATACTTGCATGCTTTTTAAAGTGCACTTAACCATTAGGTTTATCTATTTGTCGAAATAATATTGCTCAAATTATTTGGCTGCCTCATAGTGAGGCATGTCCAAAGTCTGTGTAAGCATCAAGGGGGACCTGTGATGATTTTAATCTACATTTAAACACTTCTTTTTGGTCTAGATCTGTGGTCCCCAACCACCAGGCCGTGGATCGATTGGTACCGGGCCGCACAAGAAATAAATAAAAAAAATAAAAATTTAAAAAATATTTTTTCTTTTTTATTAAATCAACAAAAAACACAAGATACACTTACAATTAGTGCACCAACCCAAAAAAACTCCCTACTCCATTCACACTCATTCACACAAAAGGGTTTTTTCTTTCTGTTATTAATATTTCTGGTTCCTACATTATAGATCAATACAGTCTGCAGGGATACAGTCCGTAAGCAGAAAACCCCCTTTTTTTAATTTTTTAAATTTTTTTTTTTAAATTCCCCCCCGGTCCGTGGGACAAATTTTCAAGCGTTGACCGGTCCGCAGTTACAAAAAGGTTGGGGACCACTAGTCTAGATCAAGGGTGTGAAACTCATTTTAGCTCAGGGGCCGCCTGGAGGAAAATCCATTCCTACGCGGACTGTAGTGGTAAATTAATGGCATAATCAATCAATCAATCAATGTTTATTTATATAGCCCTAAATCACAAGTGTCTCAAAGGGCTGTACAAGCCACAACGACATCCTCGGTACAGAGCCCACATACGGGCAAGGAAAAACTCACCCCAGTGGGACGTCGGTGAATGACTATGAGAAACCTTGGAGAGGACCGCATATGTGGGTAACCCCCCCCCTCTAGGGGAGACCGAAAGCAACGGATGTCGAGTGGGTCTGACAATTTGCTCTTATTTTACCGGCTTCCCTTTCTCTTCTGTGATGTGTGTGTAAATGGGTCACTTTTTGTCTATCGCATTTTTGTTGCCGCACCGGTGGCGGTTAAAGAACTTTTAATATATTTATCGATTAACTTTTAACTTTTAATAACTTCAAAATAGTTTTTTTTTGTTTACTTCGGCCAAAAAGTTGTACAAGCACATCATGCAAATGTACATATTACAAATAATCCTCTTAGTTGAAAATTCTGAGAAAAAAAAGTTGGTGCGGTTTCAAAAACACCATGAAGAACACAATTAACTTAGACTTTGTCTCAGTGTTTTTACAAAGCCAATAAACATGCTTAGCATTCTCATGTTGGCAATTTACCGTTAAAGACGTGTTTGGAAAAGCAACAGAGTGTTTCCTCAAACCACCGCATTGGTGACATCCGCAACTGCCACAACACATTCATTTATTCAAATATCATTCAAATGTTACAAATATAAACAAAACAATTATCAAAATGACACCATAGCCGAAATGAAGGTAACATACAGTAATGTTGCGTCAGACCAGACTTCCCTCCCAGGGAAGTGAAGTCACTTGTCAATCCCAAGTTCTTTCAGATGACATATATGCAGAGTAAGAAGGACCATCAAGACAGAATAGGAATATTATCAAGTTTTACTGAAGCTTCAGGAGATCAGCAAAACCAATACATTCATATTGGCTTCCCGAATCGAGCTAACACTCAAACGGAAGAGCCAACTTCTTGCACATGAAGAAAGCCCCCACCTGTCCGGAAAGGAACACAGCCTCATTGTTCTACTACAGATAAGACAAAAGGGAGTATTCCATCTCCTACAGTGCAAGCCGTCAAGGTAACACAAATAGTTTACTTGCCGACATAAGATAAAAAAAGAGAGTACAAATGGAAAAACACTAGTTGCTTTAAACATGACTATGAATACAGAAAAAACTCTTAAACATATATGCATTCTCCACAATAACTACAAACTTAACCAATGTGAACATGGTAGATTTAAGCATAAAATAAAATAAAACAAAAAACAAATGTAGAAACACACATTTTTACAATGGAGTTCAGGGTGCGCATCGCGCCGTCAACCGATTGAGAGCGCTGTATGGAACTCTAACTACAAAGGTGATGGTCATGTTGACTTAAGTTTTTGCATCTTACTGTTTCGTTATTTCATACATTGAGAGTAGGGATGTCCGATAATGGTTTTTTGCGGATATCCGATATTCCGATATTGTCCAACTCTTTAATTACCGATACCGATATCAACCGTTACCGATATTAACCGATACCGATATATACAGTTGTGGAATTAACACATTATTATGCCTAATTTGGACAACCAGGTATGGTGAAGATAAGGTCATTAAAAAAAAAAAAAAAAAATTAAATAAGATAAATAAATTATAAACATTTTCTGGAATAAAAAAGAAAGTAAAACAATATAAAAACAGTTACATAGAAACTAGTAATTAATGAAAATGAGTCAAATTAACTGTTAAAGGTTAGTACTATTAGTGGACCAGCAGCACGCACAATCATGTGTGCTTACGGACTGTATCCCTTGCAGACTGTATTGATATATATTGACATATAATGTAGGAACCAGAATATTAATAACAGAAAGAAACAACCCTTTTGTGTGAATGAGTGTAAATGGGGGAGGGAGTTTTTTTGGGTTGGTGCACTAATTGTAAGTGTATCTTGTGTTTTTTATGTTGATTTAATAAAAAAAAAAAAAAAAAAAAAACGATACCCATAATAAAAAAAAACGATACAGATAATTTCGGATATTACATTTTAAAGCATTTATCGGCCGACATCTCTAATTGAGAGGATCATTTAAATGTGCGTCTGTACTCCATCAGTCTGCTGCCAATCCAGAGGGTGCTTAAAGTCAGCTGGCAGGTCATCTTTAAACGGTATGTGTGATGTGGGTTACACTTGAATTGCTCTTACGACATCCAGTGGACACATTTAGAACAGCAGTTAAAAAATTGCAGCTCATTTTTATATTTAGCAAACTCATCTTGCAGGCCGGATTAAACCTGTTCACAGGCTTGATACGGCCCATGAACTGTACGTTTGACAACCCTGGTCTAGATAATATGTATTGGATATGCTTTAGTGTAAATTTTGCGTACATTTTGCCCCACAGTCACTTTTGTAACCCATTTTTTGAGTCTGTCTGCAGGATATTCTATTAAGTTGGCGTTCCCAGATTGCAAATGAAACCACACCCTATCCTCTCCAAAAGTATCATAATTTGTCTTTAGAAAATGTTCACTGTTTAGATCAGGCCTTGGCAATTATTTTGACTCGGGGGCCACATTTAGAGAAAAAAATGTGTCTGGGGGCCGGTATATCTATTTTTAGGAAAAACCTCACAATAATGTCTGATTGAATGCTAAAAACATTATGACAGACCGCCTTAAAAAAAAAGTAATGGAATTTTACATTTTTCTATGAACGATAAAACACTGAATATTGACAAAATATGAATGTCACACCCCCTTTCGATTGACATATTTTACAATCAAGTGAAACGCAACAAAAATGCAACAAATAGTGAAATATGAACGGAAAGGGTACAAAATAAACCAACCTACAATCTGATATATCTGATATATCACTAAGCTTTAGAACGTTGTCGTGAAAATCTCCTTCCGCGTCTGTGGAAACGCTTCCCACCCACACTGCTTGGTGCCTCGTCTGAGCTGCTGTGACGTTGATTACCATAGTAACTAATTAGATTACCAAAGTAACTAGTACATCATCCAAAAGGGCAGATTCCAACCATTGAAATACTTTGTATAGTTCAAGACTTACGGTCATTAGAAAACATCGCTGCACATCATAATGGCAG
Organism: Entelurus aequoreus; assembly: GCF_033978785.1. Lineage (NCBI taxonomy): Eukaryota > Metazoa > Chordata > Actinopteri > Syngnathiformes > Syngnathidae > Entelurus > Entelurus aequoreus. Next base: position 78,062,502 of record NC_084737.1, read on the forward strand.
CTACACTTTCCATCTTAAACATCTAACAAAAATTATTTGGGAATGTCCGGCGGGCCAGATTGAAAAGCTTAACGGGCCGCATGTGGCCCCCGGGCCTTAATTTGCCCAGGTCTGGCGTAGTGGGTAGAGCGGCCGTGCCAGAAACCTGAGGGTTGCAGGTTCGCTCCCCGCCTCTCGACATCCAAATCGCTGCCGTTGTGTCCTTGGGCAGGACACTTCACCCTTGCCCCCGGTGCCGCTCACACTGGTGAATGAATGAATGAATGATGGTAGTCGGAGGGGCCATAGGCGCAAACTGGCAGCCTCGCTTCTGTCAGTCTACCCCAGGGCAGCTGTGGCTACAAATGTAGCTTACCACCACCAGGTGTGAATGAATGAAGGGTTCCCACTTCTCTGTGAGCGCTTTGAGTATCTAATAATAGAAAAGAGCGATATAAAATCTAATCCATTATTATTATTATTATTATTATTATTAACACTACTCTACAAGACCCGGTGTTGGATTCCCATCCCTCGTGCAAGCTCAGACCAAAATGCATAAAGCCTATGATTTGGCATTGTTTAACACAAGTATCCAACATTGTAACAACATTGATACAATAAATGACGAAATTCATCATAGGTCCACTTTAAACATGATTTTGCACTTTGATCATACAGCATGAAGCAGATGCCTTGCATCAATGTCCAAAATGACTTCATCACGTACAAGTACGGGTGTAACGGTACACAATAATTTCGGTTCGGTACGTACCTCGGTTTAGAGGTCACGGTTCGGTTCATTTTCGGTACAGTAAGAAAACGACAAAATATACATTTTTCGGTTATTTATTTACCAAATTTGTAAACAATGGCTTTATCCTTTTAACATTGGGAACACTATAATAATTCTGCCCACGTTAATCAACATTAAACTGCCTCAAGTTGTTGCTCAGATTAAATACAATGACACAACTTTTCTTCTACATATAAAAAGTGCAACATTAAACAGTTTCAAGTCAACTTATCATGCTTAATTTATTACAGCATTTGGGAAGCCTGTAGTTGATTTGTATTATGTAAATGTTATATTTTTATCAACATGTGATAGCAGGGACCCTGCTATTCAAAACTAGGCTGCTGCATTTCTAATCATTAATGTAACTATAGCTGAAAAAAGTAGTACAATAGCAATAGGAGAGACTATTCATCTCTGAACACCATGGAGTTCATGTAGGCTTAATCAATCAATCTATCAATCAATGTTTATTTATATAGCCCTAAATCACAAGTGTCTCAAAGGGCTGTACAAGCCACAACGACATCCTCGGTACAGAGCCCACATACGGGCAAGGAAAACTCACCCCAGTGGGACGTCAATGTGAATGACTATGAGAAACCTTGGAGAGGACCGCATATGTGGGTAACCCCCCCCCCCCCCCCCCCTCTAGGGGAGACCGAAAGCAATGGATGTCGAGTGGGTCTGACATAATATTGTGAAAGTCCAACACATCAGCGAAAGTCCAGTCCATGGTGGGGCCAGCAGGAACCATCCCGAGCGGAGACGTTACATTATTATATCAACTATCAGCGACAGAAACTCTTCATTTAACATAATGTCCTTTTTTTGCTGCTTCAACACAGCTCAATCAACACAGGAAAAAGGTAAAGTGAAATAACAGACAGACAGGGCTTTGCTGTCCGTAACACACACAAATACAAACACACACAAGCGCACACACACACACCGCAAAATGAGCTAACGTTACGCTAAAAGCGAATTAGCCTTCACCTCAAGCCAGGACTGCGAGCGAGCTGAGCTGCCGTTTACGTTCATGTCACTGCTGATTGGCTGTTACCGCTCTGAATACGCACTGCTGATTGGCTGTTACCGCTCTGTTTGTAACCAATCAGATGGTTGTGTGGGTGGGACAATGCTGGGTGCTGTGTAGAGGACTGACAGAGACAGGCAGAACGAAGCGGACTTGTTAAGACTTTAGCTTACTTAATATGTTCAGTGTTTCCCACACATTCATTTATTTGTGGCGGCCCGCCACGAAAGAATTAAGGCCGCCACAAATAGATTTTTTATTTTATTTTATTTTTTTATTTATTTTTTGTCCTGTCCAGCTTCTCAGGCAAATCATATAGTTGATGTAGATGCCCATATCGGCTGTTCAGATTTACTTTACAAAAGAGAAGTGTAGGATCAAGATTTTTGGAGCTCTTTGTTCAGTGGATCAGATGTTTGATGAAGCTTTGTGTCTATCTACCACCACTACTGTTTTCTGTTTATTTGTTACTGACTGTGGCAGGACACCTCTGCCTCTGTTTCACTTTATGTTGCTGGTAAATAATATGGTTGTAGTAGTAGGCTAAAGTTAAATTATTTAGTATGCACTAATTAAAGGGGCAGAGCTTTAAGAGACATTTTAGCTTTTATATTTTTATCAGATATATTTTCTGTAAGAACCACAATTAATAAATATATTTCAGTGAATAATTATAATAATTGTTCAAATCTGTATATAAATATCTACATATTGTTGTAATTATATTGTAAAATGGATGGATGGATGGACGTTTAAAACAAAACTGTTATTATTAATTAGTAAGTATACATTTTTTTAGCCTTTTTAGAGAAAATCGTATCATTGTAGTAAATTATGCAAATTACCCGATGATGTCATGGTGACCACGCCCACAGCCACGCCCACAGCCACGCCCCCACCGCCACAGGTATCTTGGCAGTTTATGGGAAACACTGATGTTCGTGTGGAAACTCGTTCGGTACACCTCCGAACCGAAACCCCCGTACCGAAACGGTTCAATACAAATACACGTACCGTTACACCCCTACGTTCAAGGTTTCATGAAAGACCTCCCGTGCAGACCTCCAACATGGAAACACTTCAAGACAACTTTATTTTTCTCCCACTTGATCATAACTCATTACCCATGACCATGCCATGCCGTTTTTGCACGGGAGTATTTAGGAATAATACAGTCCTGTGTCTTTTTTGCTCCAGTGATTCCAGCAGTAGTTCAAGCGATGAGTCTCCGGCACGCTCAGTACAGTCAGCCGCCATTCCAGCGCCATCAGCACTTCCTTTATCATCTCTTGACAAGGAGGAACCACGTAAAAGCTTCGGCATCAAGGTCCAAAATCTTCCTGTGCGCTCTACAGGTGACTTGTCAGCACATGGTGTCTAAATAAAATGCCCCCTGATCTGCATACTTAAATATACATGTTCCGTTCCACCGCAGATACAAGTCTAAAGGATGGCTTGTTTCACGAGTTTAAAAAGCACGGAAAGGTGACGTCTGTACAAATTCACGGCGCTTCGGAGGAGCGCTACGGACTCGTCTTTTTCCGCCAGCAAGAAGACCAAGAAAAAGCTCTCGGAGCATCAAAGGGAAAGCTTTTTTTTGGAATGCAAATTGATGTCACCGCCTGGAACGGTCCAGGTATGTTCTCATATCTAACTGTTTGTCTTCTGCGGCTTAATAAGATTCAAAGTAAAATAGAAACCCTGTTTCCATATGAGTTGGGGAATTGTGTTAGATGTAAATATAAACAGAATACAATGATTTGCAAGTCCTTTTCAACCCATATTCAATTGAATGCACTACAAAGACAAGATATTTGATGTTCAAACTCATTTTTTGCAAATAATAATTAACTTAGAATTTCATGGCTGCAACACGTGCCAAAGTACTTGGGAAAGGGCATGTTCACCACTGTGTTGCATGGCCTTTCCTTTTAACAACACTCAGTAAATGTTTGGGAACTGACGAGACACATTTTTGAAGCTTCTCAGGTGGAATTCTTTCCCATTCTTGCTTGATGTACAGCTTAAGTTGTTCAACAGTCCGGGGGTCTCTGTTGTGCTATTTTAGGTTTCATAATGCGCCACACATTTTCAATGGGAGACAGGTCTGGACTACAGGCAGGCCAGTCTAGTACCCGCACTCTTTTACTATGAAGCCACATTGATGGAACACGTGGCTTGGCATTGTCTTGCTGAAATAAGCAGGGGCGTCCATGGTAACGTTGCTTGGATGGCAACATATGTTGCTCCAAAACCTGTATGTACCTTTCAGCATTAATGGCGCCTTCACAGATGTGTAAGTTACCCATGTCTTGGGCACTAATACACCCCCATACCATCACAGATGCTGGCTTTTCAACTTTGCGCCTATAACAATCCGGATGGTTCTTTTCCTCTTTGGTCCGGAGGACACGACGTCCACAGTTTCCAAAAACAATTTGAAATGTGGACTCGTCAGACCACAGAACACTTTTCCACTTTGTATCAGTCCATCTTAGATGAGCTCAGGCCCAGCGAAGCCGACGGCGTTTCTGGGTGTTGTTGATAAACGGTTTTCGCCTTGCATAGGAGAGTTTTAACTTGCACTTACAGATGTAGCGACCAACTGTAGTTACTGACAGTGGGTTTCTGAAGTGTTCCTGAGCCCATGTGGTGATATCCTTTACACACTGATGTCGCTTGTTGATGCAGTACAGCCTGAGGGATCGAAGGTCACGGGCTTAGCTGCTTACGTGCAGTAATTTCTCCAGATTCTCTGAACCCTTTGATGATATTACGGACCCTAGATGGTGAAATCCCTAAATTCCTTGCAATAGCTGGTTGAGAACGTTTTTTCTTAAACTGTTCAACAATTTGCTCACGCATTTGTTGACAAAGTGGTGACCCTCGCCCCATCCTTGTTTGTGAATGACTGAGCATTTCATGGAATCTACTTTTATACCCAATCATGGCACCCACCTGTTCCCAATTTGCCTGTTCACCTGTGGGATGTTCCAAATAAGTGTTTGATGAGCATTCCTCAACTTTATCAGTATTTATTGCCACTTTTCCCAACTACTTTGTCACGTGTTGCTGGCATCAAATTCTAAAGTTAATGATTATTTGCACAAAAAAAAAAGGTTAATAAGTTTGAACATCAAATATGTTGTCTTTGTAGCATATTCAACTGAATATAGGTTGAAAAGGATTTGCAAATCATTGTATTCCGTTTATATTTACATCTAACACAATTTCCCAACTCATATGGAAACGGGGTTTGTACATGAATTTATTATAAGGGATGGATCTTTTTCAGAGACTGAAAGCGAGAACGAGTTCCGGCCCTTGGATGAAAGGATAGATGAGTTTCATCCAAAGGCCACACGGACATTATTCATTGGGAATTTGGAGAAAACCACCACGTACCATGACCTGCTCAACATTTTTCAGCGCTTTGGAGAAATTGTGGTAAGTTTATATTCATTAGTTCAGTTCAGTTCAGTTTCAGTTTATTTCGAAGATGCATACGATACAATATAATGCATCACACAATTCCAGTTGTTTCATTACAGGACATCCAAAAAGGAGTAGTAATAAGCAGAGCTTATTTAATCCTACCTATGTTCATACCATAGCAATTGTATCCCATTTCCTTGTACTCACAGTGAACAGTGAACAAATAAATAAATATACCATAGTAAGCATACAAATATTAAATACATGAATAATCTTTGTCTCAATAAAAAGGAAAAAAAGGGTTCAAGATGTTCATCATAATTCTTGTTCTGTGTACTTTGTGAACACTTGTAATTTGAACCGTCTCTTAAACTGAATCATATTGGTGCTTTGTTTGATTTCTTTGCTTAATCCATTCCATAATTTAATTCCACATACTGAGATGTCGTTGTGGCTTGTACAGCCCTTTGAGACACTTGTGATTTAGGGCTATATAAATAAACATTGATTGATTGATATAGGTTTTAAGTGTTGTACGAGCATACAAATGTTTTAAATGAGATTTTCCTCTAAGGCTCTATTTCTCCTCTTTTGTTGAGAAGAATTGTTGTACATTCTTGCAGGTTATAGTTTGCTTTATGTATAATTTTAGCTGTTTGAAGTGCACCAAATTGTTGAATTTCAATAATTGTGATTTAATAAATAAAGTGTTTGTATGTTCTCTATATCCAACATTATGTATTATTCTAATTGATCTTTTTTGTAACACAGTTAGTGAATGAATTGCACATTTGTAGTTTCCCCATATTTCTGCACAATAACACAGATATGGTAACACTAGTGAGCAGTAAAGAATATGAAGTGATTTTTGGTCTAACATGTTTTGCTTAATTCATTATTGATGTGTTTCTTGCTACTTTATGTTGTATATTTTTTACATGAGATTTCCAATTCATTTTATCATCTATTATTACACCCAAAAATGTGTTTTCTTTTACCTTTTCAATATTTACTCTGTCTATTTGTATTTGTGTTTGACTTTCTCTTCTACTGTTACCAAATAGCATCATTTTAGTCTTATTGAGATTCAAAGATAGTCTGTTTTTGTCAAACCATCTTTTTAATTTGTTCATTTCCTCTGTTGTTATTTGTATTGTCTTCTGTGTGTTCTCTCCTGAACAACATGCTGTTTAGGGCTGCAACAACTAATCGATTATAAAAATAGTTGGCGATTAATTTAGTCATTGATTCGTTGGATCTATGCTATGCGCATGCGCAGAGGCAATATTTTTTAAATTTATTTTATTTTATTTAAATTTTTTTATTTATTTTTCTATAAACCTTTATTTATAAACTGCAACATGTACAAACAGCTGAGAAACAATAATCAAAATAAGTATGGTGCCAGTATGCTGTTTTTTTTTCAATAAAATACTGGAAAGGATATAAATGTAGTTTGTCTCTTTTATCCGATTATTAATCGATTAATCGAAGTAATAATCAACAGATTAATCGATTATCAAATTAATCGTTAGTTGCAGCCCTAATGCTGTTGTATCATCTGCAAATAACACTAAGTTGATTTGAATTTTGCACATTTGCACCACATACAATCACATTAAAAAAATTATGGACATCTGCAAAAATTTGATTTGAGCAATATTGGTAAAAAAAACCCCATCATTATCAAGCAAAAAAAAAATTGCAGGTAAATGGCGGGCAACTAATTCATAAATCATTGAGCATTAGGTTGTGAGTTCAAACCCCGGCCGAGTCATACCAAAGACTATAAAAAATGGGACCCATTACCTCCCTGCGTGGCACTCAGCATCAAGGGATGGAATTGGGGGTTAAATCACCAAAAAGGAATTCCAGGCGTGGCCACCGCTGCTGCTCACTGCTCCCCTCACCTCCCAGGGGGGTGATCAGGGGTGATGGGTCAAATGCAGAGAATAATTTCGCCACACCTAGTGTGTGTGTGTGAGACAATGATTGGTACTTTAACTTAACTTTAAATTTGTTTAATGATTATAAAACATTTTTGCCACAACCCATAGGAGATGCCACAAATGCACTTCACGGTCATCAGTCAAAATGAGGTCACCTAATTACTTCCACGTTTGACAGGATGTTGCTTACTGATGATATATTTCTTTTTTGTAATGGGCACGAAGGATATCGACATTAAGAAAGTGAATGGAGCCCCACAATATGCCTTTCTACAATACTGTGACATTGCAAGTGTCTGCAAAGCCATAAAGAAGATGGACGGAGAGTACCTTGGAAACAATAGACTTAAGGTGAAAATTGTCCCATCAAAAATGGGTCTTGACACTACCTATCAACAGGCTAAGTACAATACTTTTTGTGTAGTCTTATTTTGACAACAAATTGTTGTTTTTCAGCTGGGCTTTGGAAAGAGTATGCCGACAACTTGTGTCTGGCTGGATGGATTAGCATCAAACACGACCGAGCAGTTTCTTACCCGTCATTTCTGCCGCTACGGACATGTTGTCAAGGTAATTACAGTTTATGCTGACTTTTTTGCAATGTTGTTGCAATACTTTGCCTCCGGTGCACAAATTCATCGAAAGTTCATCTTCTTTTGCAGGTTGTGTTTGATCGTATGAAAGGAATGGCCCTCATCCTGTACAACAACATTGAATATGCTCAAGCTGCTGTAAAAGACACAAAGGGATGGAAGATAGGAGGCACTAAAATAAAAGTAAGCCTGCCCTAAAAGTGTCTTGAGTGGCTGTAAAATCAACTACTAATAACCAACGTTCCCCCTCTCGTTCCGCAATTGCGCACTGCTCAAGCGTCCTCTGCGCACAGCAAATATATGCCGCGCACCAAATCAAACCCATCTGAATTCTAAACAAAATGAACACATTTATTCTGTGTAATTTTGCAATGCAACTCTGAGTGACAGTGACAACAAGCGGCCCTAACGGTGTTCGTCAACACCGTTCAGTTATTGTAACGTCTATCGAGATGCTTCGAGGACAGGAATTATATCGATCACTTTATTGAGCAAAACTGTTCATATTCGGCCATAACCACACCAAAAACATGAGTAAAAAACTTCTATCTCGAAAAACTAGTCATTTTCTCCGTACAAACCAGGCCAAAACCAACTTGTCATCTGTCACCAACACGCATACCACTAAAGCACTGGTGCGTTTATGGCCACACAAAAAGTCGGACAACTCAAACACCACGCAAAGTTACACTATGACTCCTCAGTCATACGTGTGCTTATTCTACTGTCATTTATTATTAATTTTAGTTTATTGATATTAATCATGGAATGCTGTTACAAGAGAAAGTTACAGGAATGCACACTTCATCCTATGCTTACATTTCATTGTGCAACATGAGGATGTTTAAGGGGAACTAAATGGGATCTCTGAAAGGGGTACAAATGATTTCCAAAGCAGGACCACCACCCAGACATATTGTACAATACTAATCCATAGCTTATGAAAAACAAGATTTCTTTTATTTTCATTACAAGTGGGCCAAATCACTAATATTCCAAAATAATCTCATGAAAATGACTCCTCTCATTTGAGTGTTATTATAAAAGATTGGTTTGAGACAGGTGTGCTGCTGGTATTGCCACGTGTGATGTTGCTCACATGTGCTCCACTCAATGCTCAGGGAGTTTTTGTGTTTGCTCACACACATGAACAATTAGAGGGAACATTGCTAATAACTTTATTTCGTTTTTTAGGTGGACTTTGCAAACCAGGAGAGTCAGATGGCTTTCTACCGTTCAATGCAAGCATCTGGCCAAGACATTAGAGATTTTTATGATATTCTTTCTGAAAGAAGGTTTGTTTCCTTAACTCTATACGCTCTTCAAATGTCAGTCATTGTATTTAATATGCATTATTTTTCCCTTTGCTTGGCAGGGATGATCGACGCTCTCAGTATGAGTTTCAAACAGAAAGACAATATTATGAAAATGTCCGCACACCGGGGACTTATGCTGAAGATCCTCGACGTAAATACACAACCAGAAGTCGGGAGTTCTACACCGAATGGGATCCATATCAAGGAGATTACTACGATCCACAATACTATGAAGACACCAGGGAATATCGGGAATATAGAGCCGATCCTTATGAGCAAGATATTCGTAAATACAGTTATTTGCAACGGGAACGTGAGAGGGAGAGAGAGCGCTTTGAGACGGATCGTGGTCATGACCACGGGAGAAGAACCGTTGAACGGAGCCAAAGCCCAACGCTTGTTACTGCTCGTCGTCCCGCGAGCCCCACAGTATCACCTTCCCTCTCTGAAAGGATACCAAATGAATCGGACCGCCAAATATGTTGTCGATCTTCCGAAAGAAGTGGTAGCTGCAGTTCAGTCTCCCCGCCCAGATTTGAAAAACTTGAAAAGTTGCGCCCGGAACGTTACATTAAGACTGAGAAATTTGAAAAGGATCGTGTGTTTGAAGTTGAAATGGTGAACATTGTGGAAAAGGAGAAGCGGACTGGACGTAAAGATCGAGGGGACAAGGACAAAAGTGAAAGACAGCGACTTAAAAAGCTCAAAATTACTTCACCGATCCTTCAAACATGTGATACCGAGCCTGAACTTGATAGAAACATAAACCCTGACTTGACCCAGTCTTCTGTTCAAAGTAAAAATAGTAAAATTCCAAAAGATGGCTCAATTAAAGCCAAGTTAGATCTTCTGCCTTGTGTGGTGCAGCTAACGCGTGTGAAGGAAAAAGAAGTCAAACTGATTAGTCATGAGAAACAAGTATTGAGGAGCGGGAGTGACAGTCCTAGACTGGCATCACCTTCAGCTGACCAAAGAAGTCCTCTTTTTCGCACAGAGTCTACAAAAGGGGATATCACTAAGCAAGCAAAGACAACAAGAGATAAAAGCATGCACAGTTTAGTGGAACATATTGATATGGATGTAAAAATAAAGTCTAAAAAACATGGAAAATCGGAAATTAGTTTCGACAGTGGCATTTCTATGGATTTTGATCGTTTAGCTGCAAGAAAAAGGCGGTTTGAAGACTCGGGCAAAAATGATCGACAGAAGAGAATTGGTGAGGATGACCTCGGTACATCTATATTTCATAAGCCTTGGAATAATAAAGACCCAGAGTTCGATAAGAATGTTTTCATAAAAAAGATGCTTAAAAAAGAGCATAACAGGGATAAATCTGTGCGGATATTTTCAATTAACAGTCCTAATGAGGGACAAGATTGTGAAAACAACTCCTTAAGCCGTTCTATTCAGCCAAAGTCCCAGCAAGCAGCACTCTCCGATGAACTTTCAGGGCAATTACACTATCCCTACTTAAAAATGGAATTATTGGGCTCAAAAAGTGAAAATAGCTCCAGTCTCGCAAAGACATCGAGTTATGGCACCCTTGATTTGGATGACGGGAGAGAGGTTGTGTGTGAAAAGGAACAAAGTGGAAAGCATTGCAGAGAATCCGAAGATGAGGAACAGTTGGCGCACATTGGTCAGACTAATACTTTCACAAAACATACAGAGCAGAACCGATGGCTGCATGCCAAGCTGTGTGATCTGGACAAGCGTGACGTGAAGTATGACACTTCATCGAGCAATGAAGCTCAAGATTTTGGGACTGATTATCACACACATGATATGAAAAATTCAAACCAGGACATAAACAATGATGACTTCTCTCTGTGTAAAAGAAAAAGAAATGAGTCTTTTGACTCGGAAATAGTTACTTCAAAAATAGAGCGACACTTTGGAACGTCCCAAAAGTTGGATGAGGAGATTTTAGAGCGTCTAACATCCACAGCAGTTGCTATTTCGTTAAAGAGGGAAGATGAAACTATCCAGATTTCTGCATCAGTCATAAACAAAGATAGAAAGTCACCTATAATAAAAGAAGATATGTCAAACACACAGTCGTTGAAAAATAGTTTGGGCCTGAAAACTAGACATTTTCAGACATCTGGAACTGAGCAACCAAAGCTAAAGACCTCATTTCTTGGCTGCAGTGGGGACTTAGTGAACCATTGGGTAGGAAAGGTTTCGTCCGATTCTCCAAAAATGGAAATGACTTTCCCAAGTGAGCTTAGAAAACATGAAACCATTGGTAAATGCCTTGGTCAGGATTTAGAACCAGGAGAAGTACAGTCTGATTCAGATGATGATGGCGATAGAAAACGCATATCTCCCAAGTCCAGTCGTTCCTTGTCTTATATCCTCAGGGAGCGTGATGAAAGGATGACGGAGATGAAACTTTCTGGTTCATTAGAAAAGAATAAATTTTACTCCTTTGCATTAGATAAAACCATAACCCCTGATACGAAAGCACTCCTTGAAAGAGCAAAGACACTTTACTCTGCACGAGAAGACAACTGGTCCTTTCTCCCATCACGCTTTCCAACCACGCACAGCTACTCGGATAAAAATAAGGTAGAGTTAGCTCCCCGTCCAATTCCTTCTTGGTATATGAAAAAGAAGAAAACCCGTGCAAATTCTGATGAAAACCTACTTGACAAAAAAGAGGAACTTAAGCCTCACGACCAAGAACGTCAGGAATTGTTTGCCTCCCGCTTCCTTCATAGCTCGATCTTTGAACAGGATTCTCGTCGTTTGCAGCACCTTGAGCGTAAAGAGCAACATTCAGAAACTGGAGTTGAAAAGAATTGTACAAATCCAGGGGTTCCTGATGTACAGACTGAATCTGAAGATGGTGATGTTCCACGAGAGCCCATAGTACTATTCCGCAGTCGGTTTTTGGAGCTTCAACAGCAAAGAGACAAGGGCCACTGTCCACTTGAACATGAGAATAATTCAGTTGGGGTGGATATTAAACACAATTTTGTGCCAGGTTGTGATGATTTGCTCTCTGATGAGAAGACTACTAATACCGAATCGAAGGTTGATGAAAAATCACTTAGTGCCCATGTGACCCCCACATCTGTTTCCCCATCTCTTCCATGCCCAAAAGAAACGCCTCTACCAGAAAATAATGTCACATCGCCCAATGATCAATATGTGCCATTTCAACAAGAACATGTCGAGCCAGTTCTTGACGCCTCTCTATCTCCTCCTGTTCTCGAAATCTTGAAAGTGCTCACTCCTGAACTAACTATAAACCCACCACTTTTACTTTCAGAGCCAGAAAATGAAGTAGAAACAAAAATAGAGTTAACTGTCCCAAAAGTAGAACTGGGGGAGAGTTTGACAATGAAACAGAATCATCTTGTGGAGGTTAAGCCTCTAACTCCCGGGAGTTGTGTAACTAGTTTAGAACGTGAGAATGCAGATACCTCAGATACCCTCCTTGAAGATACAAAGGTGAAAAATGTATGTGATGAAAAGACTGAATCTAAAACAGAAACTCAGGAAACACATAATTTTGAGGAATCCAAGACAACAGAGATAGACATTGAAGTATGTATGCCAGAGCTGGAGGTTGAAAAACCAGTGACAAACCGAAGACAGCCAAAGAACAAAAGGGCAAAAACGCTGCCAATATTACGCACAACAAAACCTCCCCCAAAAGATAAACCCGCAACACGAAAGAGTGAACGTATTGATAGAGAGAAACTGAAAAGGAGTTCATCTTCCAGGGCGGAAGCCTCAAAAGGAGCAGTCGAATGTAAAACCACTTCAAAGTCATCAATGAATGCAACAGAATCTGAACAAAACATTGAGTCAACTTTGGTTCATGGCAGAACACGGCGAAGGAACGTGAGATCAGTATATGCCACTATACATGAAGGAGAACAGCCTGCTAAGGAGGCAGTTGAGCCATCACGAACAATGCGTAAACGTATTACTGACAAAGAACCAATACAGCAAGATGTTCAAATTCCAACTACCAATCCTAGAAGAGGACGGCCACCTAAAAGAGGTGTCAAACCAAAAGTTGACAATACATTACTAGTAAAAGTGGATCCGCAGAAAACGGAGGATAGCGCTCATGTTGGAGAGAACTCAACCACTCAGCAAATTGTGAAATCATTCGAAGGATGGCGTTCTCCCAGGACTCAGAAAGTCCAGCAAACACAAGTGACTTCATCAACTCCAGTAGATAAAATAGTCGGCAGATTTGATAAACCGTCTGAGGGCACTACTGTAGAACAAACCACCATGACAAATGTTGATGAATCAGAGCTGAAACCAAAAGACTGTAATCCATTTGAAAAATTACCAGAAAAAGTTGACACAACATTGCAAACTCATAAAAAGGAAAAAGGTGCTGCCCCTTTATCTACTAATGGGAATATTGAGAACACAAGTGTAACCCTCACAGAGAGCAAACACCCTGAAAATAGTGTAAAAATTAAAACACCAAGGTCGAAACGAAATGCCAAGCAAGCCATGGAAGATAAGTCCCACACCCTAAGAAATCTTGAAATCCGTGTAAGCGTTGATGATGTTAAAGGTTTACTTCGGTCTGAGAATGAGGACTCTGAATCATTTGAAGCCAGCATTAAGAAAACCAAGACATTAGTAGAAAAGGAAGAATCAAAAACAATTTGCTTTCCAAAACAGTCAAAGGAGCTTAATATGCAAAACAATGAAGACGCTGTATCTGAAGCTGAAGCTGTGCTGCCAGCTTCTGCGATCCTGGCACATCAAATGGAACTGGAACAGGCTGTTGAAAATATTGCCAAACTTACAGTAGAGCAAACTCCGCGGCCTTACAAGGAGACTGCTACTGCTCAACCCCCCGCATTACCTCCTGCAGTGTCGGAGCCACAAATTGAGGTTGAAGAGGAAAAGCGAGCTAACCCTTCGAGTGAAACAGAACTTGCTGCTGCTATTGATTCCATCACAGCTGAAGAAGCATGTGCAGATGCAGATGCTTTCACTGCCCCTCCTACTTTCACAGCCTTAATCCCCACACCTGATTCTTTGCTGTCTGCCTCTTCCAGTGAGATGATGGAACCTGAAACACACATGGTTATAAATAATATTCTTGCTGCCGACTCAGATGATGGTCTTTCAATGAGCAGTCCAAAGGGTCTAATGGCAGAATCTAAGATTACTGCAGATTCCCCATGCCCAGTTACACCTAAGAAAATTGGAAAGGTTAGAGCCAAAGCCCCGAGAAAGTCAAGAACTCGTAAATGTGCCGTGAATAAGAAAGAAAAATCTGCTAAACAAAGAGTACATCCAGAGCCCTCCCCTCTGAAACTACCCGAGTCAATCCCGGAGGATCCAGAAATCATAAATTCCAAGGCAGCAGTTATTACGACAGGGACGACCATAGCAGGATCTGTGGTCACAGCTGTTGCTACATGTAGACGTGATGTTGCAAGTGCTATATCATTAGGCACACCCAAGGAGGCAGAACAACCAGAAGTTGAACAGCCAGTTCCTAAAGAATCAGCCTTTCATTCAAATTCAAGCACCATCTCTAATTGCAAAAAGCATTTGCAAGCAGCAGAGCCATCTTCCTCTAGTCTTACCCCTGCACCTGCCCGTTTACAACCTGTGACCCAGTCAGGTGTACCCTTAATAAGACCTGCCAAAATGGCAATTTCGCCAAGCTGGCCTCAGAGAACTGAAGAAAGTAGAATCTTTATTGCCCCACCTTGCCACGTAACAGTGGCAACTTCTTCAGTATCAGCTTCCACTTCACTTGGACACTCTTCAATCAATCCTCCAATGCCTCCTGATACTAAGGCTTCTGATGTCAATCCGAGTTCCAGTACCTTAAGAAAAATTCTAATGGAACCCAAATATGTGTCTGCATCACACAGTAATTCTATACCCAGCACTACGGTGACATCTACTCTGTCAGATCCTTTACAGATGTCAGAAAATGAAAATCCCTCTGTTGCAATGGGTCCAAAGCATGTGGAGGAAAGATTCTCATTACCCCCCCAGTCTATGCATCACAAACCTTCTCCACTGACTGAGTCCCAAAAGAATTGTGCTGAGAACACCCAACATACAGTCATTTCCCCAGCTACCTCAGTGATAAGTCGCATTCCGATACCTTACGATACAGACGAAACTCCACGGATTTCCCTTAGTAGCCGAAGCATGTGTCAGTTTTTGCCCAAACAAAAATTCAGAGCAAATTCTAATGAGAATAATCGGAACCGTGACCTAGATATGGTTAAAGAAGCAACTAGAGGACGATCTGTTGTGGAGACAACCCGCTCACTTCCTGGCCTTAGAGTAAATACATCAGAAGGTGTTGTTGTTCTTAGTTATTCAGGACAGAAGACCGAAGTACCCCACAGAATGAGAGCCAAAATAAGTCAAATTCCTCAAGCCAGTGCTGGGGACATTGAGTTTCAGCAATCTGTGCCTAAATCGCAAACAAAGCAAGATTCCGTTGTTGCATCGTCCCAGACACCCAACATAAAATTGTCTCTAAGTCCATCTGCTTATGGGCACACCAGTGTTCTTTCTAGCAGCCAGTATCACAACGCTCAACCTGTCATTTCCTGCACCAAGCAGGACAGTCGAAGATATGACAAGCCTGAAGTTTCATATCATACAACATCGCCAGGCAGTGTGGTTAAAATGTTTCCACAGCCCGTTTCTTCTCCTCAAGTCTTGGTGTACAACCAGGCTGTGATACAAAAACAGCATGGAAATAGACTAGGAACAGAAACACTTCCAAAAAGGCTAGATGTTGGCAAATCTGTCCAACAGTCTAACCTAGGCCCCATCAAAAGCCCTCATCATCCCTCATTTTCTGGATCACGTAGTAACTCCAGCCCTGCCACACCAACTGATCGCGCAGCTCTACACTTAAAACAAGATCCCCAGTCCCCACAAACTGTTCACTCCCCCTCACCTTTTGGCAAACCCTGTACTCCTGGCAGTTCACCGGGAACCTCGGTCGTCATGGGTCATGGCATGTCAATACCTGCTTATAGTGCCACTGTACAACATCCGCACTCAGAACAGTCTTCTGTCATAATGCAACCTCAAAGTGTCACCCAGTGTGTGACCAAGGAAGCCAGGATGAATGTGACGCCTATGTCTGCTATAAACTATGGAAGACGAAGTAATTCTCTCTCTTCTCCTCTGCAACACTCGGGCATCTCTCAGTCTGTTGTCATCAGGCAGTCTCATTCAGCTTCCCAAGGGTCATTGTCAAGTGGTGGTGTAAATGAGGAAGACTCCAGACCGTTTAACCAAGACCTTAGCAGACCCTCAGTACCACAGCTTCAGTCAGATGGCGTATTGCTTCACAGTGATCGCAGGGGCCACCATCAAAGCTTATGTATGGACCAGTATAGAGACATGCACCAGCGCATCCTCACACATCAGCAACTCGGAGAGCAGGCCGGTGTTGAAACAAGACACGCTTCAGATCCTGGGACAACGTCATCAAGCAACATTACGGGCCCTTCTCAGGGTCTTGTAGTGAGGAAAAGCAGTGAAATTTCAAGAAAAGAAGCCCACAAACCACTGGAAGGACAGCTAATCCATTCACCTACCAATGAAAGTAGAATCAGGACAGTCCACACATCAAGTCCTGTAATGGTGTCTCCTCACCCTCACGGCATCCAGCTGGTGCATCATGGGAGTGCTGCCTCATTTCCCGTGTATCATGACACACGGGGCTTCCCTCCGCAGTTAACTGGACATTCTTCATCAGTACACAGCCTGGTGAACCAAAGCTGCACATCTTCACAGGTATGCTTTTATTCATGACTAAGCACATTTGTAGAATACTCTTACCTTATCATGTATCTTTATTCTGATCTATTTCCTCATTTTCAAATATCAGATTCCTCTAGATCATGAACTGGGTCATAGGCGGAAAATGTCCCAGTCGTTTGTGGGAGTTGGCGACGTCAAGCCCGAGAGTCCCCACCTCCGCCGTTCTACCTCTTCTGACATCCCTCACATGTCCCGTATACCACGGGAGGGAGTGTCGCCCTCCTACCAGTCTCCTATGAAGACTCCCATAGGCCTGAATCACAAACCCGAGCTATCGCCACAGAAGAGCCCTCCAGGTTTCTTGACAACACCACTGCCTGTGGTGCCCACATCGAGTTCACTTCAGCCGCGGCCCGATGCAAAGACGGAACGTTCTGGGCATCGCTCCATTGACATGGTCCAGCTTTTGACGGTAGGAATAATACATAGTGGAACCATTACTAGCCGTAATATGTTTTGGGACATCGGTTGACCAATTTTCCTTTTTACTAATTGAATCTTTGTTAACCGTGTACACTATTTTATGGCACACATTCAAATTTGCATGTATAAAACTGTTGTTAACCCTGTAAGACCCAAATATAGAAAAACCTGAAACCTGTTGTTGTAGGAGGCATTTGATGCAGAAATTGAAGAGTTAAAAAAAAATGTTTATGTATGTTTTTAGAGAAATGTTGTAATATTGCAACATTGGGCTTTGATGGGAGCAGAATTTCTGTATTTGTACTCATGTTGTCTGAACAACTAAGGGTTCATTTGCAGGGTTGATTGCTTACTTATCCCCATAACGGTATATACCATTAATAATAATCACACATTAGTTATATTTTCATGAAGTCGTCTATTACAAATATAAAAAATATGAAACAAGATAAAACTCTTCCCCCTCTTTTTTTCTTTTCATGACATTGGTCATGAAGACTTTCATTGGTGGTGAAAGTCCTAAAAACAGTCCCTGTCGTCTGTAAAACAAAGGCGAACATCAGTCACCAGAACACAACACAATGGTAGAATGTATACTATTCATGTATAGAGAAAATACTTCAGGCAGTGATGTAGTGGAGGGAATACAACCTGTTTGAGCCCACTGCAACAAGCCAGCATTTGGACTACCACATTCACCCAGTGTTGTATAATTGCAACAATTATATAACAAGCTCTAAATGAAATTTGATGCATCTGTTCCACAATAACTACGTATGTACATGCTGTAGACATTGTAATAACAACCAAAAAAAAAAAAAAAAAAATTTTACTTACTTCAATCTTATGAATCCAGTCCAATGAAACAAATAGATGTTGTTCGAAGGAAACCTTGAGAGGTTGTTTGAGTTCATGGCCAGAAGGTGTGATTTATAAACAAATGTACAATCCAATAGCCTTGTGAGACTGAACAATAGGACCCAATGACTATGTAAATGTGGTAAATATATATATATATATATATATAACAGATTGTTTTTTAGGATAGTTAAAGGTAACGTTGTAATTTTACAACGAGGGGTCTTACAGGGTTAATAACAAAAACAAAATAAGTATGTTCTTGTAAATGTGTGAACCTGCAACAAAGGTGATTAGTGATGAATATGGAGACTTGTGATCGCCATATTGTACTGAGCAGCCATGCCAGGTATGGTGATTTTGTTGTTACACTACTTTTCTCGCAAGATATTCATGCAGGGACGGTGACTTGAAAGCCTCATACTGACTCAAATACGAGACAATATTTTTCCTCTTTTTCTGGAAAAAGACAGGTCATCTTCCATGGGAGGGTCTTGAGATTTATACATGCACACCAGTAGGTGGCGCCATGCTACTTTTACAATAGAATATCATTGCTTATTGCAATCTACTAAACAGACCCTCCACGAGTTTCAGGCGTTGTTTTGTGATGGTTGTGGGCTAAAAAAATGGTGGCAAATGTTGCAACGTTTTTTTTTTTTTTTTTTTCAATAACACTGAATTAACTTGTGATTTTATGACTTTTGTTATCAATGTTTTGAGTGTTCCTTGTAGCCTTAACCTGAAGCACAGGATTGCTACGAAACAAATTTCAAGTTTAAATTTAATACCGCACAGACCTTAAAGTAGACACTAGATGGCAGTAAAAGTACATACTCGGACCTCATTGTTAACATTTTATACTGTTTTAATTTAATAGTAAAAAATTAATTACAGAAAGAAACACCCCCCGAGCAATGTGGTGTTCTGTTTATCCATCCTAAACATGGATGTGTTCATGCATATTAACCCTCTGCACATAAGAAGCATTCATGAACTGTTGGAAGCAATCTATAGTGCACATTTTTTGTTGGTAAATGAGAGACAATGAGAGATTATCATCACACTTCAACATTTCAGTCATGCAAATGCTGCCTCTTTGCTAGGTCTGCATGGCCAATGAGAATATGTTCCTGGATAAATAAATAACGGTTAATCGATGTATAAATATGTGTAAGCCTAGAAGTCAGGATGCTGGTGTGTTGCTAAATGTTTATACAAAACATTACCCAGAAAGCTTAGCGCTGCAGACAGGAACAGGAAAGGAACAGCAATGAAGAGTCGACATGTTGTTAGACGTTGCTGCTGCTCCGGCTTTGTCTACACAATAAATATGCGGAAATGACGCTGATGACCAAAAAATGGGCATTGCACAAAGTTGCAAGGCCACACCTAATTTGCGGTGATTGGTTGTATTTGCGTGGTTGGTGCGATCGCCACTTACTACCAGTTATACTGATTATTACAAAAATATACATTTTTATGTCTGCTTTTATTTTTGATTCTTAAATAATTTTCCAAAAGCTGGTTTTAAAAACACAAATCATCTTATAGTCAGTTTCGCCTTATATTTGTGCCAGTGTAATATTTTCCCTGAGAAACCACAGGTGTCAAACTTGAGGCCCCGGGGCCAGATGTGGCCCACCACTTCATTTTATTTGGCCTTCAAAAGCCTGCAAATGATATGTATCAATAACGTACTGTAGCTTTTCTTACTAAATGTTTTCTTACTTAAAAAATAGATGCACTCCATGTAATCGCAAATTAAATATTGGCTAATTATGCAAAAATATATTATCAAACATTCAAACCATTTTAAAATAGAAATAAATACTAATAATAATGATTTCAAAGCGAGTTATCCATCAAATTGTGCCATGTAAAAGTAGCAATAGATTTCATGGTAAAATTTTGAAATTTACTGTGGTTTTTAAAGCATTTTTTTCTAAGTGGAAAAAAACAGTACTTTTTTTTTACTGTAATAAACTGTGGTGCCGTTTTGGCATTTACAGTAATACGCCAAAAAATCTACAGTTGCAAAAAAAAGACACAAACTTGCAGCTCAGGTGCCAAAATTGTACTGTAAAATTGCAGGGTTTTTTTTTATAACTGTTAATTTTACAGCAAAATTCTGGCAACTGAACTGCCTTTTTTTCAAGTACTGTTTTTTCATTTACAGCAATATACCCTCAATTTTGAGGTTAAATTATTGCAACTTACCATATTTAAAAAAAAAAATAGTTTTTTAAAAATCTACCAAAAAAAATGCATTAAAAATGATGTGAAATTAGTATTCAGTATTAGAAACGGCCCTATGGGGCCAAACATAACTGCGATGTGGCCCTCAGTGAAAACCACTTTGACACCTTTGCTTTAGGGCAGGGGTATCCAAACTTTTCCCACTGAGGGCCGTACACGGAAAAATTTAAGCATGCGGGGGCCATTTTGATATTTTTCATTTTAAAACCGTAACAAAATATATGGATTTTTTTGTTTCAACCTTTAGGGCTCCCGGGGACTATAAAGGGTCTCAGTCATTAAACTGTTAAAAATAAGTCAAATTGTTATTATTATTTTTTATTTAACGCTTACAGTAAATCTCTGTATCAACTTGAGGTTGATATAAAGTAAAAAAAAAAAAAAAGTTTTTCTGTCAAAGACAACTTTGTTTTTTATAGTAAAACTGAAATATGCAGTATTTAGTAATTAGAGCCTTAAAAGAACAATAATGCAGGACACCATTGATTTTAATTATTTAATATTTTTGAGTAATCACAGTGAAAAGTTAAATAAAATCTTACTAAATATACTTGGGATCCAAAAGGTCCCCCACTCATAAAGTGATACATTTTTATTAGTTTTTTTTATTTAGTTTTAACACTTAAATTACGAGATCAACTTCAGATATATCTGTCGATTTTACGTTTGAACTATTATTTTGTTTGTTTTATGCTCTTTTGTCGAAGAAAACTTTGATGTTTTTATATGGCAACCACACAATATATGCAATATTTTTTTCCACATAAAACATTTTAAAGTGATATTTTTAACTAATAATTTATTATAACATAGATTTTTAGTCTTTTTTTTTTAGCAATGGCAAAAAAAAGAAAAATAAACAAAGACAAAAGAAAAAAAACAGCCTGCATGTCAGCTTTTGTGTCAACATTGCAACTTTTTCTTGTTAGATTTCACCTCATTCCACTTTTTTAAAATGTTTTTTTTTTAAATTTTTGCAATATTATCAATTTTGCAATTTTTGCAGAATGTGTGGCGGGCCGCAAATGGCCCCCAGACCGCACTTTGGACACCCCTGCTTTAGAGACATTGAATTTGATGGATTCTACTTGAATGAAGGATATAAAGAAGTTTAAAGAGTATAATAACAAGTCAAATGTGTGTTGTTTGTACAGAAGTACCCCATCATGTGGCAGGGTCTCTTGGCACTGAAGAACGACCAGGCTGCCGTCCAGTTGCACTTTGTCTCCGGCAACACTCTACTGGCTCAACGCTCACTGCCGCCTCCAGAGGGAGGTTCTCTTCTTCGCATTGTCCAGAGGATGAGGCTGGAAGCCTCTCAACTGGACAGTGTGGCGCGTCGACTGACGGTAAGGCTCCATGATGTCAGAAGGATGGGTAGACCGAGCACCGCCGTTCAACTGTACTGACGGAACGTAAATGGCAGGTGGACAACGACTACTGTTTGCTGCTGGCTTTGCCGTGTGGACGAGACCAGGATGACGTCCTCAGTCAAACGCAGGCCCTGAAAAGTGGCTTCATCACCTATCTGCAAGCCAAACAGGCAGCTGGCATCATCAATGTGCCCAATCCTGGATCCAATCAGGTCTGTGCGCGCATAAACATCACAACACTGCTCTGCAACACTGGATGACTTCTTTTTTTGTCGATAAAAAATGATTATTAATTAATAAAATACGATTTTTATTGAATTGTACAAGCGACAATTCCTAACTATCATACAAGTGAAAATACAACAAAAACAAAGCAAAAGTTGTGCCCCTTTTAAAGAGGCCTAAAGCAGGTTTTCTTAAAGCGGAACTGCACTTTTTTTGGAATTTAGAATTTTTGTTCACAATCATTATTAGAGTTTTTTTTACGCTTTCTAACATATAAAAATCGGCTCGTTCTACAAACCCTGTTTCCATATGAGTTGGGAAATTGTGTTAGATGTAAATATAAACGGAATACAATGATTTGCAAATCCTTTTCAACCCATATTCAGTTGAATATGCTACAAAGACAACATATTTGATGTTCAAACTCTTAAACTTTATTTTTTTGTGCAAATAATCATTAACTTTAGAATTTGATGCCAGCAACACGTGACAAAGAAGTTGGGAAAGGTGGCAATAAATACTGATAAAGTTGAGGAATGCTCATCAAACACTTATTTGGAACATCCCACAGGTGAACAGGCAAATTGGGAACAGGTGGGTGCCATGATTGGGTGTAAAAGTAGATTCCATGAAATGCTCAGTCATTCACAAACAAGGATGGGGCGAGGGTCACCACTTTGTCAACAAATGCGTGAGCAAATTGTTGAACAGTTTAAGAAAAACCTTTCTCAACCAGCTATTGCAAGGAATTTAGGGATTTCACCATCTACGCTCCGTAATATCATCAAAGGGTTCAGAGAATCTGGAGAAATCACTGCACGTAAGCAGCTAAGCCCGTGACCTTCCATCCCTCAGGCTGTACTGCATCAACAAGCGACATCAGTGTGTAAAGGATATCACCACATGGGCTCAGGAACACTTCAGAAACCCACTGTCAGTAACTACAGTTGGTCGCTACATCTGTAAGTGCAAGTTAAAACTCTCCTATGCAAGGCGAAAACCGTTTATCAACAACACCCAGAAACGCCGTCGGCTTCGCTGGGCCTGAGCTCATCTAAGATGGACTGATACAAAGTGGAAAAGTGTTCTGTGGTCTGACGAGTCCACATTTCACATTGTTTTTGGAAACTGTGGACGTCGTGTCCTCCGGACCAAAGAGGAAAAGAACCATCCGGATTGTTGAAAAGCAAAGTTGAAAAGCCAGCATCTGTGATGGTATGAGGGTGTATTAGTGCCCAAGACATGGGTAACTTACACATCTGTGAAGGCGCCATTGATGCTGAAAGGTACATACAGGTTTTGGAGCAATCCAAGCAACGTTACCATGGACGCCCCTGCTTATTTCAGCAAGACAATGCCAAGCCACGTGTTACATCAATGTGGCTTCATAGTAAAAGAGTGCGGGTACTAGACTGGCCTGCCTGTAGTCCAGACCTGTCTCCCATTGAAAATGTGTGGCACATTATGAAGCCTAAAATAGCACAAGGGAGACCCCCGGACTGTTGAACAACTTAAGCTGTACATCAAGCAAGAATGGGAAAGAATTCCACCTGAGAAGCTTGAAAAATGTGTCTCCTCAGTTCCCAAACGTTTACTGAGTGTTGTTAAAAGGAAAGGCCATGTAACACAGTGGTGAACATGCCCTTTCCCAACTACTTTGGCACGTGTTGCAGCCATGAAATTCTAAGTTGATTATTATTTGCAAAAAAAAAAAAAGTTTATGAGTTTGAACATCAAATATGTTGTCTTTGTAGTGCATTCAACTGAATATGGGTTGAAAAGGATTTGCTAATCATTGTATTCCGTTTATATTTACATCTAACACAATTTCCCAACTCATATGGAAACGGGGTTTGTATGGAAAAAAAGATTGTTTGTATTTCTTCCCCCTTGTCGATATTTTCATGTTTGTGCCCCCAGCCGGCCTACGTG
Source organism: Entelurus aequoreus (assembly GCF_033978785.1). Lineage (NCBI taxonomy): Eukaryota > Metazoa > Chordata > Actinopteri > Syngnathiformes > Syngnathidae > Entelurus > Entelurus aequoreus. Next base: position 78,086,479 of record NC_084737.1, read on the forward strand.
GTGCAGATCTTCCCCCCGTGCGACTTCTCCGAGATCCACCTGTCCCGCCTGGCCCCAGACCTTCTCAACAGCATCTCCAGTATTTCACCTCATCTCATGATCGTCATCGCCTCCGTTTGATTACCTCTTTTTTTTCCCTCTCTCTTCTCTCTCTCTCTCTCTCTCTCTCTCTCTGCGTTTTCCACAACACCAGCCGTCTTGGACTTGTCCACTTTTGTAAAACTGGAATTGCCTCATATTTTCTATGACTTTTTTGAAAACTCTCAACTAAGCATTTAAATCGGTTCTGGTGTGTTGGGTCACTTCACCAAGTCCTTAATTCACCAGATTGGTGTTGAGGTCCGTGTGCAGCGCAGGACTTGACGTCGCTATTTCTTCTTGTGCAAAGCGGTTTTTTTGGGTTTTTTTTTCCTCCTTCTTAGAAGTGTTTTTTTTTTTTAAGAGGAGTCATTGCACTATGTAAAAGAAAAAAAATGTGAAGTGTGTACAGATTTAAGTGTCACGTTATGGTAGGAGGAAAGATGAAAAATCATTTCAGCTCACTTAGTGAGCTGTTTTTTTTTTTTTGTTTGTTTGTTTTTTTGTTCTATCAACACTCCAAGCGCTCCCTGCCTTTTGGCGGGTGGGTGGTCTTTAACTTTGTACAGTTTACAATCAAAACCTCCACGAGGGGACTGTATTAATTAATATCAGTTTGCAGCATCCTATCGTTTTCAGTGCAAATGTAAATACGATCAAATATTTAAAAAGTCTGAGACCAATTTATTATTTGACTTATTCATGTTTGCTTTCTTTCAAAGAGAGTTGAGGTGTTGACAGATATTTTCTAAATTATGTGCCAAAATGTTTGTGCTCACAGACAATTTTAATATGTGACTTTGCATTTTGCCTCTTGAAGGGCACATTTCATTCCTTTTCTGGGTGGGGGCAGGAATGTATGAGATTTTATTTTCTGTTATTGCTGCTGTTTAGTTCTAAGGGTCCCATCCCCCGCCCCCCCCCTGCTGTGTGAATATAACCCCTAAAAGTGAGGCCTGTGTCCTAACATTTTTTTTGTGCTAAAGAGCAAAAAAAAAAAAACCCGTAAAAGGCGACGAATGTGACTCCATGCCGCTACTGGATGTGTATATTGTGTTACTGTACATGCTGTAAATTCTCCTGTCCTCGACGTGTCCTCATTTTATGTTTGTCTGTCCTTCAGGGTCCTTCTTTTCAGCGTGAAAGCGACTGGAGGAAAGGCGTTACAGTATGTGAAACCGATGCTGAAAGTATATACAGTATGTACAAATATTAGAGAAAAAAAGAAAAAAAAGAACACGCTTGTTCAGTTTTGTGGTGCGAATATTTTTGACGACTGCGAGCTGAATGCTATCATTGTGTTGAAGGCACTTACCTTTTTTTGGGGGTAAATGACAAGGGAAAAAAAAAAAAAATGACATGAAAACGTTTGTCTTTTCCCCCCCGCCCCCCGCTACTCCTCCATGAGGACATTTTTAACTGTAAATTAATTTTGTTGTTCAACTTTCTTCTGAAGATCATTAAATGGTCCATTACTGTCTCTCTCTGTTTCTGTCACTTTTGACAACCAGCAGGTGATGCACAAAAATACATTTTCTAGAGGGGCAAGTGACTACTGCAGTCCCTTCTTTGGCCGGCAGAGGTCAGTGTCTCACTAAATCATTAACACTTGACTATTTGCTGCAACATACTGTGAAACATATACTCCTAAAAAGCTCCAGTAAACACATTTTGTCTTGTTATATAAAATATGTTTTACTCTCAAAAGTACTACTGATAATAGTTATTTCAAAATATGCAGAAAGTGCACGATTAAACCCAAATATGTCCCGCATGTGAGCACTATTAGAACTGTATAACATTTCTTTAGAAATAGCCATAAGCCTTAAAAGTGAATTTAGAGCACCAATACTCCATCAGTGTTGGCGCTAGGAATTTTCAAAATGGGGTCCCATGGACCCCATCAAGTCATAAAAATGGGGTCCCACGGTACATTTTTGGGGTCCCACTTTTTTGTAAGGGTTTTGAAAACAAATGATAAACGGATGCATTATCCTGTTATATCTCACATTCTATATTGTGTTTTGGAAAAAGGTTGTCATAAACGTTACTTAATTTATTTTTTAAAAAATAATACAAAAAGAAAACAAATTTTTATGCTTATGTAAATGTATTCAGTTATAAACATTCATTCAATTTCTTCGTTCCTTCATGGATATAAACTTTACTGCTGCCGGTATTTTTTTCTATATATTTTTATTGTAATATTTTCATAATATGTTTGTTCTGTTTTTGGCCAAAGTAAGACAAAGAAAACAATCTAAAGTTGTCCTAATTTTTTTGTTTTAATGCCATGATTTTAATAGTCCAAATTGATTTTGATTAGTATTAGAACCGGCCCGCAGGCCACAGCCACCTGCTGCTGTTTTGCACACACCAATACTTTTTTTTTAAGCGTTTTGAAAACAAATTATCAATGTATGCATTATCCTGTTATATCTCACATTCTATATTGTCTTTTGGCAAAAGGTTGTCATAAACGTTATTTAATTCATTAAAAAAAAAAAAAAATACAAAAGAAAACACATTTTTATGCATATGTAAATGTATTCAGTTATAAACATTCATTCACTTTCTTCTTTCCTTCATGGATCTAATCTTTAATGCTGCCGGTATTTTTTTCTATATATTTTTATTGTAATATTTTCATAATATGTTTGTTCTATTTTTGGCCAAAGTAAGACAAAGAAAACAATCTAAAGTTGTCCTAATTTTTTTGTTTTAATGCCATGATTTTAATAGTCCGAATGATCTATGGCCGCCTGGTTGATATTTGATTAGTATTAGAACCGGCCCGCAGGCCACAGCCGCACAAATACTCCATCATTTTCAAAATGGGGTCCCAGGGACCCCATCAAGTCATAAAAATGGGATCCCACTTTTTTGTAAGCGTTTAGAGAACAAATGATAAATGTATGCATTATCCTGTTATATCTCACATTCTATATTGTGTTTTGGAAAAAGGTTGTCATAAACGTGCAAATAATCATTAACTTAGAATTTCATGGCTGCAACACGTGCCAAAGTAGTTGGGAAAGGGCATGTTCACCACTGTGTTACATGGCCTTTCCTTTTAACAACACTCAGTAAATGTTTGGGAACTGAGGAGACACATCTCTGAAGCTTCTCAGGTGGAATTCTTTCCCATTCTTGCTTGATGTACAGCTTAAGTTGTTCAACAGTCCGGGGGTCTCCGTTGTGCTATTTTAGGCTTCATAATGCGCCACACATTTTCAATGGGAGACAGGTCTGGACTACAGGCAGGCCAGTCTAGTACCCGCACTCTTTTACTATGTAGCCACGTTGATGGAACACGTGGCTTGGCATTGTCTTGCTGAAATAAGCAGGGGCGTCCATGGTAACGTTGCTTGGATGGCAACATATGTTGCTCCAAAACCTGTATGTACCTTTCAGCATTAATGGCGCCTTCACAGATGTGTAAGTTACCCATGTCTTGGGCACTAATACACCCCCATACCATCACACATGCTGGCTTTTCAACTTTGCACCTATAACAATCCGGATGGTTATTTTCCTCTTTGGTCCGGAGGACACGACGTCCGCAGTTTCCAAAAACTATTTGAAATGTGGACTCTTCAGACCACAGAACAGTTTTCCACATTGCATCAGTCCATCTTAGATGAGCTCGGGCCCAGTGAAGCCGACGGCGTTTCTGGGTGTTGTTGATAAAGGTTTTTCGCCTTGCATAGGAGAGTTTTAACTTGCACTTACAGATGTAGCGACCAACTGTAGTTACTGACAGTGGGTTTCTGAAGTGTTCCTGAGCCCATGTGGTGATATCCCTTACACACTGATGTCGCTTGTTGATGCAGTACAGCCTGAGGGATGGAAGGTCACGGGCTTAGCTGCTTACGTGCAGTGATTTCTCCAGATTCTCTGAACCCTTTGATGATATTGCGGACCGTAGATGGTGAAATCCCTAAACTCCTTGCAATAGCTGGTTGAGAAAGGTTTTTCTTAAACTGTTCAACAATTTGCTCACGCATTTGCTGACAAAGTGGTGACCCTCGCCCCATCCTTGTTTGTGAATGACTGAGCATTTCATGGAATCTGCTTTTATACCCAATCATGGCACCCACCTGTTCCCAATTAGCCTGTTTACCCGTGGGATGTTCCAAATAAGTGTTTGATGAGCATTCCTCAACTTTATCAGTATTTATTGCCACCTTTCCCAACTTCTTTGTCACGTGTTGCTGGCATCAAATTCTAAAGTTAATGATTATTTGCAAAAAAAAAAAATGTTTATCAGTTTGAACATCAAATATGTTGTCTTTGTAGCATATTCAATTGAATATGGGTTGAAAAGGATTTGCAAATCATTGTATTCCGTTTATATTTACATCTAAAACAATTTCCCAACTCATATGGAAACGGGGTTTGTATATATATACCTGGGGTTCTTAACCTTTTTGACCTTGGGGCCCAACTTTTCCACTACAGAGGGGACCGGGACCCCACTCAAATAATAACACTGATTTAACCATTTTACTCTTGATTTTAATTGTCTTCAATAATTATATCCATCCTGCTTACAGTTTAACAGGATAAACCTATATAAATAAATACCTAAAAATAAATACCTAAAAATAAATACCAATCAGATATACTGCAACAGAAGGGACTAATAAAAACGGATTAAAAATACATGTACATACAATTACACAGTGCTAAAATGAGTAAATTCTATTTCAATGCATGATAAATAATATATATCTTTCTTAAATAAGCTGTCAACATTTTTTAAGTGCAAATAAAAATACATCTTCCCCACTTTAGTCATCATTTTTGCGCTTAAGAAACCTCTACGACTTTAGCTCCAGACTTCTTCTGTTTGTTTGATATTGTCGTTACTGCCACAAGTGGTGTAAAAGTGTATGACAACTGAGTAATGGTTGAGAAACACTGGCCAAGAAAGACTACTTTGTGACAAGGCAACACAGTGTACACTACTGCCATCTAATGTCTTGGAATTGCAACTGCATGCCAAGTCTACTATAGAATACTTGCAAAAGAAACTTGGGGGTTAAATTCATACTGAGCTCACTGTTAAATGTTGAATAAAACACATGTTTTATTATTAAACAAATGAACATTTATTAACACGTGAACATGCACAAAAAGACAGAAAATTGGTGCTTTTGTCGATTCCCAGGTAACAGTAATTGGTACAAAGTTCAATTGTGAAAGGTACTCATCCCTCACCATAGGCACCGATCCCGTGGGTGCTCCCACGGACAATTCTGAGCACCCACGTGGGATTGATGGCAACTTTGAAACTTTAAAATTATTTTTTGACAAATCAATCATGTTAATGTATTTTGTGGCGAGTTTGGTCCGGTTCATATAATCAATAAATCACAACTAAAATAGCCTATAATTAACAAAGTATGAGCAAGATGTCATTGTACCCCATAATGAAATAATGGCCCAATCAAGAAAAAACACTGCACAGGAGTGAATGAACGGCATACTTACTCAACAGCCCTACATGTCACACTAAGGGTGGAAGTATAAACAATGCCAACACTGTCATAAACATGTGCCATAAAGTGAAACCACACTAAACAACAATGACAAACACATTTTGGAAGAATATTTGCACTGCAACACAACATAAACACTACAGAACAAATTCCCAGAATTCCCTGCAGCACCGATTGATTGATTGATTGACTGATTGATTGAAACTTTTATTAGTAGATTGCACAGTACAGTACATATTCCTTACAATTGACCACTAAATGGTAACACCCGAAAAACTTTTTCAACTTGTTTAAGGCGGGGTCCACATAATCAAATCCGGGACGCTACAATGTAAACAAATGCCATTGGTGGATCGACACCTAACATCCACTGTAACAATACCACGTACAATAGCGTATCTAGTCGATACTACAATGATTACATCGATATCTTCTTTAGTTTAAAAAAAAATGTATATTATGTTTATAAACTCACGAAATATGTCCCTGGACACATGAGGACTTTGAATATTACCAATGTATCATCCTGTAACTACTTGGTATCGGATTGATACCTAAATGTGTGTGGTATCATCCAAAACTAATGTACAGTATCAAACAACAGAAGAATAAGTGATTATTACATTTTAACAGAAGTGTAGATAGAACATGTTGAAACAGAAAGTAAGCAGATATTAACAGTAAATGAACAAGTAGATTAATAATTTATTTTCTACCACTTGTCCTTAATAATGTTGACAAAATAATAGAGTGGAAAATGACACAATATGTTACTGCATACGTCAGCAGCTAAATTCGGAGCCTTTGTTTGCTTACTTACTAATAAAAGACAAGTTGTTTTGTATGTTCACTATTTTATTTAAGGACAAACTTGCAATAAGAAACATATGTTCAATGTACCTTGTATTTTTTTTGTTAAAATAAAGCCAATAATGCCATTTTTTGTGGTGCCTTTTATTTAGAAAAGTACCGAAATACTTTTGGTACCAAAATATTGGTATGGGGACAACACTAATACACACCCACTGGCAGAAATGTAGATGGGCGCCTACGTCCCTCGCCATAACAAGGACAGCAAACGCAAACTCTGTCGATATTTTGGTGAACATATGCACTGCAAAAAGTCAGTGTTCTAAAATAAGAAAAAAAATTACAAAAATGAGGGGTATTTTACTTGAACCGAGCAAAATTATCCGCCAATAGCACAAGAAAATTCGGCTTGTCAAGACTTTCCAAAACAAGTAAAATTAAAGCTGCAAGCAGCGTTGGACGGGTCCGCATTTTGGCAGGTGCTAGTCCTAGGTGTCCCAATACTTTTGTCCAGTGGTAGTCCTGAGTGAGACCTACATAGAGGTTTTTGTTTCGTGTCTCTACGATATTCGTACTGGGAGTGAGATACTTTTGTGTAGTGTACCTACCTACCTTCTCTGCGTTCTGTGCTCACGCTGGGGCTTTCTGCTTTTAAGCAGCCATCTTAAAACAACAGCAGCGGAGCAACTTTAGTGCTGCGGGTCTTTGAAGGCACGTAAAATCAAAACGGTAGCACTAAACGCAACGCCGTCGTCAACTTTTAATCAGAAGGGTTCAATCTCTCTCCTGTAGCAGTTTGAAGCCGAAACGACAAACGCGCTCAGAGGAGATAACGTTTGATGTTTGGTGACCGGTTGTAACAAAAATTTAGTTTTGAAGGAGGAATAGCAAACTTCCTGTCGATTTTTGCTGAAGGATGTCATGTAGGTCTAGGTGAGACCTACGTATAGGTTTTTGTTTCATGTCTCTAAGACGTTCCTACCGGAAGTTACAAGCAGTTTTGTCTGTGTTTTCCTCTGAGAAGCAGTTTTTGTCTCTGTTTTATTCAAAAATTGCGCTAGAGCACAACTTTGAGTTTTGGGGTTCGGTTTTTTTTTTAGATCGCAATTTCCACCAGTCCCGATGTGTGTGAGAAGTTTGGTGAGTTTTGAAGTATTTTAAGGGGGTCAAATTACAGCTCAAAGAGGCAAAAATTAGTGTTTTTAGTACATTTTTGTCTTAAATGGGAAATTGCCAACTTCCTGTTGGTTTTTGCCCGAGGATGTTAAATTATGAAATGTAGGTCTAAGTCAGACCTACATAGAGGTTTTTGCTTCATGTCTCTACGACCTTCCTAGTGGGAGTTACAGGCAGTTTGTTTTTGTTTTTTCCTAGGGGGCGCAAGAGCGCAATTTTCAATCAATCAATCAATCAATCAATCAATCAATGTTTATTCATATAGCCCTAAATCACAAGTGTCTCAAAGGGCTGCACAAGCCACAACGACATCCTCGGTACAGAGCCCACATACGGGCAAGGAAAAACTCACCCCAGTGGGACGTCGGTGAATGACTATGAGAAACCTTGGAGAGGACCGCATATGTGGGTAACCCCCCCCCCCCCCCTCCCCTCTAGGGGAGACCGAAAGCAACGGATGTCGAGTGGGTCTGACATAACATTGTGAAAGTCCAGTCCACAGTGGATCCAACACATCAGCGGGAGTCCAGTCCACAGCGGGGCCAACAGGAAACCATCCCGAGCGGAGACGGGTCAGCAGCGCAGAGATGTCCCCAACCGATGCACAGGCTAGTGGTCCACCCGGGGTCCCGACTCTGGACAGCCAGCACTTCATCCATGGCCACCGGACCTATGCAACTTGCCCTCGCAAGGGACAGGGGAGAAGAGGAGAGAAGAAAAGAAACGGCAGATCAACTGGTCTAAAAAAGGGGGGTCTATTTAAAGGCTAGATTATACAAATGAGTTTTAAGATGGGACTTAAATGCTTCTACTGAGGTAGCATCTCTAACTGTTACCGGGAGGACATTCCAGAGTACTGGAGCCCGAATAGAAAACGCTCTATAGCCCGCAGACTTTTTTTTGGCTCTGGGAATCACTAATAAGCCGGAGTTCTTTGAACGCAGATTTCTTGTCGGGACATATAGTACAATACAATCGGCGAGATAGGCTGGAGCTAAACCGTGTAGTATTTTATACGTAAGTAGTAAAACCTTAAAGTCGCATCTTAAGTGCACAGGAAGCCAGTGCAGGTGAGCCAGTATAGGTATGTATATATGTACATATGTATATAAAGGTATATACAGTATAGGCGTAATATGATCAAACTTTCTTGTTTTTGTCAAAAGCCTTGCAGCCGCATTTTGTACCAACTGTAATCTTTTAATGCTAGACATAGGGAGGCCCGAAAATAATACGTTACAGTAATCGAGACGAGACGTAACGAACGCATGAATAATGATCTCAGCGTCGCTAGTGGACAAGATGGAACGAATTTTAGCGATATTACGGAGATGAAAGAAGGCCGTTTTATCGCAATTTTGATTTTTTGGGGTTTGTTTTTTTTATTTTATGGACATTTTCGCAGGTCCTGATGTGTGTGTCAAATTTGGTGAGTTTTGAAGCATGTTAAGTGGGTCAAATTAGCGTTTTTTTGTGGCGGCGGAAGAATAAAGAATAATAAAACCTTACAAATTCAATAGGGTCCTTTCGTCCCATTGCAAAAGGACTCCCTTTGGGATTCCTTTGACAATGGTCCTGTGCGGACCCTAATTAGCTAACCTCAATGACCCCAAAAATACTTTAAAATGAGTATATTCTCACTAATAACAAGTGCACTTTTCTTGGTAGAACTTTTTTTTTTTTAGACCTTTTTGCTCAATATGTTGAAAAATATTCTTAAATTAAGTAAATGCTAGTGCCATTATCTTGACATAATGATGTGCATACATCATGATTTTTTTTTTCATGCTTGATGTAAGAAATTATTACTTTAAAAAAGTAGTTTTATACTTGTGAGTGTTGATGACACAGCTTTGCAACAGTTGATATTCTAGTTTCAGGCATGTTTTACTCAATATAGGTCATCAAATCTCAGCAACAAGCTGTAATATCTTACTGAGATCATTTAGGACTAGGGATGTCCGATAATGGCTTTTTGCCGATATCCGATATTCCGATATTGTCCAACTCTTTAATTACCGATACCGATATCAACCGATACCGATATCAACCGATATATACAGTCGTGGAATTAACACATTATTATGCCTAATTTGGACAACCAGGTATGGTGAAGATAAGGTACTTTTTTAAAAAAATTAGTAAAATAAGATAAATAAATTAAAAACATTTTCTTGAATAAAAAAGAAGGTACAACAATATAAAAACAGTTACATAGAAACTAGTAATGAATGAAAATGAGTAAAATTAACTGTTAAAGGTTAGTACTATTAGTGGACCAGCAGCACGCACAATCATGTGTGCTTACGGACTGTATCCCTTGCAGACTGTATTGATATATATTGATATAAAATGTAGGAACCAGAATATTAATAACAGAAAGAAATGGGGGGAGGGAGGTTTTTTGGGTTGGTGCACTAATTGTAAGTGTATCTTGTGTTTTTTTATGTTGATTTAATTAAAAAACAACAACAACAAAAAACGATACCGATAATAAAAAAAACGATACCGATTATTTCCGATATTACATTTTAACGCATATATCGGCTGATAATATCGGCGGACATCTCTATTTAGGACCAAAACCCTTAAAACAAGTAAAACACTCTAACATAAAATCTGCTTAGTGAGAAGAATTATCTTATCAGACCGAAAATAAGCAAATATCACCCTTATTTGAGATATTTCATCTTACTTAGATTTCAGTTTTTGCAGTGTGAAAAGTAGGGTGTAAAAAAAAAAAAAAAAAAAAACCCCCGCCAAAGGTTTTTCTACACTCTACAGGCAAAAGGTCAAAGGTCTCCTTCTCGCTCTATCTGTGCCGTGGCGTCTACAGTAAGAAGAGAGGCGAGCGACCGTGAGAGTTGAAGGTCACATGATTTAATGACCTCGCAGGCCACCGCTCGGAATGTTAATTGATGCCTGAGAAGAAGCAGAGCAGCTCAGGACGCGGCGCTGAGAAGGCGGGTCATGAAAGAGCTCCTATGATACTTTTATGCGCCCTCCTCCTCCTCCTCCATGATTTGTTGCCCTGCTAGGATTACACAGTCTTGGAGTGATGGAGCAAAGCTGTGCAGGAGTCACGTCCTTGTCCTCAAACTAATCTCTACTCTTTTTTTTTTTATATGCCTGAACTTGAATCGTTTACCTCAAACAGCCACTTTTAGCAGGGATGTGAAAAGAATGTTGGAAATGTAGAAGTTGGCTTTTCAGACATCGATAAGTGCTTGTTTTCTCGTTTTTCTGTCCTTCTGGCACGCGGATTGTAACATTCCGCACGGCTCCATATAGGAGCTCTGCAAAAAGTCAGTGTTCAAAAACAAGAAAAAAAAAAATTACAAAAATGAGGGGTATTTTATTTGAACTAAGCAACATTATCTGCCAATAGAACAAGAACATTTGGCTTGTCAAGACTTTCCAAAACAAGTCAAATTAGCTAACCTCAATGAACCCAAAAATACCTTAAAATAAGAATACTCTCACTAATAAGTGCACTTTTCTTGGTACAAAAAAAGAGAAGAGACCTTTTTGCTCAATATGTTGACAAATATTCTTACAAACCCCGTTTCCATATGAGTTGGGAAATTGTGTTAGATGTAAATATAAACGGAATACAATGATTTGCAAAAAAATTTCAACCCATATTCAGTTGAATATTCTACAAAGACAACATATTTGATATTCAAACTGATAAACATTTTTTTTTGGCAAATAATCATTAACTTTGGAATTTGATGCCAGCAACACGTGACAAAGAAGTTGGGAAAGGTGGCAATAAATACTGATAAAGTTGAGGAATGCTCATCAAACACTTATTTGGAACATCCCACAGGTGTGCAGGCAAATTGGGAACAGGTGGGTGCCATGATTGGGTATAAAAGTAGATTCCATGAAATGCTCAGTCATTCACAAACAAGGATGGGGCGAGGGTCACCACTTTGTCAACAAATGCGTGAGCAAATTGTTGAACAGTTTAAGAAAAACCTTTCTCAACCAGCTATTGCAAGGAATTTAGGGATTTCACCATCTACGGTCCGTAATATCATCAAAGGGTTCCGAGAATCCGGAGAAATCACTGCACGTAAGCAGCTAAGCCCGTGACCTTCCATCCCTCAGGCTGTACTGCATCAACAAGCGACATCAGTGTGTAAAGGATATCACCACATGGGCTCAGGAACACTTCAGAAACCCACTGTCAGTAACTACAGTTGGTCGCTACATCTGTAAGTGCAAGTTAAAACTCTCCTATGCAAGGCGAAAACCGTTTATCAACAACACCCAGAAACGCCGTCGGCTTCGTTGGGCCTGAGCTCATCTAAGATGGACTGATACAAAGTGGAAAAGTGTTCTGTGGTCTGACGAGTCCACATTTCAAATTGTTTTGGGAAACTGTGGACGTCGAGGAAAAGAACCATCCGGATTGTTATAGGCACAAAGTTGAAAAGCCAGCATGTGTGATGGTATGGGGGTGTATTAGTGCCCAAGACATGGGTAACTTACACATCTGTGAAGGCGCCACTAATGCTGAAAGGTACATACAGGTTTTGGAGCAACATATGTTGCCATCCGAGCAACGTTATGATGGACGCCCCTGCTTATTTCAGCAAGACAATGCCAAGCCACGTGTTACATCAACGTGGCTTCATAGTAAAAGAGTGCGGGTACTAGACTGGCCTGCCTGTAGTCCAGACCTGTCCCCCATTGAAAATGTGTGGCGCATTATGAAGCCTAAAATAGCACAAGGGAGACCCCCGGACTGTTGAACAACTTAAGCTGTACATCAAGCAAGAATGGGAAAGAATTCCACCTGAAAAGCTTCAAAAATGTGTCTCCTCAGTTCCCAAACGTTTACTGAGTGTTGTTAAAAGGAAAGGCCATGTAACACAGTGGTGAACATGCCCCTGTGCCAACTTTTTTGCAATGTGTTGCTGCCATCAAATTCTAAGTTAATGCTTATTTGCAATAACAAATTTAGTTTTTCAGTTCAAACATTATATATCTTGTCTTTGCAGTCTATTCAATTGAATATAAGTTGAAAAGGATCATTGTATTCTCTTTTATTTACGAATTACACAACGTACCAACTTCACTGGTTTTGGGTTTTGTAATTTTATTGACAGCTTATTTAAGAAACATATTTATTATTACTAACATTTATTATTAATTGAGTTATAATTCATTCATTGTAGCCCTGCGTAATTGCATGTGCGTGTATTTTTCATCAGTTTTTATGACTCCCTTCTTTTGCAATATACAGTATCCGATTAGTATTTTTTTTTTTTTTTTTTTTTTTTTTAGGTTTATCTTGTGAAACTGTAAGTAGATTGCATATAGTTATTGAATAATATTAAAATCTAGAGTAAGATCATTCTTTCAGTGTTAATAATTGAGTGGCCCCCTCTCTAGTGGAAAAGTTGGGCCCCAAGGTGAAAAAGGGTGAAGAAGCCCTGCCCTGGGAGTCACTCTTGTCATGTTGTGGTACTTGTCCATGCTTGGATTCATGTGCACTGCTTTGTGTGTTGTTTTGTGGACCATGTTGCGTTTTGTTGTTGTGTTATGGTGCATATACACTACCGTTCAAAAGTTTGGGGTCACATTGAAATGTCCTTATTTTTGAAGGAAAAGCACTGTACTTTTCAATGAAGATAACTTTAAACTAGTCTTAACTTGAAAGAAATACACTCTATACATTGCTAATGTGGTAAATGACTATTCTAGCTGAAAATGTCTGGTTTTTGGTGCAATATCTACATAGCATTTCCAGCAACTATCACTCCAGTGTTCTAATGGTACAATGTGTTTGCTCATTGGCTCAGAAGGCTAATTGATGATTAGAAAACCCTTGTGCAATCATGTTCACACATCTGAAAACAGTTTAGCTCGTTACAGAAGCTACAAAACTGACCTTCCTTTGAGCAGATTGAGTTTCTGGAGCATCACATTTGTGGGGTCAATTAAACGCTCAAAATGGCCAGAAAAAGAGAACTTTCATCTGAAACTCGACAGTCTATTCTTGTTCTTAGAAATGAAGGCTATTCCACAAAATTGTTTGGGTGGCCCCAAACTTTTGAACGGTAGTGTACGCTATCATAAACTATCCCATACTGCCTTGTGGGATACATCGCGGTCATCTGCAACCAGTATATTTCCAGTTTTAGTGTATAGCAAACTTGTTTTGGTGCTAGAAGTGGAACAATGTACAGGAACATAAAACACATGGATGCAATGTGTCCACTCATAGATAGAAGAAGCCGCCCAGACAAAAACAAAGATGGCAGCAAAGAGGTTTGAGGGTGAACCTCAGCACTCTGATTTATTTCCTCTCTTGAGAACAAAATCAGCGTATTTTTTTTTCTTACGACTTTTTCCCAACTTGTTCGCCTGGATCCCCAAAGGCTCGTTTGCGGTTGCAGCTGAATACTTGAAGATGATCAAGCAAACATGCCTTGTGGGCCTTGAGGGGAAACGATGATACAGCAAATGTTGAGATTTGTTCCAGGACTTTCTGCTGCGTTTGTGTGGTCTCTGTGGACATTGTCTGCCCCCCTCCCCACCCCCGTGCTCCCTTAATTGCATGGGAGAGATCTTTCTTGGGAATGTAATCACCCCGAGTGGTGGAGTTAATCTGTATATTGTTCTTTCACACATTAAAAAAAGAATGATGTTAAATAAAACAACTGCAGCTCACTTTAAACATTTGAAGTTATGACAGTGGTTATCAAGTCTCACCTTTGATTACATTTAGAGATGTCCGATAAATGCTTTAAAATGTAATATCGGAGATTATCGGTATCGTTTTTTTTTAATTATCGGTATCGTTTTTTTTTTTTGTTTGTTTGTTTTTATTAAATCCATATAAAAAACACAAGATACACTTACAATTAGTGCACCAACCCAAAAAACCTCCCTCCCCCATTTACACTCATTCACACAAAAGGGTTGTTTCTTTCTGTTATTAATATTCTGGTTCCTACATTATATATCAATATATATCAATACAGTCTGCAAGGGATACAGTCCGTAAGCACACATGATTGTGCGTGCTGCTGGTCCACTAATAGTACTAACCTTTAACAGTTAATTTGACTCATTTTCATTAATTACTAGTTTCTATGTAACTGTTTTTATATTGTTTTACTTTCTTTTTTATTCAAGAACATTTTAAAAATTTATTTATCTTATTTTATTTTATAATTTTTTTTAAAAAGGACCTTATCTTCACCATACCTGGTTGTCCAAATTAGGCATAATAATGTGTTAATTCCACGACTGTATATATCGGCATCGGTTGATATCGGTATCGGTTGATATCGGTATCGGTTGATATCGGTATTGGTAATTAAGAGTTGGACAATATCGGAATATCGGATATCGGCAAAAAGCCATTATCAGACATCCCTAATTACAATAAAACCTTTATCTATCCATCCATCCATCTTCTTCCGCTTATCCGAGGTTGGGTCGCGGGGGCAGCAGCCTAAGCAGGGAAGCCCATACTTTCCTCTCCCCATCCACTTCGTCCTGCTCCTCCCGGGGGATCCCGAGGCGTTCCCAGGCCAGCCGGGAGATATAGTCTTCCCAACGTGTCCTGGGTCTTCCCCGTGGCCTCTTACCTGTCAGACGTGCCCGAAACACCTCCCTAGGGAGGCGTTCGGGTGGCATCCTGACCAGATCCCCGAACCACCTCATCTGGCTCCTCTCGATGTGGAGGAGCAGCAGCTTTACTTTGAACTCCTCCCAGATGGCAGAGCTTCTCACCCTATCTCTAAGGGAGAGCCCCGTCACCCGGCGGAGGAAACTCATTTGTACCCGTGATCTTGTCCTTTCGGTCATAACCCAAAGCTCATGACCATAGGTGAGGATGGGAACGTAAATCGACCGGTAAATTGAGAGCTTTGCCTTCCGGCTCAGCTCCTTCTTCACCACAACGGATCGATACAGCGTCCGCATTACTGAAGACGCCGCACCGATCCGCCTGTCGATCTCACGATCCACTCTTCCCTCACTCGTGAACAAGACTCCGAGGTACTTGAACTCCTCCACTTGGGGCAAGATCTCCTCCCAAACCCGGAGATGGCACTCCACCCTTTTCCGGGCGAGAACCATGGACTCGGACTTGGAGGTGCTGATTCTCATCCCAGTCGCTTCACACTCTGCTGCAAACCGATCCAGTGAGAGCTGAAGATCCTGGCCAGATGAAGCCATCAGGACCACATCATCTGCAAAAAGCAGAGACCTAACCTTTAATTAATTTTAATAAATCCCAATTATTCTTGTATTTTTTTTTTTTTTTACAAATGACCCCTTATTTGTTTACAGTGCTATTTTTTCTTCTTCTAATTTTCGTCAGAGTCCTTACAAGTTACGTGAGGTTCAGTGCTGTGATTCCTGGTTTGTAAAGGTGTCATGTTGCGGAGAATGGAACACCTCAAGGAAGTGTTGTGAGCCCAAACTTCTTTTCTATTATGGCAGGGGTGTCCAAACTTTTTCCACTGAGGGCCGCACACGGAAAAATGTAAGCATGCGGGGGCCATTTTGATATTTTTCATTTTCAAACCTTAACAAAATATATGGATTTTTTTTTTTTTTAACCTTTAGGGCTCCCGGGGACCATAAAGGGTCTCAGTCATTAAACTGTTCAAAATAAGTCAAATTATTATTATTCTTTTTTATTTAACGCTTACAGTAAATCTCTATATCAACTATCAACTTGAGGTTGATATAAAGTTAAAAAAAAAAAGTTTTTCTGTCAAAGACAACTTTGTTTTTTATAGTAAAACTGAAATATGCAGTATTTAGTAATTAGAGCCTTAAAAGATCAATAATGCAGGACACCATTGATTTAAATTCTTTAATATTTTTGAGTAATCACAGTGAAAAGTTAAATAAAATCCTACTAAATATATTATGGATCCAAAAGGTCCCCCACTCATAAAGTGATACATTTTTCTTATTTTTTTTAAAACTTTTAACACTTAAATTATGAGATCAACTTCAGATATATCTGTCGATTTTACGTTTGAACTATTATTTTGTTTGTTTTATGCTCTTTTGTCGAATAAAACTTTGATGTTTTTATATGCCCCCATCCATCCATTTTCTACCGCTTATTCCCTTCGGGGTCGCGGGGGGCGCTGGAGCCTATCTCAGCTACAATCGGGCGGAAGGCGGGGTATGGCCACCACACAATATATGCAATATTTTTTCCACAGAAAACATTTGAAAGTGATATTTTTTAACTAATAATTCATTATAACATAGATTTTTAGTCTTTTTTTTTTTTTGAGCAATGGCAAAAAAAAGAAAAAGAAACAAAGACAAAAGAAAAAAAACAGCCTGCATGGCAACTTTTGTGTCAACATTGCAACTTTTTCTTGTTAGATTTCACCTCATTCCACTTTTTTTAAATGTTTTTTTTAAATGTTTGCAATATTATAAATTTTGCAATTTTTGCAGAATGTGTGGCGGGCCGGTAAACAATTAGCTCCGGGCCGCAAATGACCCCCGGGCCGCACTTTGGACACCCCTGCATTATGGTCACTGATATATTTGTCAATCGTCCAGCCGGAGTGTGGAAAGCATTGTTTGCAGATGACGGAGCCTTGTGGAATAGAGCAGTATTTTTTCAACCTTTTTTGAGCCAAGGAACATTTTTTGCGTTGAAAAAATCCAGAGGCACACCACCAGCAGAAACCATTAAAAAACGAAACTCAGCTGAAAGTAAAAAGTCGTCGTCGCAATTGTTGGATATGACTTTAAACCATAACCAAGCATGCATCAATATAGCTCTTGTCTCAAAGTAGGTGTACTGTCCCCACCTGTCACATCACACCCTGACTTATTTGTGTTTTAGTTCTTGTCTTGCGCTCCTATTTTGGTGGCTTTTTTTGGTATTTTCCTGTAGGAGTTTCATGTCTTCCATCTACTTTGTTTTAGCAATCAAGAATATTTCCGTTGTTTTTTTATCCTATTTTGCGGGGACATTGTTGATTGTCAAGTCATGTTTGGATGTACATTGTGGACGCTGTCTTAGTTCCACAGTAAGTCTTTGCTGTCGTCCAGCATTCTCTTTTTATTTACTTTGTAGCCAGTTCAGTTTTAGTTTCGTTCTGCGTAGCCTTCCCTAAGCTTCAATGCCTTTTCTTAGGGGCACTCACCTTTTGTTTATTTTTGGTTTAAGCATTAGACACCTTTTTACCTGCACGCTGCCTCCCGCTGTTTCCGACATCTACAAAGCAATTAGCTACCGGCTGCCACCTACTGATATGGAAGAGTATTACACGGTTACTCTGCCGAGCTCTAGACAGCACCGACACTCAACAACAACACATCATTTGCAGACTATAATTACTGGTTTGGAAATTTTTTTTTTACCCCAAATAGGTGAAATTAAATAATCTCCCACGGCACACCAGACTGTATCTCACGCCGCGGCACAGTGGTTCAAAAACACTGGAATAGAGGACGCAATGTTGAGTATATTACCCACAAAATGAAATAAGGTATTTGCCTTGTTGAAGAGTGGGGTATGAAAAGTCTAAAGTTATGTACAAAACCCAAAACCAGTGAAGTTGGCACGTTGTGTAAAAGGTAAATAAAAACAGAATACAATGATTTACTAAATCCTTTTCAACCTACATTCAATTGAATAGACTGCAAAGACAAGATACTGGAAAACATTGTTATTTTTTGCAAATATTAGCTCATGTGGAATTTGATGCCTGCAACATGTTTCAAAAAAGCTGGCACAAGTGGCAAAAAAAGTTATTTGGAACATCCCACAGGTGAACAGGCTCATTGGGAACAGGTGGGTGCCATGATTGGGTATAAAAGTCCCACCAAATTTCACACTCGGCACAATGCAGTCCGAAATGTAGCGTTCTCCTGGCTACCTCCAAACCCAGACTCCATTAGATTGCCAGATGTAAAAGTGTGATTCATCACTCCAGAGAACATGTTCCCACTGCTCTAGAGTCCAGTGGCGACGTGCTTTACACCACTGCATACCACGCTTTGCATTGGACTTGGTGATGTATGGCTTAGATGCAGCTGCTCGGCCATGGAAACCCATTCCATGAAGCTCTCTGCGTACTGTACGTGGGCTAATTGGAAGGTCACATGAAGTTTGGAGCTCTGTAGCAAGTGACTTTGCACTATGCGCTTCAGCGTCCGCTGACCCACTCTCTGTCAGTTTATGTGGCCTACCACTTGGTGGCTGAGTTGCTGTTGTTCCCAAACTCTTCAATGTTCTTATAATAAAGCCTACAGTTGACTTTGGAATATTTAGGAGCGACTGGATTTGTTGCACAGGTGGCATCCTATGACAGTTCCACGCTGGAAATCACTGAGAGCGGCCCATTCTTTCACAAATGTTTGTAGAAACAGTCTCCATGCCTAAGTGCTTGATTTTATACACCTGTGGCCAGGCCAAGTGATTAGGACACCTGATTCTCATCATTTGGATGGGTGGCCAAAAACTTTTGGCAATGTAGTGTATGTACTTTTTAAATGTGTATTTTTATTTCTGTTTTAAATGTTATTTTTTAGTCTGTCCTTTGCCTCTATTTCTTTGTGGTGTACAGCCCTTTGTTTTTCAACTGTGCTTGTTTTTAAAGGGCTTTATAAATAAAGTTGGTATGGTATGGTATGGTACTGCTTGAAATTGCATACTTTTCAAACTTTAATAGTATCCAATATTGCAACAAATATTACAGTATATTATCATACTTTCCAAACATGTTTTTGTCTAAATAAAAATAATTAAAAATACTTAACTTTACAGCAAACTACCCATCGAATTAATAAAAATGACAATACATTTTATGTTGTTCTTTACAGCATATTACTGTAAATTGAAAAAAAAAAAAACGACTACTGTTTTTTGCATTAAAACTATGTTGACTGAACTGCCAGTTTTTGACTGTAAAATCTACGGTTGTTGTTTTTACCGGTGTATTACTGTCAATGGAAAGACGGTACATTTGTTTTTTACAGTAGAAAAACTGGCAGCTAAGTTGCCAGAATAAAAAAATAACTTGTACTGTTTTTCCATTAACAATAAAATGTTGTGAAAAACAATGTAAATTTAATAGTAAAATTCTGGAAACTAAGCTGCCAGCTTTTTCCGTTAAACCCCCCCCCCCCCCCCCCCCAAAAAAAAAAAAAAACAGTGGTACTGTTTTTCCATATACCCTTAAATGTCTATCTGTGTTGGCCCTGCGATGAGGTGGCGACTTGTCCAGAGTGTACCCCATCTTCCGCCCGAATGCAGCTGAGATAGGCTCCAGCACCCCCCGCAACCCCAAAAGGCACAAGCGGTAGAAAATGGATGGATGGATGGATGTTTTAAAAAATTTAAAAAACACTATATTTTACAGTAAAATCTTATAAATGTAAAATTTTTATTGTAAAATCGACAGTCTACTTTAAAAATAAAATAAAATAAATATTTATAAATATAATTAATAATGAAATCCAGAGGCAAATTCATACATTTTTTTTTTTTTTTACAAGCGGCCCTCTGATGGCAGCCATAACTGCCATGTGGCCCTCAATGAAAACCAGTTTGATATTCCTGTAAACCAGGGGTGTCCAAACCTTTTCCACTGAGGGCCGCACACGGAAAAATAAAGCATGTGGGGGCCATTTGGATATTTTTCATTTTCAAACCATAACAAAATATATGGATTTTTTATTTATTTTACCTTTAGGGGTCCCGGGGACCATAAAGGGTCTCAGTCATTAAAATGTTAAAAATAAGTCATATTATTATTTTTTTTAAATTATTTAACGCTTACAGTGAATCTCTATATCAACTTCAAGTTGATATAAAGTAATACAAATCAAAACATTTTTTTTATGGCTTTCTGTCAAAAACAACTTAGTTTTTTTTATAGTAAAACTGAAATATGCAGTATTTGGTAAATAGAGCCCTAAAAGATCAATAATGCAGGACACCATTGATTTTAATTATTTCATATTTTTGAGTAATCACAGTGAAAAGATAAATAAAAAATCACTAAATATATTTGGGATCCAAAAGGTGCCCCACTCATAAAGTGATAAATTTTTATTAGGTTTTTCTTGTACTTTCAACACTTCAGTTACGAGATCAACTTCAGATATATCTGTCCATTTTATGCTGGAACTATTATTTTGTTTGTTTTATGCGCTTTTGTCAAAGAAAACTTTGATGTTTTTATATGGTTACTACACAATATATGCAATATTTACCACATAAAACATTTTAAAGTGAAATATTTGAAGTAATTGGAACCCTGAAAATAATTCATTATAACATGGATTTTTTGTCATTATTTTTTTTTTTTGAGCAATGGCAAAAAAAGAAAAAGAAAGAAAGACAAAAGAAAAAAAAACAGCCTGCATGGCAGCTTTTGTGTCAACATTGCAACTTTTTCTCGTTAGATTTCACCTCATTCCATTTTTTTTAATGTTCTTTTTTTATTTTTACAATAGTATTTCCAGAATGTGTGGCGGGCCGGTAAACAATTAGCTGCGGGCCGCAAATGGCCCCCGGGCCGCACTTTGGACACACCTGCTGTAAATTAAGTTTGCCATAGAAATTGATTGAAACTTTTATTAGTAGATTGCACATTGAGAAATGGACATTGAAACAGTGTAGGTCTGACTTGGTAGGATATGTACAGCGAGCAGTGAACATAGTGAGCTCAGAAAGCATAAGAACAAGTATATACATTTGATTATTTACATTTGATTATTTACAATCCGGGGAGGTGGGATGTGGAGGGGAAAGACTGACTATGAGGGCAAAACTGAGAGTATCGGGCCGCTGAAGAGCCTGATAAATCTTGCGGACACTGAAAATGGAATGAAAAATAATACTGGAGTTTTTGAATAATACCAGACCAGGGGTCAGCAACCCGCGGCTCCGGAGCCGCATGCGGATTTTTGATCACTCTGATGCGGCTCATCTGCATACTTGCCGACCCCCCCCCGATTTCAGTGCCTCTCCCGGAAATCTCCCGGGGCAAACATTCTCCGATTTTCACCCGGACAACAATATTGAGGGCATGCCGTGATGGCACTGCCTTTAACGTCCTCTACAACATGTCGTCTTATACACCATGCTATCTGCGTGCCGGCCCGGTCACATGTAGTATGTGGCATCTGCATACACACGTAAGTGACTGCAAGGCATACTTGGTCAACAGCCATACAGGTCACACTGAGGGTTGTGATATAAACAACTTTAACACTGTTACTAATATGTGCCACACTGTGAACCCACACCAAACAAGAATGACAAACACATTTCGGGAGAACATCCACACCGTAACACAACATAAACACAACAGAACAAATACCCAGAATCCCTTGCAGCACTAACTCTTCCGGGCTACATTACACACCCCCGCTACCACCAAACCTCCCCACCCCACCCCACCCTTCCGTGCGTCGGTTGAGGTGGGCGGGGTTTGGTGGTAGCGGGGGTGTATAATGTAGCCCGGAAGACTTAGAGATGCATGGGATTTTGGGTATTTGTTCTGTTGTGTTTATGTTGTGTTGCGGTGCGGTGCGGATGTTCTCCCGAAATGTGTTTGTCATTCTTGTTTGGTGTGGGTTCACAGTGTGGCACATATTAGTAAGAGTGTTAAAGTTGTTTAAACGGGCACCCTCAGGGTGACCGGTATGGCTGTTGATCAAGTATGCCTTTCAGTCGCTTGTGTGTTTCGGCAGAAACCGCATACAACATGTGACTGGGCTGGCAAGCTGTTTGTACAGGTTGTAGAGGGCGCTTAAGGCAGTGCTATCATAGCACGCCCTTATTATTGTTGTTTGGGCGAAAATCAGCAGTAGTGACGTGCGGTGAGGTTCATGGCTGGTGAGGTACTGACTTCATCACAGTCAGATTTACAAACATATGAACCCTAAAGAGTATCTTATTCACCATTTGATTGGCAGCAGTTAACAGGTTATGTTTAAAAGCTCTTACCAGCATTCTTCCCTGCTTGGCACTCAGCATCAAGGGTTGGAATTGGGGGTTAAATCACCAAAAATGATTCCCGGGCGTGGCACCGCTGCTGCCCACTGCTCCCCTCACCTCCCAGGGGGTGAGCAAGGGGATGGGTCAAATGCAGAGGACTAATATCACCACACCTAGTGTGTGTGACAATCATTGGTACTTTAACTTAACTTTAACTTTACACATACAAACTGTAGCACACAAAAAAGCACATTTAATTAAAAAAACGTTATTATGGTCTTACCTTTACTTATAAATGAAGTCCATGCGCCACTCCTTTTGAACAAAAGCATCGATAACTTGTTTATAGAAGTCTTCCTTATCTTTCTTCAGTTTTAAAAGTCTCTCTGTCTCGATGGAGATATTCCTTTAATTATTTCCTCCTGCTTCGATTGAAAGTTCAGTTTAGAAAACTGTTTTATTTTAGATATGTAATCCTCCATGTTAAAAGCTCTGTTTTCATTTCATAATTCCACAGTATTCTGGACATCTGTGTTGGTGAATCTTTTGCAGTTTGTTTAATGAACAATGGAGATTGCAAAGAAGAAAGTTGTAGGTGGGATCTGTGTATTAGCGGCTGGCTGTAGCAACACAACAAGAAGGACTTACTTGGATAGCAGACGCGCCAGTCGATGCGAGCCGCCTTCGCATCTGTGTTGGGGTGAAGTCCTTCGTCACGCTGTCGATCGCTGGAACGCAGGTGAGCACGGGTGTTGATGAGCAGATGAGGGCTGGCTGGCGTAGGTGGAGCGCTAATGTTTTTATCATAGCTCTGTGAGGTCCGGTTGCTAAGTTGCTAAGTTAGCCTTAGCGTCGTTAGCAACAGCATTGTTAAGCTTTGCCAGGCTGAGAATTATTAACCGTGTAGTTACATGTACATGGTTTAATAGTATTGTTGATCTTCTGTCTATCCTTCCAGTCAGGGATTTATTTATTTTCTTTCTATCTGCATTTGAGCCCGATGCTATCACGTTAGCACAGTAGCTAAAGTGCTTCGTCGATATATTGTCGTGGAGATAAAAGTCACTGTGAATGTCCATTTCGCGTTCTCGACTCTCATTTTCAAGAGGATATAGTATCCGAGGTGGTTTAAAATACAAATCCGTGATCCACAATATAAAAAGGAGAGAGTGTGGAATCCAATGAGCCAGCTTGTACCTAAGTTACGGTCAGAGCGAAAAAAGATATGTATTTTACTGCATTTTCGTCCGTCACTCTAACGTTCCTCATCCACAAATCTTTCATCCTCGCTCAAATTAATGGGGTAATCGTCGCTTTCTCGGTCCGAATAGGTCTAGCTGCGTTGAAAACAATAGGAAAATATGAGGAAGTGAACAACTGACAACGTCACGCTACTTCCGGTAGGGGCAAGGCTTTTTTTTATCAGAGACCAAAAGTTGCGAACTTTATCGTCGATTTTCTCTACTAAATCCTTTCAGCAAAAATATGGCAATATCGCGAAATGATCAAGTATGACACATAGAATGGATCTGATATTCCCGTTTAAATAAAAACAATTCATTTCAGTAGGCCTTTAACCTTGTTGGAGGTACCGAACCCCACCAGTTTCATATGCACACTCACCGAACCCTTCTTTAGTGAAAAATATATATATATATTTTTTCCAAATTCAAGACAAAGTTATATAATAATAATAATAATAATAGATTTTATTTGTAAAAAGCACTTTACATTGAGTAAAAAAACTCAAAGTGTTACAGTGTATAAAAAAATAAATAAAATAATAAAAAAATAAAATAAAAAGGTAATAAAAAATAAATAAAAATAAAAACTAGAACAGACAAATAGCTAAAACTAGTATGCATATATTTAAAAAAAGGCTTTTTTTTAAAAAGAAGGGTTGTTAAGCCTTTTTTAAAAGCATCCACAGTGTGTGGTGCCCTCAGGTGGTCAGGGAGAGCGTTCCAAAGACTGGGAGCGGTGGAGCAGAAAGCCCGGTCTCCCATTGTTCGTAGCTTTGTCCTCGGAGGTTGGAGGATGTTAGCCTGTCCGGGAGTAGTTCTTTGAGGTAGAGGGGGGCATTTCCATGGAGGCACTGATGGGTTAGTAGGGAGACTTTGAATTCAATCCTATATGTTTTTGGTAACACTTTAGTATGGGGAACATATTCTAAGTAACAAAGACTTAATTTAGAGTTATTTGGTTAGGGCCAGGGTTAGAGGGTTAGGGTTATAATAAGGCCATGCCAAATAAGGCATTAATAAGTACTTAATAATGACTAGTTAAGAGCCAATATGTTACTAATTTGCATGTTAATAAGCAACTAATTAATGGTGAATATGTTCCCCATACTAAAGTGTAAACATGTTTTTTTACTGGTGCACAAAATTAACCGTGCATGAACATCACCTTGTTCAAACAACAAAACCAACACAGTGCATAAACTCACAACAAATTACACACCTGCAAATCAGTCTGACTTCTGCTGTTGCCGTATCCGTAATACGCCGATAGGGAAAAGTTTTTATTTACACGATGAGTCGGGTGTGTCTTGACCTCCGCCGAACCCCTGAGCCCGACTCACCGAACCCCTAGGGTTCCATCGAACCCAGGTTAAGAACCACTGCCCTAGTGTGTGAATGAATGGTTGTTTGTCTACCTGTGTGCAGCTGGGATAGACTCCAGCTCCCCAGCGACCCTGAGAACAACAAACGGTATAAAATGAATGGATGGATAATATAAGTATTGACTTTGATCTTAAACTGATCACTTACAGTTGGAAATCTGCGTTTTTAAACATTAATTTTCGAGTCAAAATATCACTTCCGTGTTGTTATTTTTTTACTGAAATATAAATCAATCAATCAAAGTTTATTTATATAGCCCTAAATCCCGAGTGTCTCAAAGGGCTGCACAAGCCGCAACGACATCCTCAGCTCAGATCTCACATCAGGGCAAGAGAAAAACTCAACCCAATGGGATACAATGAGAAACAGGATAGAGTTGGGACATGATAAACCTTATCTAAGTTCTTTGCATGCATGTTATAGAATTTTAAATGACATTTTAAAAGATAATAATTAGGGATGTCCGATAATGGCTTTTTGCTGATATCCGATATTCCGATATTGTCCAACTCTTTAATTACCGATACCGATATCAACCGATACCGATATCAACCGATATATACAGTCGTGGAATTAACACATTATTATGCCTAATTTGGACAACCAGGTATGGTGAAGATAAGGTACTTTTAAAAAAAAATTATAAAATAAAATAAGATAAATAAATTAAAAACATTTTCTTGAATAAAAAAGAAAGTAAAACAATATAAAAACAGTTACATAGAAACTAGTAATTAATGAAAATGAGTAACATTAACTGTTAAAGGTTAGTACTATTAGTGGACCAGCAGCACGCACAATCATGTGTGCTTACGGACTGTATCCCTGCAGACTGTATTGATATATATTGATATATAATGTAGGAACCAGAATATTAATAACAGAAAGAAACAACCCTTTTGTGTGAATTAGGAGGGAGGTTTTTTGGGTTGGTGCATTAATTGTAAGTGTATCTTGTGTTTTTTATGTTGATTTAATTAAAAAAAAACAAAAAAAACGATACCGATAATAAAAAAAACGATACCGATAATTTCCGATATTACATTTTAACGCATTTATCGGCCGATACATCCCTAATAATAATGTTAATAAATTATTTACAAAAAAATGTCTAATTCATTACATTGGACAGGTAGGTGTCAAAAACAGGTAGATGAGAATAAATGTCAGGTAAAATATAGCGTAGAAATGCACCCAATTGCCGGAAATGTAGTCTTCATTTTCAAAATGTTCTTGTATGGCAGCACTTTGTGCTGATTAGAAATGTTACTCTTTTTTCCCCCCTCAATTTTCCTTCTTTTTGTCTCATAGGGTGCTCACCGCCCCAAACAAGGTCAAAGAAAAAATCTAAAAACTCAAACAAGTCCTATGCTTTGATTATTTTGTCATCCTGTGCAAAAATGTATTGTCGTTTTGCTTAAAAATGTCACCTCTTACTTAACACAAAAAATAAAAAAAATCTCTAATATTCATGATGTACCGTAGGTATATGACGAGTAACTGATATCCTAGGTTTTTAGACTTTTTTAGATGCCTGTGGCAACGTCTTTTTCATGGACGCCCCTGCTTATTTTTCAGCAAGACAATGCCAAGCCACGTGTTTCAACAGCGTGGCTTCATAGTAAAAGAGTGCGGGTACTAGACTGGCCTGCCTGTAGTCCAGACCTGTCTCCCATTGAAAATGTGTGGCGCATTATGAAGCCTAAAATAGCACAACGGAGACCCCCGGACTGTTGAACAACTTAAGCTGTACATCAAGCAAGAATGGGAAATAATTCCATCTGAAAAGCTTCAAAAATGTGTCTCCTCAGTTCCCAAACGTTTACTGAGTGTTGTTAAAAGGAAAGGCCATGTAACACAGTGGTAAAAATGCCCCAGTGCCAACTTTTTTGCAATGTGTTGCTGCCATTAAATTCTAATCTAATGATTATTTGCAAAAAAAAATTAAGTTTCCCAGTTCGGACATAAAATATCTTGTCTTTGCATTGAATATAAGTTGAAAAGGACTTGCAAATCATTATTTACGATCTACACAACGTGCCAACTTCACTGGTTTAGGGTTTTGTATATCTAAAGAAGTCCACCCTGCAGTGTCTCTCTATGAAAATATTATATGTATAATGATTAATTACTATTTTGTGAAAATGTATTCCCCACAGTCAGGCCCTTAACCAATTAACTGCAGGAAACAAGGGTTTACTGTATACCATTTTTTTTTTACTTAAACATTGGACACCGTGTTATTGCCAATCGAAAGCATCAAGAAAGTTATTTCTTGAAAAGAGCATCCAGGAAAAGCAAAATCATGGACTGGTAGTTAAGTCCAGATTTCTCTTTTAACCGCACAAAAGAAGAAATAAACAGATGGTACATTAGACCAGGGGTCTCAGACACGCGGCCTGCGGGCCAATTGCGGCCCGCGAGACGTTATTTTGCGGCACGCACCTTAATATGAAAATTTAATGTTAGTGCGGCCCGCAAGTTTTATATGAATGGCGCTCGACAGCGTCATACTTGCCAACCCTCCCGATTTTTCCGGGAGACTCCCGAATTTCAGGGCAACCATTCTCTCGAATGTCTGCCGATTTTCACCCAAACAACAATATTAAGGGCGTGCCGTGATGGCACTGCCTTCAGCGCCCTCTACAACCTGTACAAACAGCGTGCCAGCCCAGTCACATGTTATCCCGTTGGGGGTTGGGGGGGTTTGGTAGTAGCGGGGGTGTATATTGTAGCCCGGAAGAGTTAGGGCTGCAAGGTGTTCTGGGTATTTGTTGTGTTGTGTTTATGTTGTGTTACGGTGCGGATGTTCTCCCGAAATGTGTTTGTCATTCTTGTTTGGTGTGGGTTCACAGTGTGGCGCATATTTGTAACAGTGATAAAGTTGTTTATAAGGACACCCTCAGTGTGACCTGTATGGCTGTTGATCAAGTATGTCTTGCAGTCACTTACGTGTGTCTGCAGGAGCCTCATACAACATGTGACTGGGCCGGCACACTGTTTATATGGTGAAAAAGCGGACGCGACAACAGGTTGCAGAGGACGTTAAAGGCAGGCCCTTAAAATTGTTGTCCGGGTGAAAATCGGGACAAATTCGGGAGAATGGCTGCCCCGGGAGATTGTCGGGAGGGGCTCTGAAATTCGGGAGTCTCCCGGAAAAATCGGGAGGGTTGGCAAGTGCGGGATAGCCATTCAAAGAAGGTGAATTCATTAAAAAGTGCATGTTAGATTTTTTTTAAGAAATCTTTTCTTGCGGCCCAGCCTCACCCAGTTTATGCATCCAGTGGCCCCCAGGTAAATTGAATTTGAGACCCCTGCATTAGATGAACAGGGCTTTCAAAGTTTCCTCCCCCCCAAAAATTAAAAGATAAACATATGCAGTGTTTCCCACACATTCATTTATTTGTGGCGGCCCGCCACGAAAGAATTAAGGCCGCCACAAAAAAATGTTGTTTTTAAAAAAAATGTTTTAATTTTTTTTGTCCTGTCCAGCTTCTCAGGCAAATCATATAGTTGATGTAGATGCCCATATTGGCTGTTCAGATTTACTTTACAAAAGAGAAGTGTAGGATCAAGATTTTTGGAGCTCTTTGATCAGTGGATCAGATGTTTGATGAAGCTTTGTGTCTATCTACCACCACTACTGTTTTCTGTTTATTTGTTACTGACTGAGGCAGGACACCTCTGCCTCTGTTTCACTTTATGTTGCTGGTAAATAATATGGTTGTAGTAGTGGGCTAAAGTTAAATTATTATGCACTAATTAAAGGGGCAGAGCTTTAAGAGACATTTTAGCTTTTATATTTTTATAAGATATATTTTTTGTAAGAACCACAATTAATAAATATATTTCACTGAATAACTTATTGTTCAAATCTGTATATAAATATGTAGATAAAGTGTTGTAATTATATTGTAAAATGGATGGATGGATGGACGTTTAAAACAAAACTGTTATTATTAATTAGTAAGTATACATTTTTTGAGCCTTTTTAGAGAAAATCATATCATTGTAGTAAATTATGCAAATTACTTGATGATGTCATGGTGACCACGCCCATAGCCACGCCCATAGCAACGCCCCCACCACCACAGGTATCTTGGCAGTTTATGGGAAACACTGATATGCTGTATCAGGAAATTAGAACAACAAATTTATTAACCGCATTAAAATGGCTAATGAATGTTATAGTTAATTGTCATTGTTAAAGCAGTACTGTTTGGTTTTGTCTGGTTTGAACAGACGCGTAATGTTAACTGTTAACACGTTAGCCATAGAAACTATTGAATGTGTCAGATAAGATTTAGAAGCTCTGCTCTAGGGACTGAAGCAAAGGTCATGTAGATAAATACACAAAGTGTTATCCAGTAGAACATTGACAGTGGGCCGCTCTTTGTGAGGAAGATAGCCGGTGTGTGGTTGCTTCAATATAACTCCCACTTCATGTAACCCTTTGAAGAAGAGAATGTGATGACACATTATTTGTTTATTGCTAATGAGAACATTTCTCCAGGCTAAATATGAAAGCCTAACCCCTCGTTTTAATGGGATTCCATGTTCTCTGCTTGACAATGCGCTGGATCAAGTAACAACACATTTAAGGTGTGGACTGCAACTTTATACTCAGAACCACAAACACAGCAGCTTCCTGTGGTGTTTACCCTGTAGCCTGGTTGAAAAATGATATATTTCCCAAACAGTTGGGCGGGTTTCCCTAGGGGGGGTGTGAGAGGCTGGGGGACTTCCAGTATTAGCATCTTGATTAAAGCTAGAACGTTATACAAGCCTGCTAAGTGGCCGCAGTGCTCATAGTAATCAACAGGCAGACCATAAAATATGACAAAGTATAGATACTGTAACTCTTGGGTTTACTGTGAATATGGTAGGAAATTAGGATATATACCAGTAATATGCTGGGCTCGAATTTAACCACGGCAACCGCGGCAACTAAGACCGCCATCGTCTTTCGCCGTGATGCCCCAAAAATGTACCAACATGCCGTGACCGTGTATAGTTCATTCCTATACGACATATTTCTGCTTAAACTCTTAATGGATCTGTTCCGATACAGCATCTACATGTGTATATATAAATTTACATAACTTAAAAAATATATAAATAAAAAAAAACTCCCTCTATCAAAATTTAAAAATAGGGATAAAGGCATCATGTAATGACAAAAAGCTGACAAGTTGATATTATTTAAGATTAAAAAAAAACTAATATTTGTCTTTAAAATATGGATAACGTTTATCTATAGCCTTTTTATTACAAATTACAAATGACATGATGGTATTACGTTCACACCCCAACACTGCTTTACCTAAAAATCAGTAATCATGATTTCAATATTGATAACAATAATCTTAATTATTACTTTGGTCATAATTGGCAGCCATAGATCTCATTTTTATCTATGTGGACAAAAAGTGCAGTTACGTCTTATGGCCATCAGGTACCATCTTTCAAAATTATTTATATAATAAATGATAAATGGGTTATACTTGTATAGCGCTTTTCTACCTTCAAGGTACTCAAAGCGCGTTGACAGTATTTCCATATTCACACACACATTCACACACTGATGGCGGGAGCTGCCATGCAAGGCGCTAACCAGCACCCATCAGGAGCAAGGGTGAAGTGTCTTGCCCAAGGACACAACGGACGTGACTAGGATGGTAGAAGGTGGGGATTGAACCCCAGTAACCAGCAGTCCCCATATTTTATATATATATATATATATATATATATATATATATATATATATATATATATATATATATATATATATATATATATATATATATATATATATATATATATATATGTATATATATATATATATATATATATATATATATATATATATATATATATACATATACATATATATATATATATATATATATACATACATATATATATATACATACATATATATATATATATATATATATATATATATATATATATATATATATATATATATATATATATATATATATATATACATACATACATACATACATGCATGCATGCATGCATGTATGTATGTATGTATGCATGTATGTATATTAGGGCTGCAACAACTAATCGATTAAAATTGATTATAAAAATAGTTGGCGATTAATTTAGTCATCAATTCGTTGGATCTATGCTATGCGCATGCGCAGAGGCTACTTTTTATTTTTATTTTTTAAATAAATCTTAATTTATAAACTGCAACATTTACAAACAGCTGAGAAACAATAATCAAAATGAGTATGGTGCCAGTATGCTGTTTTTTTTTCAATAAAATACTGGAAAGGATAGAAATGTAGTTTGTCTCTTTTATCCGATTATTAATCGAAGTAACAATCGACAGATTAATCGATTATCAAATTAGTTGTTAGTTGCAGTCCTAATGTAT
>NC_084737.1:78123047-78163047 GCF_033978785.1 Entelurus aequoreus
GTGTTTAATTCCTTGTAAGGAACACCTCTACAGCCCAATTTATCGCTGTCAATTTTTTTCATGTTGGTCGACTTCCAAGTTTAAAACCGGATTTCCCATAGTAAATACTTTTTGTAAAGCAATCAGTCCCAGGCTCAAATGTTAAAAACTCTACAGATGTGTACTAAACCAGGGCTGTACGCTTAACTTTTTCACTAGTGCTGTGAAATGAAAAAAGTTAGTAGCACAGACATTTTTTTGTAGCAAAATTAATTTTCTTAAATATCACAATGTGTGAGTGTGAATGTTGTTTGTCTATCTGTGTTGGACCCATACTTGCCAACCTTGAGACCTCCGAATTCGGGAGATTCGGGACGGGGTCGGGGTGGGCGGGACCTGGGGCGGGGGCGGGGGGAGTATAGATAGTAGTATATTTATAGCTAGAATTTACTGAAATTCAAGTATTTCTTATATATATATATATATATATATATATATATATATATATATATATATATATATATATATATATATATATATATATATATATATATATATATATATATATATATATATATATATATATATATATATATATATATACAAATAAAATAAATACTTGACTTTCGGTGAATTCTAGTAATATGTATATATGTATTTTATTATATATATATATATATATATATATATATATATATATATATATATATATATATATATATATATATATATATATATATATATATATATATATATATATATATATATATATGTCTTAATTAGATGATCCAAAAAATAGTGCTCGATACCGTGGTAGAGCGTAATATGTATGTGTGGGAAAAAATCACAAGACTATTTCATCTCTACAGGCCTGTTTCATGAGGGGTTTCCTCAATCCTCAGGAGATTTTTTTTTCTTTTCTCCTGAGGATTGAGGAAACCCCTCATGAAACAGGCCTGTAGAGATGAAATAGTCTTGTGATTTTTTCCCACACATACATATATATATATATATATATATATATATATATATATATATATATATATATATATATATATATATATATATATATATATATATATATATATATATATATATATATATATATATATATATATATATATATTCACATAAATAAAAGAAATAGTTGAATTTCAGTGTTCATTTATTTAAAAATATACACACACACATAACACTCCTCTATTCATTGTTGTATTTGAAGGAGCATAGGTATGGGCGGTGTAATATTCTGGGTTGGAGTCAATAACCAGGCAAGGTGATGAAGTTACGTCTCTATACCAAAGACTATAAAAATGGGACCCATTACCTCCCTGCTTGGCACTCAGCATCAAGGGTTGGAGTTGGGGGTTAAATCACCAAAATGATTCCCGGGCGCGGCGCCGCTGCTGCCCACTGCTCCCCAAGGGGATGGGTCAAATGCAGAGGACAAATTTCACCACATCTAGTGTGTGTGTGACAATCATTGGTACTTTAATCTTTAATCTTTACTTCATACTTCAGAACCGACTCCCACACTTGCCGTCAGGGTGCGCAATACAACGTAAACCGTTGGCCAACCAAAAAGTAACCATAGAAGAACACTATACCCAACATTCACCAGGAGATGGCAACAAACAACTTAGATCAGTGGTCCCCAACCACCAGGCCACGGCCCGGTACCGGGCCGCACAATAAATTAAAAAATAAATAAATAAATAAATTAATTTATTATTATTATTTTATTTTTTATTAAATCAACATAAAAAACACAAGATACACTCACAATTAGTGCACCAACCCAAAAAACCTCCCTCCCCCACACTCATTCACACTCATTCACACAAAAGGGTTGTTTCTTTCTGTTATGAATATTTCTGGTTTCTACATTATATATCAATATAGATCAATACAGTCAGCAGAGATACAGTCCGTAAGCACACATGATTGTATTTTTTTATGACAAAAAAATATATATACCAGACCAGGGACGTGCACATGATTATAGAGGGGCAGGGGCTCAAAGTCAGAAAAGGGCAGGAATTTTTTTTTTGGTCCTTTACACAATATGGAAATTAATGTAAAATTAAATTTGCTAATAGGAAGCTAACTACTTAGCTGTGTGTCCTTTGTAGGTAAAAGTGATTGCCATTTCTTTTGTGTCAACAAATTATGGTCCTGATGAGTTAATTCACATTATCATAGGCTTGGAAGACATGAAAAGCAACAAAACACTGGTTTATTATTAGGCTATTTTTTGTTAAAGATAAGCACTTTAATATTGAACATTGAACAGTGCAACATGAACTTTGAAAAAAAATACAAAAATAAATACCCCAATGGAAAAAACTTCAATGTGAAAATCTGTCCTTCTTCCCTTAACTTGATGAAAACACCATCAAGTTGTAACTTATGGTCTTTCTCACTTAATGCTCAGACTAAACAACTGAAACGCAATACAGGGCCAAAAATATGGACCAGGGGCCAGTAGAGGGCTGTATCCTTTCTCTTTTTGGCATTGGGCTGCAGGCATAATCAACATGAATCAAGTTTAAATACAGATGGCAATATTCCTAACAGATAACCTACATCTTATATCCCCAGAATGCTGAAATTATTATTATTATTAATAATAATAATAATACTAATAATAATTATTATTATTATTATCATTATCATCGTTCTTCTTCTTATTATTATCATTATTATTATTATTATTTTGTTAACCCACACAGTAATGGCAAAGTCACAATAACCTTATATCTAAAACTCTACTGTGAGAGAAATGTGATCCGCCGTAAACGTGCATTTTATTTTGAAAATTAACCCGGTGTTTTATTTTGTACATTACTTCCTGTCCCGCACGATCCGCTCTGCTCTGTGCGGACTTGATGTGCCGTGCTCAATTGATGCGCCGTGCTCCGACGTCCGGCAAAAACAGAAGCTGACACATTGACTAATAGAATAATACAGCGTTTTTCTGCAATATTACCCATATTAGATGCTGAATAAGTGGACGGCGACTAGACCATAACTCACAGCTTCAAGTTGCTCCACTGTCACGTCTGAGTAACCCTGGCTGCAGCCCGCAGATCGAGGAGGGGCTAAACCAGGGGTGTCAAACGTAAGGCCCGTGAACAGGTTTTATCCGGCCCGCGGGATGAGTTTACTAAGTATAAAAATGAGCCGAAATTTTTGAATGAAAGAAACTGCTGTTTTAATTGTGTCCACTAGATGTCACAATAGCAATTATTTGTGTCTTTCTAGATTATGCTACATATGTAAAAAAAAAATATATATATATATACCACACGATGTAAGCAAACTACATAAATAACATCCTGTAATTTGATTTTTATATATATATTTTTAATAATAATAATAATAATAATAGATTTTATTTGTAAAAAGCACTTTACATTGAGTAAACAACCTCAAAGTGCTACAGTGTATTAAAAAATAAAATAAAATAAATAAATAAATTAGAAAAAATAAAAAGATAATAAAAATAAATAAAAACTAGAAGAGCCAAATAGCTAAAACTAGTATGCATATATCTAAAAAAAAAAAAAGGCTTTTTTAAAAAGAAGGGTTTTAAGCCTTTTTTAAAAGCATCCACAGTCTGTGGTGCCCTCAGGTGGTCAGGGAGAGCGTTCCACAGACTGGGAGCAGCGGAGCAGAAAGCCCGGTCTCCCATTGTTCACTGAAGTTGTCTTTATTTTTAAGTTATCGTGCCGTGATTTTACCGTTCCGGCCCACTTGGGAGTAGATTTTTCTCCATGTGGCCCCCCATCTAAAATGAGTTTGACACCCCTGGGCTAAACGTTTAAAGGAAGCGGCAGGCTCAAACAACCCGGTATTACAAGAAAACATGGAGTTTTTGTACCGCTGGTTTTTTTGTTTGTTTTTTTTACATCACTTACAGGAATTTATTAATGTTGTTTAAAGAAAAAAGAAAAAAAAACACACACAGGCAGAGGGCACTTTTTAAGACGAGGCAAAAAAGGGCAGGGGCTCAAGCACCCATAGGGCCCTATGTGTGCACGTGCCTGTACCAGACCCCCCGCCCCGGTCCGTGGGATACATTTTCAAGCGTTGACTGGTCCGCAGTTACAAAAAGGTTGGGGACCACTGACTTAGATCACTCTATTACAGGCAGCATCTGTGAAATTTGATTTGCAGGAAAGGAGTGAGTTTAGGGTTGAATTGTCCATCCTCGTTCTATTCTCTGTCACTCGTCGTCGCCATGACTGTGTCTTCTTCGTTCTTCGTCTCCTTCTTGTTGTGTGTGCAGTTGTGCACTCGCCAAAAGCTGTAGGTGTAATAACGTGACTGGGCCGGCACGCTGTTTATATGAAGGAAAAGCGGACGTGACGACAGGCTGTCCTCACTCAGGTCCGCATGGACCTGGAGGGGGCGGGCCTTAAGTCCGGCTGGAAATCGGGAGAAATTCAGGAGAATGGTTGTCCCGGAAGATTTTCGGGAGAGGCACTGAAATTCGGGAGTCTCCCGGAAAATTCAGGAGGGTTGGCAAATATGGTTGGCCCTGTGATGAGGTGGCGACTGAGGTGTACACCGCCTTCCGCCCGAATGCAGCTGAGATAGGCTCCAGCACCCCCCGCGACCCCAAAAAGGGACAAGCGGTAGAAAATGGATGGATGGATGGATCACAATGTCATTATTAACACTGTGCACTCATACATATAAACACAATGTCATCATAAGGCCTACTGTAATGCTCAATTAAACGCAGAGAACATCCCTAAACTGTGCTAGCACTGTCGCTAACACTCGTGTAGGGCGGGGCGATACAGATCAAAACTCATTGCCCGATATACAATACAGGCCAAAAGTTTGGGCAAACCTTCTCATTCAATGTGTTTTCTTTATTTTCATGACTATTTACATTGTAGATTGTCACTGAAAGCATCACAACTATGAATGAACACATGTTGAGTTGTGTACTTAACAAAGAAAGGCGAAATAACTGAAAACATGTTTTATAATCTAGTTCCTTCAAAATAGCCACCCTTTGCTCTGATTACTTTTTTGCACACTCTTGGCATTCTCTCGATGAGCTTCAAGAGGTAGTCACCTGAAATGGTTTTCACTTCACAGGTGTACTTGAAGCTAATTGAGAGAATGCTAAGAGTGTGCAAAGCAGTAATCAGAGCTAAGGGTGGCTATTTTGAAGAAACTAGAATATAAAACATGTTTTCAGTTATTTTACCTTTTTTTGTTAAGTACATAACTCCACATGTGTTCATTCATGGCTTTGATGCATTCAGTGACAATCTACAATGTGAATAGTCATGAAAATAAAGAAAACCCATTGAATGAGGAGAAGGTGTGTTCAAACTTTTGGCCCGTACTGTAGTTTGGTCCATAAACTAACCCATAAATGGAAATATCTGTTAACGTAACTAAATATCTTCACCATGTCTTGATTAAAACATTTCGGGACTGGTGGGGATCCCAAATACACAAAAAACAAGTACCAAGTAAGAAAAGTAGGTTTTGCATAATAGGATTCCAACTTAAGAGGTGTTTTGATACAAGAAAAAATAAAAAGCCTTGAAAATATAAGAAAAGTCATATATAATCTCAGATCTTCTTTAAAAAAAACATTTCTTTAGCTAACAAAAACACAAAAGAACAAAATGTGAAATAAAGTGCCCTAGTTAAGGAGGTCATATTTAAACGTTAGCAGCAACATGAAAATAATTGTCCGTTAACAATAGGTAAACATTATTAAAGGACATACACACAAAGATTTTAGCCAGGAACACCAAACTGCCAACTGCTTCATGATGTTGTGTGACATGCTGTGTTCTGAAAATCACTTTCAAAAAGTATTTATTTATAGTTACTGCTTTACCAAAAATGTAATTGAATTACTAACGGAACTACTCTTTAACAAATGTCATTCATTACTAGGGAAAGTAATTATTGCGCTACATTAAAAACAATTTTATATCTGGCATTATGAGGGAACTCTCCTGAAGGAATCAATAAAGTATTATCTATCTATCTATGCAGTTAAGATAAGTTTGTGTATGGGTCTGTGTGTGCCTGTTGGCGGTGCCCGTTGCCTAGTGATGTGTGGTATCAGCAAGTCCACGCTCAGTAGTTTGAGCTGTTTTTGTTAGCTCAGCACTGCTGCTGGCTCTAATGGCAGCTCTTTTGAATCTTTCACTGGTTTGTGTTACCTCTACTTAATAAATACATTAAATGTGCTTCCATGGCTGTATGTTCTTGTCAACAAACGGGGTATTGTTTGGATGGCAAGTTTGTCACTTCAATCGTTTATTTGTTGTTTACCGTTCCCTCCGTTGTAATGAATTAAGACTTTGTTTATTCCGTGTTTAAGAAAGTGTGTGAGCTACTGGAGCTCCGCTCCCCTCTGTGCATGGAGGAGGAGGACGGAGACGCAGCTCTGCAGCATACACAGAGTGACTAGTGTTAGAAAATAGATGACATTTTATAGCTGCTAGGTGACTTAAGGGGCTTATTAAAACTAATTCAATTGATGCGCTTTGGTGTCTGCTGGTGTTTTTTTGTTTTTTTTTTATTCGTTTTTTCATTTAAGAAATATAATACTAGGGCTGCGACAACTAATCGATTAAATCGATTAAAATTGATTATTAAAATAGTTGCAATAGTCATTGATTCATTGGATCTATGCTATGCGCATGCGCAGAGTTTTATTTTATTTATGTTTTTAATACTTTTTTTTTTAAAATAAACCTTTATTTATAAACTGCAACATTTACAAACAGCTGAGAAACAATAATCAAAATAAGTATGGTGCCAGTATGCTGTTTTCTTCCAATAAAATACTGGATAGGATAGAAATGTAGTTTGTCTCTTTTATCCGATTATTAATCGATTAATCGAAGTAATAATCAACAGATTAATCGATTATCAAATTAATCGTTAGTTGCAGCCCTATATAAATGGGTTATACTTCTATAGCGCTTTTCTACCTTCAAGGTACTCAAAGCGCTTTGACAGTATTTCCACATTCACCCATTCACACACACATTCACACACTGATGGCGGGAGCTGCCATGCAAGGCGCTAACCAGCACCCATCAGGAGCAAGGGTGAAGTGTCTTGCCCAAGGACACAACGGACGTGACTAGGATGGTAGAAGGTGGGGATTGAACCCCAGTAACCAGCAACCCTCCGATTGCTGGCACATTTCCCACTCTACCAACTTCGCCACGCCGTCCCCATATAATACTATAGTACTATAGCGCCTCCCTTTCAATCACTCTTAGGCCCCGTTTACTATCTAGGGTAAATCCCACCTAACCTTATCCATGTCCATACACAACAATGCCACCGTTTAAGACCCCCTCTGTCCGCCGGCGCAACGTGACTTAATACACATGCGTGGAAAATGCACACGTCATAGGGTTGCTTTGTGTGCAAGTTCTTAAATGTAACTTATCTGAACAATATCCAGTGTTGTGGTATTTCAATTAACTGGAATCCAGTGTGCTGTGGGGCCCTATTGTAGTGAATCAAACCTGAGCCATCATAAATTAATCAAATCTTTATTAGACACGTAAACAATGTGATGAAGAACATTTTACATCGATCAATCTAGGGATCTAGATATCTGGTCAGGACACTCCTCACTTTTTTGCCTTCACCTTCATTGTCCATGCGTTTCTGGTGACTTTATATACTCTGGACCTAGACGTTGAGTCCGCGACATACATGGCGGACAATAACTGATACAGTCTGCCTTGCCAGTCCAAAAGCATTCACTGTTTTCCATAGTCTTCCCTCGTCAGTCAGGTAATACAAAGCACAGCACACGCTACCTTTTTTTTTATCGCATTCTCGTTGACTTTCCTTCGACAAATGGACAAAGTTTTTCGCTAAGTAGAATCGCAGCTGAACTGGACATTGGAAAGTTCTCTTGCCGTCTGAGAGGTGTTGTATCCCAAATAGCTGCAATCGCTTTCTCTTAAGGTATTCATGTGGGATTTCCACAAGCATCTGTACATGTTGAAGAAGGAGAAACACGGGCATGTCTGGATGACTCGCCTTCATATTTCTAGTGTTTACCTCCGAGTTACGAAACCGCTTTATTATGAAGCTGGCTGTGGCGCGTTCTTTCTGACGTCACTTCCTGTGTGGGACGCGGCCTTTCTGGCGTCACTTCCTCTCCAAACTCAGTTTGTAAACGATCAATGAGTCCATACAAAGCGTAGTGTAAACAATTGTCTGAGGAGGGGGACCTTAAACGTTGGTTTAGTGTGGCTGAAACGGAGCTTAGGCTAAATAATTATTCGTTTAAGGGGTTGACGACTTAAAGTAGACATAGCATCATTCATTCGCTCTGTGGGCGGCGCAAAGTCGCACATTTATCCAATGATTGTTTAGTTTGACTGTAGCACTGTGACGCTACCACATCAATGAAAAAAAGTTGTGCCAGCTGTCGCCAATATAGCTGATTCTATACAAAAATTGAAGGCATCCTAACACGTTTAGTCAAAGAAATGCAAACACTAAAGAACATTTTGGACCACTTTTTTTTTATGTTTTAGGGGAAACTGAATTTCCCTTGCAGTCTTTAGCAATCGCCACTGCTGTATATCTGGCATGGTAGAACAAGGCGGGTAAGCGAAGTCGGCAAGTCAGATCCATAACTTCAGGACAAGGATTGCCTCTAAGAGCTGGGTGGGTCTGGATGGAGTGCTAAGCAGGGCTGTTCGCGTGCCGTGGTTGGAGGGGCCGCTGGCCCACCGCTGGAGCTGAGGTGTGGCAAAGTGGCCGCACGGGCGATATTTGGTCTTACGGTCGAGGCTCCAGACACTCGCGTGCGTCTTGCTTACGGGTGATCAAAGTTTTTCAGTGGCCATATGTTCTGTGCGTTACTAGTCAATAGTGCTTAAATATTAGGCTATATATCAATTAATTCTATATATTTATTTAATTTATTTCCAAGTAAAAGACCCTCATTTTTAAGGTATGGCGGCTTCTATTTAGCCGTGGCGCTGTGCCACGATCAGATACATCACCCAATTTGCATTTTTTTTAAAAAGACATTCTAAATTACTTAATAATTAAAATTGAAGAAGATAAACATATTTAAACACACAAATAAAAATAATGTCTCTCATGAAGCCAGAACAATATTTAATGTTTACCCTGCTAAGAAAGTATATCGTATGACTATTTTAGTTACACTTGTAAAACTGTTTAGGGTGTTCAAATGTTGCTAAAATTGCCTATAAAGTTTTTATAATGGTGATAGTTATATCCTGGAACAGATTATTTTCATTATTTTCTGTGGAGAAACTGTTAGTTTTTTCCTAAATAAATATCTTGGAAAACATTTTGTTTATTCTTGGACGTACAATTGTACTATTAATTGGCTTTTTTAAGTCATGCACCGTAAACCTTTATGAAGCAACCATACAAGTCACGCTACACGGAAAAACAAAGACACAGTCGAGGTTAAACACATACATTGCTGCGCTTTTGGCTTTCAGGTCGAGCAGATTTAATTATTTCTGATGTTTGGGTCAGTGAAGCGGCCAAAAGCTGCAGTCAGTACAGAGCTAGTTAAAGGTGCATAGCTGCTAATGACAAGCAGATGCCGGCTCCACAAAACCATTGCATTCTGTCGCAAATGTCTCCCTTGAAATTCAAAGTCAAGTTAAGCTGTCAGAAGTTTTTGCATTGATTGATGTCTCAGTCAACATCAGCCATCCTGGAGGGAAGTAGAAGCATAACCACAACCAGTTGTCAACCCTACAGCGTTCAGACCTCAACAGTGACTCCTAACATGGCTGTGAAAGGCCTCGGAGCTCATCTTTCACTTTATATGTTCCCCGCTTATAGATATCAGAGTTGCATATTCAGTGAGTGTAGGTCACCGAGTGAGCATAATAGAGGCAGACGTTTGCTTTCAGTTTGAATACATATTGTGCCTTACATGTTGGCAGGTTAAGCAGGTGTAGTCCACATTACAAACTAGGTCATTGAGCAAGTCAGGCATGTTTAAATCCACACCCACTGTGTGAACGAAGCCGATATGACAAATTCTATCAAGGTACTTGCGTGGGCAGGTATTGTAAAAGTGTACCACGCATATTCCCTGTAATTACGTGACATATTTTCTTGTAATCTGCCCTTATCAGTTGTACAGTTGTATTGTAAATAAAGTAAATAATTCAATGTATATACTCTGTGATGACTGTATTATGATGATAGTACATATTTGTAACACTTATTCGGGTGTTACCATTTAGTGGTCAATTGTACGGAATATGTACTGAACTGTGCAATCTACTGATAAAAGTTTCAATCAATCAATAAAAACAGGTTGAGGAAAACAAACTCTCCGCAGTATTTGCTGTTTATTGAAAGACTTTCGACAAGCAAGAACTTGTCCTGAGAGAAGTAGCTCTGACAGAAGCAATGCCGGGAACAGCTGTCATTTGTGTCGCTGGGCCCAAAGCACATTCGCTTTAGAGCAC
The DNA here is from genome assembly GCF_033978785.1 of Entelurus aequoreus. NCBI lineage: Eukaryota > Metazoa > Chordata > Actinopteri > Syngnathiformes > Syngnathidae > Entelurus > Entelurus aequoreus. Next base: position 78,133,526 of record NC_084737.1, read on the forward strand.
TAGCGTGAGAGTGTTTGCGTCCAGTGATTAGTCTAGAACACAGGTGTCTAACTCAAGGCCTGGAGGCCAGATGTGGCCCGCCACTTCATTTTATTTGGCCCTCGAAAGCCTGGAAATGATTTGTATCAATAAAGTACTGTCAACTTTTCTTACTAAATGTATTCTTGCTTTCTATTTTGGGAGAAAAAAATATGTAATTGAAAATGATGTTATCTTAAACATTGTCTAATTATGCAAAAATATATGATCAAACATTTAAACCATTTTTTAAATAGAAATAAATACTAATAAAAATGATTTCAAAGCGAGTTATCAATCAAATTGTGCATTGTAAAAGTAGCAATAGATTTCATGGTAAAATGGTGAAATTTACTGTGGTTTTTACAGCATCTTTCTCTAAATGGAAAAAACAGTACTTTTTTTTACTGTAATAAACTGGTGCCGTTTTGGCATTTATAGTAGTTTAAAAACTAACAAACTGGCAGATAAGGTGTCAAAATGTTACTGTAAAAATGCAGTTTTTAAAATTTACAGTAAAAAAACAAATGTAAATTTTACAGTAAAATTCTGGCAACTGTGCTTCCTTTTTTTTTTTTTTTTTACCATAAAAACAGCAGCACTGTTTGTCCATTTGCAGTAATATACACTAAATTTTGAGGTGAAATTAATGCAAATTACCTTTTTTTTTTTGTACATATTAGTTGTTTTTTTTAAAAATCTACTAATAAAAGGGTCCTGATGGGTCTTGGTTAGCGCCTTGCATGGCAGCTCCTGCCATCAGTGTGTGAATGTGTGTGTGAATGGGTGAATGTGGAAATAGTGTCAAAGCGCTTTGAGTTCCTTAAAAAGGTAGAAAAGCGCTATACAGGTATAACCCATTTACCATATTACTGTGGGAATGACTACTGAGGAGTAATAGTAGCAGTAGTAGTAGTAGTTAGGGCTGTGAATCTTTGGGTGTCCCACGATTTGATTCAATACCGATTCTTGGGGTCACAATTCGATTCAAAATCGATTTTTTTTTCAAATCAACACGATTCTTGATTCATAAACGATTTTTTTCCCGATTCAATACGATTCTCTATTCATTCAATACATAGGATTTCAGCAGGATCTACCCCAGTCTGCTGACATGCAAGCAGAGTAGTAGATTTTTTTAAAAAGCTTTTATAATTGTAAAGGACAATGTTTTATCAACTGATTGCAATAATGTAAATTTGTTTTAACTATTAAATGAACCAAAAATATGACTTATTTTATCTTTGTGAAAATATTGGACACAGTGTGTTGTCAAGCTTATGAGATGCGATGCAAGTGTAAGCCACTGTGACACTAGTGTTCTTTTTTTTTTATTTTTTATAAATGTCTAATGATAATGTCAATAAGGGATTTTTAATCACTGCTATGTTGAAATTGTAACTAATATTGATACTGTTGTTGATAATATTCATTTTTGTTTCACTACTTTTGGTTTGTTCTGTGTCGTGTTTGTGTCTCCTCTCAATTGCTCTGTTTATTGCAGTTCTGAGTGTTGCTGGGTCGGGTTTGGTTTTGGAAGTGGATTGCATTGTTAAGGTGTTGCTGTGTATTGTTTTGTTGGATTGATTACTTAAAAAAACAACAAAAAAAAACATTTTTTTTTTATTTTATTTTTTGAATAAAAAAATAAAAATCTATTTTTTTAAAATGAGAATCGATTCTGAATCGCGCAACGTGAGAATCGCGATTCGAATTCGAATCGATTTTTTCCCACACCCCTAGTAGTAGTAAATAACACCAACAACAGAGTACCGTATTTTCTGGACCATAGGGCGCACCGGATTATAAGGCGCACTGTCGATGAGCGGGTCTATTTAGTAGGCGGTTCTATTTACGTGGCTCACTTTCGTCAGCGTCTTCTCCCCGTCATCTTTGTTGTAGCGGTGTAGCGTGCAATGACGGGAGTTGAAGAAGTGTCAAAAGATGGAGCTCACTTTTTTTTTTAATGACATTCAGACTTTAAACTTAAATCAACAACGGAGCAGCTTCTTCTCATTCGTGGCTCACTAGTGCAACAATGCCGGAAATGTGTCCCGTGAAAAAACGTCAGATCGGAACTCCCTAATAACTAAAGTTCCTTGGGTGAATTATGTAAACTCACTACACCTGTAGTTTTTAGTGCTTCCATAGCGAGATATAAGTTAGAACTTTACGCTACTTTATAAAAGAAAAGGCAACAGCTGAGGGTGAATGCCCCATAACAAGAAGATAGTGAAAAAGTAGAAGCTTATCGACAAATGGTGTTGGCACGGACTACAATAGTGGACGTGCAACATTTTCAGGACTTATGCAGATCTTAAATACACATCAGCAGGCACTAGAAGGTAAGAAAAGTTGTTTTTGCATAATATTGTGAAACAAAATGCCAGATAATATGTCTGCTAATAGGTGCCATTTTGCGGTCCTTATACATACTCCATAGTAGAGATGTCCGATTATATCGGCCTGCCGATATTATCGGCCGTTAAATGCTTTAAAATGTAATATCGGAAATTATCGGTATCGTTTTTTCAATTATCTGTATCGTTTTTTAATTTTTTTTTTATTGAATCTACATAAAAAACACAAGGTACCCAAAAAAAACTCCCTCCCCCTTTTACACTCATTCACACTCATTCCCACAAAAGGGTTGTTTCTTTCTGTTATTAATATTCTGGTTCCTACATTATATATCAATATATATCAATAAAGTCTGCAAGGGATACAGTCCGTAAGCACACATGATTGTGTGTGCTGCTGGTCCACTAATAGTACTAACCTTTAACAGTTAATTATACTCGTTTTTATTAATTACTAGTTTCTATGTAACTGTTTTTATATTGTTTTACTTTCTTTTTTGTTCAAGAAAATGTTTTTAATTTATTTATCTTATTTTATTTATTTATTTTTTTTAAAAAGGACCTTATCTTCACCATACCTGGTTGTCCAAATTAGGCATAATATTGAGTTAATTCCACGACTGTATATATCGGTATCGGTTGATATCGGTATCGGTAATAAAGAGTTGGACAATATCGGAATATCGGATATCGGCAAAAAAGCCATCCACATCCCTACTCCATAGTAATACTTGTATCTCTGACTACGGTAGCCGTAATGGGCCAACAATCCATCAAGCGTTGCGGCTTCAAAGTCATACTAACACATTTTGACAGATTTTTGAGTGCCGTGTTTAAAGTTCTTTATTTACAATGAAACATTTAACGTTTTTGGTGTTGTTTACTGGCATCATATTGCAGTCTACACGTATCTCTTATGTGTGACTACCATCTACTGGTCACACTTATCATTACACCATGTACCAAAAAAAATTGCTTCGAGGTCGGTAAGCACAACCAGAATTACTCCGTACATTAGGCGCACCGGGTTATAAGGTGCACTGTCGATTTTTGAGAAAATGAAAGGATTTTAAGTGTGCCTTATAGTCCGAAAAATACGGTACTTTTATGTTAATGCAGTATTGACTACATGACACGTGTGTCTCAAAGTTATTAACATGGAACTATTCAATGCAGTAACAACAGTCAAGTAATGTGCAATGATGAGGTAATCGATTCGTTACTGCTTAATAATGTTAATAATGCCTATTGTGTATGCAGTAACAACTAGTGAGTATATACTGTAGTTAAAATGCAGTTGTAATTGTGAAGTAAATATCAATTGGCTGAAGTAGAGTGAGGAGGCACACAGCTGCTGTACACTGCTAGCTGTGGCTGACGTGTAGCAAGTAGTACATGTGGTGACATTAGTGTGTGTTCTTTGGGTGGTTGCCTCAGTAGCCAGAAGGTCACTCGTCATCCTCAGATGATCCACACTGACAGGTTCAGCTGTGATATAATGGATGTACGATGATTAACACTTTCACTAAGCAGGACTGATCCTCCCAGGTTGCAGCAACACTTCAGCTGCTGCCACCATGCATTTAACAACACCTACTAGCTATGTTTACTGGACAGTCTTGCATTTTTAAAATGCTATTTTTAGGGCACCGTGCACGAAGCAAGCGCTAAAAAAGTTTCCCGAACCCACTCCACAATTTTAAATTTGGAACCAACAAATTAGCCGAAACAAAATTTTAATCGGAATATGGTTAAGTAGCGTTTGTGTAATCCTAACGATAACTAACTGACCAAACCCGATGCAAGTGGACTGTAACATTAAATAGTAGGTGCACGACAAATTATTGTCAGGAATTATGACGTCAAACCGATAAATCCGATGAAAAAAAATGCTCCAACAAGGCGAGATTACCTGTACTGTTAGTAGGTAGGTAGGTTGGAGTGAGCAAATCAAGCGCTCCTTTTCTGCTGGCTGTCGTAAACTTCCCCTGAGCTCACTGTAAACGTTGTTCATGTGGGGCTTTGTTTCAGAAGAAGACATTCCGCGTGCCATGTGCACCAAATCTTCTGCAAACATTCCGCGAGAAAGGGGAAAAATACGTCACGCTTCAACACATCAAACCATAGCAGCCAACTGAACCACCAGCATTGCTATGATGGTGTTTAGAAAGCCTACTAAGAAGCTGCCCCAAGGCCAGCTGCAAAGAAAGGAGCACACAAACTATACTTAAATCTAAATGTGAAAAATGATAGATATAAATAAGGTTTAGGTTATCAGTATCAGTCATGAGAAGTAGGTGCCACAATGTGCGTCACAGGTTTTTGTTTCTGCCTATTATTTCCATAATTTTCTGTCCCTGTGCTCTTGTTTTAGCTCTATTTGGCTTCTATGTTTAGCAGCACTTCCACCTTCTGTTCCTTGTTCTGTCGGCACACCTGTTCTTCATTGGTAATAAGCTCTATTTTAGCTCCACCTTGTTTTCTTGTCAACTGCTGGTTCGTTCGTCATTGTGGCTTTGTATTGTGTTTACCACAGGGCTGCAACCAACGACTATTTTGTAGAACTATAAATATGTCCATTCATTTGAATGGGAATTTGGGGAAAACCGGGGAATTTTAGAAAATATTGATACTTGAACAATTGTCGTAGGTAATATGAATGGGTTGGTGTTGGAAAAATGTTGACGTAGTGAAAGGGTATTTCGGCATTCCTGGAACTTCGGAAAAACCGGGAATCTGTATGAAAAAAAAAAGACTTTAGCGGTCCCAAATAAGAGGAATATTTTGAATTGATTGATTGATTGAAGCTTTTATTAGTAGATTGCGCAGTACAGTACATATTCCGTACAATTGACCACTAAATGGTAACACCCGAATAAGTTTTTCAACTTGTTTAAGTGGGGGTCCACGTAAATCAATTCATGGTAGGTGGAATGGTCAAAAACGGTTGAAAAATGTGGACTGTGAAAACTTTCCAGGAAGAGGTGAAAATAGGGCTTTGGAAAACCGGGAATTCTGGGAGTTCTTGGAATGTTTTTGAACTTGGAAAATAGTAGTTTGATTGTCCAAGGTGAGTGGAGTGTGTGAAAGATGGAACGGTTCGAATCGGTTGACAAATGTGGGAATTGTGCAAGTTCAAACAATGGGCCCATTCTTTTTCAAAGGGCAAAATGTCCCGGAAAACTGGAATAATGGGTATTTAAAAAATATATTTTTAGGGCGCTCATGATTCCCGGTCGAGCCAAACGTTTTGATACTGGGACGGTTCTGATGGGATGAAAACTGTGGACTGTGAAGCGTGCCAAAGTTTTTTGGCGGATAAAAAATAGAGGATTTTTTGGTGTAGAATACAAAAGTACTAAATGTGTGAATGGTTTGGCATTCACACAATATTTCCAACATACAACCGTTGTGTATTTTTTGCATAATTCACTACCCAACTAAATGACCAATCAACAAACCCCAGAGCATGCGGATTGTATCCATGAATACTATATGCACATGTTATTACCATAATCAGTAACACTAACAACATAACCAAATATGTTTTCAACGCTGCGGAACAACAAATATATTAATACATGTCACCATTCTCTGACTCTTGCTTGTCATGTTATTTCCTGTCTTCTCTTTTCATTGGTTGAACAGGTTCCGTTCTAGTTAGCCTCGCCCCGCTCTGTGTTGGCCAATCAGCCCGTCGGCTGCCTACCTGTTCTATCAAGCCGTGTGTTCAGTTTTCCAATTTATGTTCTTAGTTTTCTTGGTGAGTCATTATTTGTTCTTTTTTTGTTGACAATACAAATATTTTTGGTTCCAAATACTACCAAGTATTAGGACCAACATGCCTTAATTACACACCATACATACTTTATCTTAATTTATCTTCATTCCTTTCTGTGCATGTGTTTGTAGTGGGCAGTATGGCATCTGTAAATTATCATTTGCAGTGATATTTTCATCATAAGTTATGAACCTAAAGTGTGATTTTATAGGGTGTGTCACTCTGTACATTTCACTGTAAAAATCAGTGGTTTAAGAGTTATCCAAACAAGCATCATCCCCCGCGTCCTTTACTCAATATAAAATCTTCAGCTGCCTTTGGGAAAACATGTGTTTTCACTCCCAACAGATTGTTGTTGTGTTGACTCTTTCCAGTTATTTTGTGGCATAGTCTACACACATTCTGCTCGTGCATACGCATCTCTTAAAAAATAAACTTGGCTCCTGTCTCTCTCCTCGGATTGAACTACGGAAAATGAATACACTTTTTTTTTTCCATTTTTCTGCATCCAATCATGAACCGTGAGTAACAACAGTGCCAAAAATGTGCTGTGTTTGCCGCTAAAAGGGAGAGCTATGCAAGGAATGACATTTTGACTGCAGGCAGCCAATAGTTGGCTCCACTGTGTGTGGGGTGATTGGGCTCAATATTTAGAGTTTTGATTGATTGATTGATTGAAACTTTTATTCGTAGATTGCACTGTACAGTACACATTCCGTACAATTGACCACTAAATGGTAACACCCGAATAAGTTTTTCAACTTGTTTAAGTTGGGGTCCACGTGACTTTTATGCTATTCTTTTGGGAGTTGAGATTGATTGATTGAAACTTTTATTTGTAGATTGCACTGTACAGTACACATTCCGTACAATTGACCACTAAATGGTAAGACCCGAATAAGTTTTTCAACTTGTTTAAGGGGTCCACGTAAATCAATTCATGGTATAAATATATACTATCAGCATAATACAGTCATCACACAAGTTAATCATCAGAGTATATACATTGAATTATTTACATTATTTACAATCCGGGGGGTGGGATGAGGAAGGGGGGGTGGGGAGGGGTTAGGTTTGGTTGATATCAGCACTTCAATCATCAACAATTAGATCATCAGAGATATGGACATTGAAACAGTGTAAGTCTGACTTGGTAGGATATGTACAGCGAGCAGAGAACATAGTGAGTTCAGATAGCATAAGAACAAGTGTATACATTAGAAATACATTTGATTATTTACATTTGGTTATTTACAATCTGGGGAAGTGGGATGCGGAGGGGGGAGGGCGTTAGTTTAGGGTTGCAGTAGCCTGGAGGTGTTCTTTTAGTGCGGTTTTGAAGGAGGATAGAGATGCCCTTTCTTTTACACCTGTTGGGAGTGTATTCCATATTGATGTGGCATAGAAGGAGAATGAGTTAAGACCATTGTTAGATCGGAATCTGAGTTTAAAGGCCTACTGAAATGAATTGTTTTTATTTAAACGGGGATAGCAGATCTATTCTATGTGTCATACTTGATCATTTCGCGATATTGCCATATTTTTGCTGAAAGGATTTAGTATAGAACAACGACAATAAAGATCGCAACTTTTGGTATCTGATAAAAAAAGGCTTGCCCCTACCGGAAGTAGCGTGACGTAGTCAGTTGAACATATACGCAAAGTTCCCTATTGTTTACAATGATGGCCGCATGAAGTGAGAGAGATTCGGACCGAGAAAGCGACGATTTCCCCATTAATTTGAGTGAGGATGAAATATTTTTAAATGAGGAAAGTGCAAGTGAAGGACTAGTGGGGAGTGGAAGATGCTGTGAGAGCCGGGGGTGACCTGATATTCAGCTGGGAATGACTACAACAGTAAATAAACACAAGACATATATATACTCTATTAGCCACAACACAACCAGGCTTATATTTAATATGCCACAAATTAATCCCGCATAAAAACACCTAGGTGTTTGTCATGCTAGCTCCTAGCTACTAGCTCGAGCTAGTTATAGCTCGAGCGGGTAATATGGACGGGATCCCGTATATATAACCCGCCAATACAATTCAAACACCTGATCAACACACACAATCACTCAGCCCAAACAACCGTTCACCTAACCCAAGGTTCATAAAGCTTATATATTTAATCAAAGTTACGTACATGACACGCACGTACGGGCAAGCAATCAAATGTTTGGAAGCGCGCGGGTGGGACCTGATATTCAGCTGGGAATGACTACAACAATAAATAAACACAAGACATATATATATACTCTATTAGCCACAACACAACCAGGCTTATATTTAATATGCCACAAATTAATCCTAATGCTAGCTCCTAGCTCCTAGCTACTAGCTCGAGCTAGTTATAGCAAGCGATCAAATGTTTGGAAGCGCAGCTGTGTACTCACGTTATCGCAACTGTGTATCCAAATCAAAGTCCTCCTGGTTAGAGTCTCTGTTGTCCGAGTTCTTCCATCTTGACTGCATCTTTCGGGAATGTAAACAAAGAAGCGCCGGCTGTGTACGTGTTGTTGCTGACTTCCCTCGCAAAATAGACACTTCGCACCGACAACTTTCTTCTTTGCTTGCTCAGCTTCTTTCTCCATAATGCAATGAACAAATTGCAACAGATTCACCAACACAGATGTCCAGAATACTGTGGAATAATGAGATGAAAACAGAGCTATTTCGTATTGACTTCAATGGTGTCCGAATACTTCCGTTTCAATGATTGACGTCACGCGCATACGTCAACCCTCAGAGGCGTTTCAAACCGGAAGTTTAGCGGGAAATATAAAATTGCACTTTATAAGTTAACCCGGCCGTATTGGCATGTGTTGCAATGTTAAGATTTCATCATTGATATATAAACTATCAGACTGCGTGGTCGGTAGTAGTGGCTTTCAGTAGGCCTTTAACGTGGTTAGTGGAGCTCCCTCTGGTGTTGTGGTTATGGCGGTCATTTACGTTAAGGAAGTAGTTTGACATGTACTTCGGTATCAGGGAGGTGTAGCGGATTTTATAGACTAGGCTTAGTGCAAGTTGTTTTACTCTGTCCTCCACCCTGAGCCAGCCCACTTTGGAGAAGTGGGTAGGAGTGAGGTGTGATCTGGGGTGGAGGTCTAAAAATAACCTGACTAGCTTGTTCTGGGATGTTTGGAGTCTAGATTTGAGGGTTTTGGAGGTGCTAGGGTACCAGGAGGTGCAAGCGTAATCGAAAAAGTGTTGAACGAGAGTTCCCGCTAGAATCTTCAAGGTGCTTTTGTTGACCAGAGAGGAGATTCTGTGGAGAAATCTCGTTCGTTGGTTGACCTTTTTGATTACCTTGGTTGCCATTTTATCACAGGCATGCGTCAAGTATCTGTTTTGGATGTGTTTTACAAAGTAAAAGAGAGACATTTAGGGGAAAAATTATGCCACTAAAGTCGCACAAAACATTGGACTTCAAACCTAGAAGTGGGGGAAATAATACATTTTTAGATGCATCGCAATTCGAACATGGACGATTATAGAATCGATTAGTAAACGTCAATAATCGATTTATTTATTGTAGATAAAGTAATGGAGACAGTTCTAAAATCTGGCAGACTGCAGCGAGCCACCTTTACCAAGATATTTGACCAGCTCCTTTACTATTGGGCACTTGTGGTGCAGTTTTGCACACTTTTTCGTTAAGTTAATAAATGTGGGAATTAATTTAACAATTTTTTAAATTCCAAATCAATTGTTTTTTTTAAGTTGCAAGTGATAATAGCTCATTTAGTGAAACGAAAAGAAATGTAAAACTGCATCAAAAGCATAAAAAAATCAATTTTTAATCGAATCGTAGCTCCTGAATCGTAATCGTAATTGAATCGTGAGGTGTCCAAAGATTCCCACCTCTATTCAAACCCTATTCATTCATATCGCAGGAAAACTCAGTTCAGTGAGGATCAATCAATGATCAATGTGACTAACTCACTTGCATTACGTTTCTGTCATTAAGTTTTAGTGTTTCTCCGTCTACTGTTATTTGTGGTTGACTTCTTTTTACACTTGAATTGCATTGGACATTTTTAAGGTGAATCTGTAAAATGTTCACATTATATACAAGTAATTTATTATTAAAAACGTCTATATTAGGGTTGTACGGTATACCTGGTATTAGTATAGTACCGCAATATTAATGAAAAGTACCGGTCCGCCATCTACACCCCCCAGAGCAACAAGAGGTGCTAGCTAGCTAGCGGCTAAAGTCCAGCCCCAATCGGCAGTGGTTTAGCTACTTCTAAATCACTAATCCTCGTCTCCATGGTGACAAATAAAGTACGTTTCTTACAAGTATCATCCCTGCAGGACGAGGAATAGCTAAAGCTTCACTACATACCGTAGCTCACCGGCGTCAAAATGTAAACAAACGCCATTGGTTGATCTACACCTAACATCCACTGTAATGATACCAAGTACAGTAGCGTATCTAGTTGATACTACTATGATTACGTCGATATTTTTTGGCATCACAACATCTTCTTTCGTTTTTTAAAATTCGATATTATGTTTATAAACTCAGGAAACATGTCCCTGGACACATGAGGACTTTAAATATGACCAATGTATGATCCTGTAACTACTTGCAATCGGATTGATACCCACATTTTTGGTATCACCCAAAACTAATGTAAAGTATCAAACAACAGAAGAAAAAGTGATTATTGCATTGAAACAGAAGTGTAGATAGAACATGTTGAAACAGAAAGTAAGCAGATATTAACAGTAAATGAACGAGTAGATTAATAATTCATTTTCTACAACTCGTCCTTAATAATGTTGACAAAATAATAGAATGATAAATGACACAATATGTTACTGCATACGTCAGCAGCTAAATTAGGAGCTTTTGTTTGCTTACTTACTAATAAAAGACAAGTTGTCTTGTATGTTCACTATTTTATTCAGGGACAAAATTGCAATAAGAAACATATGTTTAATGCACCCTAAGATTTTTTGTTAAAATAAAGCCAATAATGCAATTTTTTGTGGTCCCCTTTATTTAAAAAAGTATCGAAATAATTTTGGTACCGGTACTAAAATATTGGTATCGGGACAACACTCGTCTATAGTTAACGTTAAACAGTGATTACCTTGTTTTTTACACTTGCATGACAGTGGATGACTTGTGCAATGGAAAAAAAATGAGATTCATCTGTGAGTCGTGTTATTGTTGTGTTATGTCTTAGTCATTTGTCATATTTACTATAATCTGTGGTTGACTTATGTTTACACTTGTATGACAAAAACAATCATATTCATGAAGCATATCATTCTTGTGTTACGTCTTAGTCATTCGTTGAGATGTAACGATGAAAGGTAATAATGATAACCTCGGTGAAACTTCCGACGGTGAGTATTACCGTTTGGAATGACAATGATCTAAAAATTTCGATTGATAACGGCACTTTGATAAACTCTTGACTGCCGCCAGCTCGCTTGCTTAAATGCTAACATGAAAACAAGAGATATTAACCTCTATCCCCATTAAGAAACGACAAACCCCAATCTAAACTCATATAAACACGTTACTGTCTGAGAACCTACAAGCTGTGCTCTTTTAGAACGGTGTGATCATTCTATATTATACGGGCAGAGTGTTTTTTAAGGGCCGCTGAGCAGAGTATGGACCCCGCAAAGCCCGCCAGAAATAATAAATTATAGTAATACATTTTATTTGTCACTCACTTTTCACTTAAATCAATCTTAAAGTGCTACAGCACACGCCTATATTTAAAACAATTAAAGCTTAGCCATTAAAACAGATAAAATACTAAGACTAAGACACTATCAAAATAGTGGTTTTTCTAACAGTGTGTCTACCTATTTTAGTTAGTTAAAAAACAATAACGTTGTCAAAAGATTTCAGTGTGTGTGTAAGTACTATTTGAGCACATTCTACAATACCATGATAATAATGATAAACGTGATATATTGGTCACGATAACATTATATGCAATTTTCATACTGTTACACCTCCAGTCATTCGTCATGAAATCATTTTTGTTTTAATGTTTCCTATTGTTGTTGTTGTTTATTGAATGGATCCCCATTAGCTGACGCCAAGGCGACTGCTAGTCTTCCTGGGGTCCATATAGGAGCATACAAAATAAAAATACAAAGAATACATCCATTACCAAACATTATACAAAGGAAAAATACAACACAAGATAAAAAAGCTAGTTAAACCCAGTATTTAAAAAATTCACGTCATGCGGGCAGCTGCAATAGGTGTATCTTCAAAGCTGTCTTGAATGACAATTTACTTTGTGAGAGATTAATGTGAGATGGCAACCGATTCCAGAATGATTGACATCTATACATGACTGTATGTTTGAGGAGATTGGTCCTGGGAGCAGGAAGTGCCAACTAGCCCATTGCTGGCATTCCTAGTGTCATGAATATGTGTGTTAGTTGATTTTAAAAACTGTTTGTAAAAGTAATCTGGTGATTGATCTAACATGATAGTTCTAAAGAACATAAGGAGACTACAATGCATCTTTTGTTCAACAGACAACCAGGACAGGCGTGAATGCATAAATGAAATATTAGTGCGCAAAGAACATTTAAGTACCAGTCTAGCCGCTCTGTTCTGAACAAGTTGCAGTTTGTTCAGGTCAGATTTAGTTGTAGTGGACCATATTATAGGACAACAATGAAGATGACAGAAAACCAAGGACTGTATGACTTATTAATAGTGGTTGGCCTATTTTTAAACTTGTATAACAGACAAAATATATATCCATGAGGTGTGTCATGTCTTAGTCATGCAATTACTATTGTTCTAAGATTTACTATTAATAGTGGTTTGCTTATTTTTAAACTTGTATGACAGTTAAGATAGTAAATGGTGACTTAAAACATTGCTTTGCCTTTGAATACACAAACTCTCTGGTTTTTGATTGAAACTTTTATTAGTAGATTTATTAGATGGATGTCCGCTAACTTTTTGCAACTCAACGCTAAGAAAACGGAAATGCTGATTATCGGTCCTGCTAGACACCAACATCTATTTAATAATACCACCTTAACATTTGACAACCAAACAATTAAACAAGGAGACTCTGTAAAGAATCTGGGTATTATCTTCCACCCAACTCTCTCGTTTGAGTCACACATTAAGAGTGTTACTAAAACGGCCTTCTTTCATCTCCGTAATATCGCTAAAATTCGTTCCATCTTGTCCACTAGCGACGCTGAGATCATTATTCATGCGTTCGTTACGTCTCGTCTCGATTACTGTAACGTATTATTTTCGGGCCTCCCTATGTCTAGTATTAAAAGATTACAGTTGGTACAAAATGCGGCTGCAAGGCTTTTGACAAAAACAAGAAAGTTTGATCATATTACGCCTATACTGGCTCACCTGCACTGGCTTCCTGTGCACTTAAGATGCGACTTTAAGGTTTTACTACTTACGTATAAAATACTACACGGTTTAGCTCCAGCCTATCTCGCCGATTGTATTGTACCATATGTCCCGACAAGAAATCTGCGTTCAAAGAACTCCGGCTTATTAGTGATTCCCAGAGCCAAAAAAAAGTCTGCGGGCTATAGAGCGTTTTCTATTCGGGCTCCAGTACTCTGGAATGCCCTCCCGGTAACAGTTAGAGATGCTACCTCAGTAGAAGCATTTAAGTCCCATCTTAAAACTCATTTGTATAATCTAGCCTTTAAATAGACCCCCCCTTTTTTAGACCAGTTGATCTGCCGTTTCTTTTCTTCTCTCCTCTTCTCCCCTGTCCCTTGCGAGGGGGAGTTGCATAGGTCCGGTGGCCATGGATGAAGTGCTGGCTGTCCAGAGTCGGGACCCCGGGTGGACCACTAGCCTGTGCATCGGTTGGGGACATCTCTGCGCTGCTGACCCGTCTCCGCTCGGGATGGTTTCCTGTTGGCCCCGCTGTGGACTGGACTCCCGCTGATGTGTTGGATCCACTGTGGACTGGACTTTCACAATGTTATGTCAGACCCACTCGACATCCGTTGCTTTCGGTCTCCCCTAGAGGGGGGTTACCCACATATGCGGTCCTCTCCAAGGTTTCTCATAGTCATTCAACGACGTCCCACTGGGGTGAGTTTTTCCTTGCCCGTATGTGGGCTCTGTACCGAGGATGTCGTTGTGGCTTGTACAGCCCTTTGAGACACTTGTGATTTAGGGCTATATAAATAAACATTGATTGATTGAGATTGCACAGTGAGGTGCATATTCCGTACAATTGACCACTAAATGGTAACACCCGAATACGTTTTTCAACTTGTTTAAGTCGGGGTCCACTTAAATTGATTCATGATACAGATATATACTATTTTCATAATACAGTCATCACACAAGATAGTCATCAGAGTATATACAATGAATTATTTACATCATTTACAATCTGGGGTGTGGGATTGGTTGGTATCAACACTTCAGTCATCAACAATTGCATCATCAGAGAAATGGACATTGGAACAGTGTAGGACTGACTTGGTAGGATATGTACAGCAAGTAGTGGACACAGAGAGAGAGATCAGAAAGTATAAGAAAAAGTGTCTACATTTGATTATTTACATTTGATTTGATTGGAACTGATCATTTCTATTTCCGTTACTTTAAATGGGGCATACAGATTAAATAATAATAATAATAGAAAACATTTTTTATTTACATGATATTTGAAACTATACATTTGATATAAATATGTTTTTTTTATTGTCAATTATGAAGAACACTTTTAAAAATGTGACACATACACTCATGCACATAATCACGTTTCATCAAACATATATTAACGTTGTTGCCCTAGGGTAAACTGGGTATAACACATGGCACACTGACAAAGCTTAACCTATTGTTACTATAACAATCTACAAGGTTAAGGTTGCTTCTCTTTCTTCCCCTCCATTTTTCTGCATTCTTTCGTATCTCAAGTTATCATTACGTATATGTATTGTTGCATTTGAACAATTGTATTGTTGATAATAAAGGTAAAGTACTGGTATTGTTTATTATCAATAGCACTATTTCTATTGGTATTCATATTGCTCCATTTTTAGTGTAATAATGCTCATTGTCATTTCTGTATTTTTTTTTTTTTTTAATTTTCGCTAACTGCTTATTTGCTATTACTTTTACCATCATATTTGTACATGTCGTATTTGCTGATGTTGCTCTGTTGTTGTTGTTGTTGTGTTTGCTGTTGTTGTTTTTGTCTCTCTGTCTAATCCCCCTCTGGTCCCCACAATTCCCCCCTCTGTCTTCCTTTTTCTCTCTTTCTATCCCCTCCTGCTCCGGCCCGGCTGCACCAAATGATAATATAAATACATTTAATAAAGTCAAAATACAAGTAAGGCAACAAGAGAAGTATCCTACACTTCTCTTTTGTAAAGTAAATCTGAACAGCCGATATGGGCATCTACATCTGCTATATGATTTGCCCGAGAAGCTGGGCAGGACATTATAAAAAAAATAAAAAAAATAAAAAAAAATTGTGACCATCCTTTTGACGTCATTACTGCGTTAACCTTTATTAACGCAGTGGAAAATTCCTCAAAAGAAACTAGGTTTGACGTCACAAATTGTAAACAGAGTGTTGTCATATTGCGTTGTAAACATATTGTCATTAAATCACATACTGTCATTGAATCTGTGATTTA
Source organism: Entelurus aequoreus (assembly GCF_033978785.1). Taxonomy (NCBI): domain Eukaryota; kingdom Metazoa; phylum Chordata; class Actinopteri; order Syngnathiformes; family Syngnathidae; genus Entelurus; species Entelurus aequoreus. Next base: position 78,149,339 of record NC_084737.1, read on the forward strand.
ATTTAACAGGATTAGATATGTCCTTTCAAGTAGTTGTTTTTCCCCTTTTACCACTAAATCCCGTGTTGACATGTCGGGATAAAGCTCATGTTCCCCCCACACACACACACATACACTCTTTATCCAAACACACATTTCCATTTCCTTCTTCTGTCTCATCTTATCTGCTTCCATCTCTCCCACAGTGGGGTCACGTGGAACTGAATCAACAGGTGGTACTCCAAAGGAGCGCTCATAGCAGCTCAGAATCCTCCTCCTCCTCCTCCATGTCGACTTCATTCCCAGCGCCACCTCCTCTGGCTCCTTCCTGCTCGCTCTCTTAAACGTCCACAATGCGTCTTTGGAAGCATCCGTCACTTGATACGCGAGGAGGAGAGCACAGATGCACCTCGAGGAGCAGGTCATTCTACTCGGGTGAGCAAATGGGAACATCTGCCACTCCTCTTTGACCTCCATCTACAACACACACACAAAGAGAGAAGAGGCGTCTTCTGAGAATATGAGCATGTTCCAGTTGAGGGCATCGGAATGCTGAGATAATGTTGTGATAAGAGGTGGAATGAAAGGTGCGATGCATCTTTTCTTCCACTACTCCTTGTGGGATCATTTTGGATGAACTTTTACAGATGCAGAACCAAACATTAGTTCAATCAATCAAGCACCACAATCATGCCTTTTATACTAAAAACAATCCTTAGTTAGCCTTTTTTAATCATCAGATGTATGCAAGTGTACAAATGTATACAATCCAGTCTGGTTAATATTGTTTGTATTTGTTGCAACTCTGATCTGCAAACAGAACTTTGGAAGCAGGCGATAATTGGAGAGAGACTGTTACTTACCAAATTTGAAAACTCATCATATATACAACTTTAAGAATGATTTGTAGTGCATGAGAAAGTAGGAAGAAAAATGCAGCTCCCATGCAGGTCATGGTACAGTGACTGAACATTAGCCATACTGAAACTAGCCATTACTTGCTCATTTTCTTGTGTCTTTTTCCAATGGGTGATATTATGGCAAGTTTCCTCTATTAGTGCATATATTTTTTTTGTTCTTGTGTTTTCATATTTACACTCTTATCTGAGAGCTGCTGCGGCAAATTAGTTATATGTCTTGACTGTAGGGCGGTAACAATAAACGGCAATAATGATAACTACGGTAATTAGTATTACGGTTTCATATTAGACTTAGACTTAGACAAACTTTAATGATCCACAAGGGAAATTGTTCCACGCAGTAGCTCAGTCACAATGATGGAAAGTGTAAGGATGGAAAGGACAATGCAGGTATAAATGGACTAAATATAGCGATATAAAATATAACATATATACGTAATTAGGGTTGCAACAACTAATCGATTAAAATCGATTATAAAAATAGTTGCCGATTAATTTAGTCATCGATTCGTTGGATCTATGCTATGCGCATGCGCAGAGGCAATTTTTTTTTTTTAATAAACCTTTATTTATATACTGCAACATGTACAAACAGCTGAGAAACAATAATAAAAATAAGTACGGTGCCAGTATGCTGTTTTTTTTCAATAAAATACTGGAAAGGATAAAAATGTAGTTTGTCTCTTTTATCCGACTATTAATCGAAGTAATAATCGACAGATTAATCGATTATCAAATTAATCGTTAGTTGCAGCCCTATTCGTAATATTTACATAATATATGTACAGTATATTATATATACTGATATATTATATTATGTCTAAATCATATATACAATATATAACAATGACCATGTACAATATTACAGTATATGTGACAACTGCAGCATAAAATAGCGAGTAGATCCAGCAGAAAATAGACATTAAAAACAAAGAGAAGTAGCTAACATAGAAGGTGTCAGGTAATAAACAGATATCATCTATTGCTGTATGGCGAGGGATTATACAGCTGGATGGAGTGCGGAATTAAGGAGTTCTTGAATCGAACACTGTGGGAACAAAGCTGAAGGAGCCTGTTGGAGTATGAACTCCGCTGTCCCTCAATTGTCTGGTGGAGTGGGTGGGCAGCAAGTTACCGTATTTTCCGGACCATAGGGCGCAGGTCTAGTCAGCTTTTTTTTCATACAAAAGGCACGGATTATTGGGCACATTAAAGGAGTCATATTATTATTATTTTTTTCTAAATGGAAAACACTTCCTTGTGGTCTACATCAGTACGGTACCGGTACCGGTCCGCGGACTGATTGGTACCGGGCCGCACAAGAAATTAAAAAAAATATATATATATTTTTTATTAAATTAACATAAAAAACACAATATATACATTATATATTAATATAGATCAATACAGTCTGCAGGGATACAGTCCGTAAGCACACATGATTGTATTTCTTTATGAAAAAAAAAAAAAAAAAAAAAAAAAAACCCTCAGCATCAAGGTGTCAGGACTTGGTCCCTGGCGTGGTTGGTTCTCCCAGAAGGCAACGGAAAATTGGCGCGTGCGAGGCGTGAATTTAAATACATGTTTATTTAACAATAAAAAAGGAATAAACAAAAGGCGCTCACAGTGGAGGTAGAAAACTTGGCTATACAAAACAAAAGACTTGCACAAGGGCACAAAAACTATTAAACAAAACGTACTTGGCATGAGAAAAAAGCATGAAAAAGAGCAGCATGGATCATGAGCGTGAACAGAGTGGCAGGAGTGTGAATGTGATGTCGCCAGGACGAACAACAGAAACAGAAAAGCTTATATAGTGACATGATCAGTGAAAACAGGTGCGTGACTCTAAACGTGAACAGGTGCGTGACATGACGATGTGAACCAGGTGAAAACTAATGAGTTGGCCATGGAAACCAAACAAAACAAGGAAGTGCAACCAGGAACTAAAGAGAGTCCAAAAACCAAGCAAAACATGGCCAAACAAAAACATGATTAACACAGACATGACAGAACCCCCCCCCTTACGGACAGATCCCAGATGTCCAAAAACAAAAAACAGGATCAAGAGTCATGGGAGGGCGGGAGGGGGACATGGCGGTGGGTCGCCAGGCCAAGTGGCCCCGAATCCACCGAGGCATAGTCATGTGGCGGCGGCGTTCCACTCGCCGCCGCCACAGGCGGGAAGGGCCACATGCGTGGCCGACGATCAGGTGGGCGCACTTGGCGTGGCGGACGACCAGGTAGTGGCCACAACCGTGGCAGACGAGGAGGCAGGCGCGTCGTCGTCATTGCAGGCGTGAAAGCCGCAGATGACGCAGGTGCAGGTGCAGCAGATGAAGCAGGTAGCGAAGCTTGGCATGGCGCTTCGGGCGGCGAAGTTGGCGTGGCGCTTCGGGCGGCGAAGCTTGGCGTGGCGCTTCGGGCGGCGAAGCTTGGCGTGGCGCTTCGGGCGGCGAAGCTTGGTGTGGCGCTTCGGGCGGCGAAGCTTGGCATGGCCATGGTTGGTCTTGGCATGGTTGGTCTTGGCATGGTTGGTCTTGGTGTTGGCATGGTTGGTCTTGGACTTGGTCTTGGTCTTGGCATGGTTGGTCTTGGACTTGGTCTAGGCGAGGGTCTTGGTCTTGGCGTGGAGCTGGTACCGGAGCTTGGCGTCGTGGAGCTGGTACTGGAGCTTGGCAGCGTGGAGCTGGAACCGGAGCTTGGCAGCGTGGAGCTGGAACCGGAGCTTGGCAGCGTGGAGCTGGAACCGGAGCTTGGCAGCGTGGAGCTGGAACCGGAGCTTGGCGTCATGGTGCAGGAACCGGAGCTTGGCGTCGTGGTGCAGGAACCGGAGCTCGGCGTGGTGGGTCTTGGCGTGGTGGAGCTGGTGCTGCGACGGGTGCCAGCCGTGGTGCTTCGACGGGTGCCAGCCGTGGTGCAGCAACTGGAGCTTGGCAGCGTGGTGCAGCAACTGGAGCTTGGCAGCGTGGTGCAGCAACTGGAGCTTGGCAGCGTGGTGCAGCAACTGGAGCTTGGCAGCGTGGAAAGACCGGTGGTGGTGGCCGAACCGGAGGCTGTGGCTTGGCAGACCGAAGAACTGCCCCACCTGAACAGTTCCCAGCCCTAGCCCCCCCCCCCCCCCCCCTCAAGGAGCAGATCCCAGACGCGCTCCGGAACCGTCTTTTGGGGTGGGTGGAGAGAGGTCAGGAGGGGGGCAGAATCCTCCCCTTTTAATTGTCCAAAAAGTATTTTATTCTTACCCACCTGGGATTGATTGGGAGAGAAAAATGTTTTTTGTGACCTGGGCGTGGCTTGAGTCCTGGGGGGCGGGGCATGGAATTTGGGTGGCTTGGATTGACTTGCTCTAATGTCCAAAAGCATGTTCTGATAGTGTTGTATCATGTTTATGGGTTTAGAGTCTTTTGCTGGAGGGGAGTGATCAAAAGAAAAAGTCTTGAAAAAAAAATCCTGGTCTGTGAAGTCATTAGGGCGAAGCTGGGCTGTCTGCTGCTTGCTTCCACCCGGAGGGAGAGGAGCTTGCGGGAGTGACGTGTCCTCTCGGCTTGCGGAAGCCCTCCCTGACGTCCTTCGTCGGGAGCGGCGCTTCCGGGACTGCTGTGACGCAGCGAAGTCCTCAGACCAAATGGAGTCTCTGTACTCCACGGAGGATTAGCGCAGAGTTTCCTCCTCCATCGCGCGCAGGACCGCCCAAGAAGCCTCGTCAAAAACGTCCAATTCTTGTGCGGGAGAATTTTTCTGCTGGCGACATACTGTCAGGACTTGGTCCCTGGCGTGGTTGGTTCTCCCAGAAGGCAACGGAAAATTGGCGCGTGCGAGGCGTGAATTTAAATACATGTTTATTTAACAATAAAGAAGGAATAAACAAAAGGCGCTCACAGTGGAGGTAGAACACTTGGCTATACAAAACAAAAGACTTGCACAAGGGCACAAAAACTATTAAACAAAACTTACTTGGCATGAGGAAAAAGCATGAAAAAGAGCAGCATGGATCATGAGCGTGAACAGAGTGGCGGGAGTGTGAATGTGATGTCGCCAGGACGAACAACAGAAACAGAAAAGCTTATATAGTGACATGATCAGTGAAAACAGGTGCGTGACTCTAAACGTGAACAGGTGCGTGACATGACGATGTGAACCAGGTGAAAACTAATGAGTTGGCCATGGAAACCAAACAAAACAAGGAAGTGCAACCAGGAACTAAAGAGAGTCCAAAAACCAAGCAAAACATGGCCAAACAAAAACATGATTAACACAGACATGACACAAGGGTAGGAATTGGGGATTAAATCACCAAAAATGATTCCCGGGCGCGGCACCGCTGCTGCCCACTGCTCCCCACTGCTCCCCACTGCTCCCCTCACATCCCAGAGGGTGAACAAGGGGATGGGTCAAATGCAGAGGACAAATTTCACCACACCTAGTGTGTGTGTGACAATCATTGGTACTTTAACTTTAACTTTACTTTATATTATAAATGGCACAGCAGAGGGTGAATGCCCCATAACAAGAAGATAGTGAAAAAGTAGAAGCTTATCGACTACGGCATTGTCACAGACTACAGTGGCAGGACTTATGCAGATCTCAAATACACATCAGCAGGTATCAGAAGGTAAGCAAAGTTGGTTTTGCATAATATTGTGAAACAAAACGCCAGATAATATGTCTGCTAATGGGTGCCATTTTGCAGTTCTTATACACATATTATAGTATTACTTGTATCTCTGACTACAGTAGCTGTAATGGCCCAACAATCCATCAAGCGGTGCAGCTTCAAAGTCATACTAACACATTTTGACAGATTTTTGAGTGCCGTGTGTAATGTTCTTTATTTTCAATGGAACATTTAAAGTTTTGGTGTTGTTTACTGGTGTCATATTGCAGTCTACGCGTATCTCTTATGTGTGACTACCATCTACTGGTCACACTTATCATTACACCATGTACCAAATAAAATAGCTTCGAGGTTGGTAAGCACAACCAACATTATTCCGTACAATAGGCACACCGGGTTATAAGGCGCACAGTGTTGATTTTTGAGAAAATGAAAGGATTTTAAGTGCGCCTTATAGTCTGAAAAATACGGTATTCGAATATGCACAATTAACCTACAAGTTGTGTTCTCTTAGAACATCGTGATCGATCTATACTCAGAGGAATACGAGACGGATGTGTTTTTACCGTGCGTTCAGGGACCGCTGAACACAGTAGGACGCCACAAAGCCCACCAGAGTATTAAATATTAACAACAGATTTAATTTTTTACGCACTTTTCAATTCAAATAAGTCTCAAAGTGCTACAGTACAAACCAATGTTTAAAACAGATACAATTCTAAGACTAAGACACCATCAGTGACGCATAAGAAACACAAACCATGCAAAATAGTAAGGTTTCCAACAGTGTGTCTACCTTTTTAAGTTTGTTAAAAAAAAACTTTGTCAAAATATTTCAATGTGTAAGTACTTTTTGAGCACATTTAACAATACCGCAATATTATTGATAACCATGATAATTGTCATCATGATAACCGTGATATGAAATTTTCAGACTTTACAATGAAAATTAAAAGTTTTTTACCTGCACACATCACCTGGTGGCTAACAATCTATAACAATAATTGAATGGCTTAATTTTGGTAGTTCCTGTGTCATGCTTTTTGTACCGTATTTTTCGGACTATAAGTCGCAGTTTTTTTCATAGTTTGGCCGGGGGTGCGACTTATACTCAGGTGCGACTTATGTGTGAAACACATTACCGTAAAATATCAAATAATATTATTTAGCTCATTCACGTAAGAGACTAGACGTATAAGATTTCATGGGATTTAGCGATTAGGAGTGACAGATTGTTTGGTAAACGTATAGCATGTTCTATATGTTATAGTTATTTGAATGACTCTTACCATAATATGTTACGTTAACATACCAGGCACGTTCTCAGTTGGTTATTTATGCCTCATATAACGTACACTTATTCAGCCTGTTGTTCACTATTCTTTATTTTTTATTTTAAATTGCCTTTCAAATGTCTATTCTTGGTGTTGGGTTTTATCAAATAAATTTCCCCCAAAAATGTGACTTATACTCCAGTGCGACTTATATATGTTTTTTTCCTTCTTTATTATGCATTTTTGGCCGGTGGGACTTATACTCCGGAGCGATTTATAGTCCAAAAAATACGGTAGTTAAAAAAAAACTTTGTCAAAAGATTTCAATGTGTGAGTACTTTTTGAGCACATTTAACAATACCGCAATATTATTGATAACCATGATCATTTTCGTCATGATAACCGTGACATGACATTTTCATACTTAACTACAATGAAAATTACAACTTTTGTACCTGCACAGATCACCTGGTGGCTAACAATCTACAACAGTAATTGAATGGCTTAATTTTGGTAGTTGCTGTGTCATGCTTTTTGTACCGTATTTTTCGGACTATAAGTCGCAGTTTTTTTCATAGTTTGGCCGGCGGTGCGACTTATACTCTGGAGCGACTTATGTGTGAAATTATTAACACATTACCGTAAAATATCAAATAATATTATTTAGCTCATTCACGTAAGAGACTAGACGTATAAGATTTCATGGGATTTAGCGATTAGGAGTGACAGATTGTTTGGTAAACGTATAGCATGTTCTATATGTTATAGTTATTTGAATGACTCTTACCATAATATGTTACGTTAACATACCAGGCACGTTCTCAGTTGGTTATTTATGCCTCATATAACGTACACTTATTCAGCCTGTTGTTCACTATTTTTTATTTTTTATTTTAAATTGCCTTTCAAATGTCTATTCTTGGTGTTGGGTTTTATCAAATAAATTTCCCCCAAAAATGTGACTTATACTCCAGTGCGACTTATATATGTTTTTTTCCTTCTTTATTATGCATTTTCGGCCGGTGCGACTTATACTCCGGAGCGATTTATAGTCCAAAAAATACGGTAGTTAAAAAAAAACTTTGTCAAAAGATTTCAATGTGTGAGTACTTTTTGAGCACATTTAACAATACCGCAATATTATTGATAACCATGATCATTTTCGTCATGATAACCCTGACATGACATTTTCATACTTAACTACAATGAAAATTAAAACTTTTGTACCTGCACACATCACCTGGTGGCTAACAATCTACAACAATAATTGAATGGCTTAATTTTGGTAGTTGCTGTGTCATGCTTTTTTAAAGCCTGATTTGCCCTGAACAGGAAGTCGCTGTGTTCCCATTTTAATGCTGTGTAACTTGATGGTAGAGGCTGCTGCTGTTACTGTTGTCCTTTCAGGCTGCTTACAGTATGCTTGTGGGCAATAATTGTTATTATTCTACTCTTGAGAGGTTGCACATTTTGACCAATGCTTTTAGAAAAGATGCTTTAAAAATCTAGTCAAATTACTGCTATTGTTAGCAGCGATTCCAAAACCACTTGCTAGAATGGATAGTTGCAATTGTCATTTGCTATTAAAGGCCTACTGAAAGCCACTACTACCAACCACGCAGTCTGATAGTTTATATATCAATGATGAAATCTTAACATTGCAACACATGCCAATACGGCCGGGTTAACTTATAAAGTGCAATTTTAAATTTCCCGCCACACTTCCGCTTGAAAACATTTTATTATGCTGACGTATGCGTGTGACGTCACAAGGGCAAGGGAAGTACTCGGAGCCCGTAGAATCCTATACAAAAAGCTGTTTTCATTTCATAATTCCACAGTATTCTGGACATCTGTGTTGGTGAATCTTTTGCAATTTGTTTAATGAACAATGGAGGCTGCAAAGAAGAACGTTGTAGGTGGGATCGGTGTATTAGCGGCTGGCTGCAGCAACACAACAAGGACTACTTACTTGGATAGCAGACGCCTAGCCGATGCTAGCCGCCAACCCCACGGATGATCGGGTGAAGTCCTTCGTCGCACCGTCGATCGCTGGAACGCAGGTGAGCACGGGTGTTGATGAGCAGATGAGGGCTGGCTGGCGTAGGTGGAGCGCTAATGTTTTTATCATAGCTCTGTGAGGTCCTGTTGCTAAGTTGCTAAGTTAGCTTCAGCATCATTAGCAAAAGCATTGTTAAGCTTTGCCAGGCTGAGAATTATTAACTGTGTAGTTACATGTCCATGGTTTAATAGTATCGTTAATCTTCTGTCTATCCTTCCAGTCATGGATTTATGTATTTTGTTTCTATCTGCATTTGAGAACGATGCTATCACGTTAGCTCAGTAGCTAAGTGTGTCACCGATGTATTGTCGTGGAGATAAAAGTCACTGTGAATGTCCATTTCGCGTGCTCGACTCTCATTTTCAAGAGGATATAGTATCCGAGGTGGTTTAAAATACAAATCCGTGATCCACAATAGAAAAAGGAGAGAGTGTGGAATCCAATGAGCCAGCTTATACCTAAGTTACGGTCAGAGCGAAAAAAGATACGTCCATCACTGCCTCTCTAGTCCTTCACTCTAACGTTCCTCATCCACAAATCTTTCATCCTCGCTCAAATTAATGGGGTAATCGTCGCTTTGTCGCTCCGAATCTCTCTCGCTCCATTGTAAACAAAGCGGAATTGTGAGGAATACTAGCTCCTGTGACGTCACGCTACTTCCGGTACAGGCAAGGCTTTTTTTTATCAGCGAGCAAAAGTTGCAAACTTTATCGTCAATTTTCTCTACTAAATCCTTTCAGCAAAAATGTGGCAATATCGCGAAATGATCAAGTATGACACATAGAATGGATCTGCTATTCCCGTTTAAATAAAAAAAATTCATTTCAGTAGGCCTTTAAAGGCAGAGTGTTTTAACTCTTACACATATGACAGTTAATGTTTAAAAAAATGATTTCCATCAATCGTCAGTTTTAAATATTTCAAATATTTAAAAAAACCAAACTAATTGTTTGACCTTAAAGTTTCCACTGTATACTTATAAAGATATGTTATTTGTGAATCATTTCCTGAGCCAACATGAGCACTAGTCAGTTTAAATGAAAGGAAAAAATTGAGTGACAGTGAAATTCTGCCCTCGTGGAAATAGTTCTTCTCCCACCGACTCACAACACATGTAGTTTTTTTTTCTCAATTTGCCTCTGAAATAGCTAACAGAGACCCTCGGTTAACCATTTTTAAATGAAAACAGGCATCCGATGACTCGTGTGGTTTCAATGATATTCGTCAAGTGTCAGGAAACGATGCTCTCATCCGCAACTTTTAACTGAAGGAATGCCAATTAAATTGTGGCTTGGGGAAGTATGCTGCAGTGTGCACACAGTGGCAACTCAATAATAGTCAAATATCACTCCTTTAAGTCCCGAAACTGATTTTGCGTGTATAAGGATGAATTGTAGCGCCATGTAGCTGAATGGATATATATTTGACCTCAGAGAGGAAGTTATTAAACATAGATCCATAAAGTGACCCTTTATAACCATATAGGGAGGAACATTGGCTGTACAAATTTTGTATATCGCAATGCGTACATTTTCTCAGCCATTGCCTTTAGGCCTGTTCTGTTTGTAAAAGAGGGGACACGTAACATTAAAATGCAATTACTTGAAACGTCGAAGAACCGCAGTATTTGTTTATGTTCTAAAATTAAAGTGACTGATGAAATATACGTACGTTGCAGAGAAAAGAAAATCTTGAAAGCAGTCACGGTGTGTATTGTAAAAGCCTGAAACATTCATCTCAGTGCGTGTGTTTGCCTTTAGGGCTCTTTAGCTCCAAATACAAATGACCACACACTGAAGGCAACCACATTGGAATGGTTTATATTACGACTCAACACAAGGCTTACAGCCCTCTTACCTCAATACACACAGCAGGGCCACATTAGCACCAGCATTCGCTGACTACTACCACACACACCGTTTTGCACTCATAACTCATACAGTAATAATCCCAATCGTCTGATGGCCAAGTAGAAGCTCCAACTGTTTGAGGATATCGGTCGACTTCTGAACAATCATCAAATAGGAAACAATCTGATCCAATGTCATAAAACCTTTATTTAAAGGCCTACTGAAATGATTTTTTTTTTATTTAAACGGGGATAGCAGATCCATTCTGTGTCATACTTGATCATTTCGCGATATTGCCATATTTTTGCTGAAAGGATTTAGTAGAGAACATCGACGATAAAGTTCGCAACTTTTGGTCGCTGATAAAAAAAGCCTTGCCTGCGTGACGTCGCAGGTTGAAGGACTCCTCACATTTCCCTATTGTTTACACCAGCAGCGAGAGCGATTCGGACCGAGAAAGCGACGATTACCCCATTCATTTGAGCGAGGATGAAAGATTCGTGGATGAGGAACGTGAGAGTGAAGGACTAGAGTGCAGTGCAGGACGTATCTTTTTTCGCTCTGTCCGTAACTTAGGTACAAGGGCTCATTGGATTCCACACTTTCTCCTTTTTCTATTGTGGATCACGGATTTGTATTTTAAACCACCTCGGATACTATATCCTCTGGAAAATGAGAGTCGAGAACGCGAAATGGACATTCACAGTGACTTTTATTTCCACGACAATACATCGGCGAAGCACTTTAGCTACGGAGCTAACGTGATAGCATCATGCTTAAATGCAGATAGAAACAAAATAAATAAGCCCCTGACTGTAAGGCAGACCTGGGCATTCTGCGGCCCGCGGGCCGCATCCGGCCCTTTGTGCGTCCCTGTCCGGCCCGCGTGAGGCCAATTATAAATTACAAAATACATTTTAAAAAGTATCTATGTCGAGTGTGCAATACAACAGTGCTGCTTTTGTTTTGAAAATCGTTATTTGTATTACTTCCGTGTGGACGTATGCGTGTGCGTGATTGTGAGTGAATGTGAACAGCTGCAATCATTAATTACAAAATAAAGTTGAAAAAACATCTATGTCGTGCGCGCAATACAACTGTACTGCTTTTATTTTGAAAAGTATTATTTATGGGCGTGTGTCCGTGTGTAACCTGCGAGTGAAGGTGCACATGCAGCGACAAGTGATGCACGGTTTACACCCGAGACGCTAAAAAGAGAAAAGTTGATGAAGAATGGCGTGTTTTCAACAAGACATAGACTGCCAAGCAACGTTCCCTCTAAGGTGCGTGCCTGCGCAATTGCGCACTGCTCAAGCGTCTGCTGCGCGCAGCAAATATATGCCCCGCACTAAATCAAATCCCATCTGAATTCTAAACAAAATAAACATATTTATTCTATGTAATTTTGCAATGCAACTTTGAGTGACAGTGACAATAAGCGGCCCTAACGGTGTTCGTCAACACCGTTCGATTGAACACCGTTCAATTATTGTAACGTCTATCCAGATGCTTCGAGGCCAGGAATTATATCGATCACTTTATTGAGCAAAACTGTTTATATTCGGACATAACCACACCAAAAACATAAGTAAAACACTTCTATCTCGAAAAACTAGTCATTTTCTGCCGTACAAACCAGGCCAAAACCAACTTGTCATCTGTCACCAACACGCATAGCACTAAACCACTGGTGCGTTTATGGCCAACAAAAAGTCGGACAACTCAAACACCACACAAAGTTACACTATGACTCCTCAGTCATATGTGTGCTTATTTTACTGTCATTTATTATTAATGTTAATTTATTTATATTAGTCATGGAATGCTGTTACACACACTATGTTGAAGTATTACTATTATTATTAATTATTATTATTATAATTATTATGTATCTTACGGTATATATCAAAAATAATATTGAGCAAAATTTAATTGAAATATTGTCGATGTGGCCCTCCAGTAGTGCTCGGGTTGCTCATGCGGCCCCCGGTAAAAAATAATTGCCCACCCCTGCTGTAAGGATAGACAGAAGATCAACAATACTACTATCAGGAGACACCGAACCAAACACTGGACCTGTAACCACACGGTTAATGCTGTGCCGCCTGTCAAAGCCTAGCAATGCTGTTGCTAATGACGCCATTGAAGCTAACTTAGCTACGGCACCTCGTCAGAGCTATGATAAAAACATTAGCGCTCCACCTACGCCAGCCCTCATCTGCTCATCAACACCCGTGCTCACCTGCGTTCCAGCGATCGACGGCGCGACGAAGGACTTCACCCGATCATCGATGTGGTCGACGGCTAGCGTCGGATAGCGCGTCTGCTATCCATCTCAAAGTCCTCCTGGTTGTGTTGCTGCAGCCAGCTGCTAATACACCGATCCCACCTGCAACTTTCTTCTTTGCAGTCTCCATTGTTCATTAAACAAATTGCAAAAGATTCACCAACACAGATGTCCAGAATACTGTGGAATTTTGGGATGAAAACAGAGCTGTTTGTATTGTGATACAATGTGTCCGAATACTTCCGTTTCAACCGTTGACGTCACACGCATACGTCATCATACATAGACGTTTTCAACCGGAAGTTCCCCGGGAAATTTAAAATTGCACTTTATAAGTTAACCCGGCCGTATTGGCATGTGTTGCAATGTTAAGATTTCATCATTGATATATAAACTATCAGACTGCGTGGTCGGTAGTAGTGGCTTTCAGTAGGCCTTTAAAAAGGAACTGCACTTTTTTTAAATATTGCCTATCGTTCACAATCATTATGAGAGACAATTGTATTTAAAAAAAAAAAAAAAAGCATTCTAACTCGTAAATAAATGTAAATACCATAAATAACACAATACATAACCAGCTCAGTGGCCTTGTGGTTAGAGTGTCCGCCCTGAGACTGGGAGGTTGTGAGTTTAAACCCCGGCCGAGTCATACCAAAGACTACAAAAAATGGGACCCATTGCTTCCCTGCTTGGCACTAATGCAGAGGACACATTTCGCCACA